>NW_021703766.1:10694119-10850054 GCF_005190385.1 Monodon monoceros | reverse complement strand
GAAAGGCTCTTGGTGCTCCAGCCAGGAGTCAGGGCTCTGCCTCTGAGGTAGGAGAGCCAACTTCAGGACACTGGTCAACAAGAGACCTCCCAGCTCCACATAATATTAAACGGCGGAAATCTCCCAGAGACCTCCATCTTAACACCAGCACCCAGCTTCACTCAACGACCAGCAAGCCACAGTGCTGGACAACCTATGCCAAACAACTAGCAAAACAGGAACACAACCCCACCCATTAGCAGAGAGGCTGCCTAAAATCATGATAAGGCCACAGACACCCCAAAACACACCACCAGACGTGAACCTGCCCACTAAAGAGACAAGATCCAGCCTCATCCACCACAACACAGGCACTAGTCCCCTCCACCAGGAAGCCTACACAACCCACTGAAACAACCTTAGCCACTGGAGACAGACATCAAAAACAACGGGAACTACGAACGTGCAGCCTGCAAAAAGGAGACCCCAAACACAGTAAGATAAGCAAAATGAGAAGACAGAAAAACACACAGCAGATGAAGGAGCAAGATAAAAATGCACCAGACCTAACAAATGAAGAGGAAATAGGCAGTCTACCTGAAAAAGAATTCAGAATAATGATAGTAAGGATGATCCGAAATCTTGGAAGTAGAATGGACAAAATGCAAGAAACAGTTAACAAGGACCTAGAAGAAATAAAGATGAAACAAGCAATGATGAACAACGCAATAAATGAAATTAAAAGTACTCTAGATGGGATCAATAACAGAATAACTGAGGCAGAAGAACGGATAAGTGACCTGGAAGATAAAATAGTAGAAATAACTACTGCAGAGCAGAATAAAGAAAAAAGAATGAAAAGAACTGAGGACAGTCTCAGAGACCTCTGGGACAACATTAAACGCACCAACATTCGAATTATAGGGGTTCCAGAAGAAGAAGAGAAAAAGAAAGGGACTGAGAAAATATTTGAAGAGATTATAGTTGAAAACTTCCCTAATATGGGAAAGGAAATAGTTAATCAAGTCCAGGAAGCACAGAGAGTCCCATACAGGATAAATCCAAGGAGAAATACGCCAAGACACATACTAATCAAACTGTCAAAAATTAAATACAAAGAAAGCATATTAAAAGCAGCAAGGGAAAAACAACAAATAACACACAAGGGAATCCCCATAAGGTTAACAGCTGATCTCTCAGCAGAAACCCTACAAGCCAGAAGGGAGTGGCAGGACATACTGAAAGTGATGAAGGAGAAAAACCTGCAACCAAGACTACTCTACCCAGCAAGGATCTCATTCAGATTTGATGGAGAAATTAAAACCTTTACAGACAAGCAAAAGCTGAGAGAGTTCAGCACCACCAAACCAGCTTTACAACAAATGCTAAAGGAACTTCTCTAGACAAGGAACACAAGAGAAGGAAAAGACCTATAATAACGAACCCAAAACAATATAGAAAATGGGAATAGGAACATACATATCGATAATTACCTTAAATGTAAATGGACTAAATGCTCCCACCAAAAGACACAGATTGGCTGAATGGATACAAAAACAAGACCCTTATATATGCTGTCTACAAGAGACCCACTTCAGACCTAGAGACACATACAGACTGAAAATAAGGGGATGGAAAAAGATATTCCATGCAAATGGAAACCAAAAGAAAGCTGGAGTAGCAATTCTCATATCAGACAAAATAGACTTTAAAATAAGGACTATTACAAGAGACAAAGAAGGACACTACATAATGATCAAGGGATCGATCCAAGAAGAAGATATAACAATTGTACATATTTATGCACCCAACATAGGAGCACCTCAATACATAAGGCAAATACTAACAGCCATAAAAGGGGAGATCGACAGTAACACATTCATAGTAGGGGACTTTAACACCCCACTTTCACCCATGGACAGATCATCCAAAATGAAAATAAATAAGGAAACACAAGCTTTAAATGATACATTAAACAAGATGGACTTAATTGATATTTATAGGACACTCCATCCAAAAACAACAGAATACACATTTTTCTCAAGTGCTCATGGAACATTCTCCAGGATAGATCATATCTTGGGTCACAAATCAAGCCTTGGTAAATTTAAGAAAATTGAAATTGTATCAAGTATCTTTTCTGACCACAACGCCATGAGACTAGATATCAATTACAGGAAAAGATCTGTAAAAAATACAAACACATGGAGACTAAACAATACAATACTTAATAATGAAGTGATCACTGAAGAAATCAAAGAGGAAATAAAAAAATACCTAGAAACAAATGACAATGGAGACACAACGACCCAAAACCTATGGGATGCAGCAAAAGCAGTTCTAAGGGGGAAGTTTATAGCAATACAAGCCCACCTTAAGAAGCAGGAAACATCTCGAATAAACAACCTAACCTTGCACCTCAAGCAATTAGAGAAAGAAGAACAAAAAAACCCCAAAGCTAGCAGAAGGAAAGAAATCATAAAAATCAGATCAGAAATAAATGAAAAAGAAATGAAGGAAACAATAGCAAAGATCAATAAAACTAAAAGCTGGTTCTTTGAGAAGATAAACAAAATAGATAAACCACTAGCCAGACTCATCAAGAAAAAAAGGGAGAAGACTCAAATCAATAGAATTAGAAATGAAAAAGGGGAAGTAACAACTGACACTGCAGAAATAAAAAAAATCATGAGAGATTACTACAAGCAACTCTATGCCAATAAAATGGACAATCTGGAAGAAATGGACAAATTCTTAGAAATGCACAACCTGCCAAGACTGAATCAGGAAGAAATAGAAAATATGAACAGACCAATCACAAGCACTGAAATTGAAACTGCGATTAAAAATCTTCCAACAAACAAAAGCCCAGGACCAGATGGCTTCACAGGTGAATTCTATCAAACGTTTAGAGAAGAGCTAACACCTATCCTTCTCAAACTCTTCCAAAATATAGCAGAGGGAGGAACACTCCCAAATTCCTTCTACGAGGCCACCATCACCTTGATACCAAAACCAGACAAGGATGTCACAAAGAAAGAAAACTACAGGCCAATATCACTGATGAACATAGATGCAAAAATCCTCAACAAAATACTAGCAAACAGAATCCAACAGCACATTAAAAGGATCATACACCATGATCAAGTGGGGTTTATTCCAGGAATGCAAGGATTCTTCAATATACGCAAATCTATCAATGTGATAAACCATATTAACAAATTGAAGGAGAAAAACCATATGATCATCTCAATAGATGCAGAGAAAGCTTTCGACAAAATTCAACACCCATTTATGATAAAAACCCTGCAGAAAGTAGGCATAGAGGGAACTTTCCTCAACATAATAAAGGCCATATATGACAAGCCCACAGCAAACATCATCCTCAATGGTGAAAAACTGAAAGCATTTCCACTAAGGTCAGGAACAAGACAAGGTTGCCCACTCTCACCACTCTTATTCAACATAGTTTTGGAAGTTTTAGCCACAGCAATCAGAGAAGAAAAGGAAATAAAAGGAATCCAAATCGGAAAAGAAGAAGTAAAGCTGTCACTGTTTGCAGATGACATGATACTATACATAGAGAATCCTAAAGATGCTACCAGAAAACTACTAGAGCTAATCAATGAATTTGGTAAAGTAGCAGGATACAAAGTTAATGCACAGAAATCTCTGGCATTCCTATATACTAATGATGAAAAATCTGAAAGTGAAATCAAGAAAACACTCCCATTTACCACTGCAACAAAAAGAATAAAATATCTAGGAATAAACCTACCTAAGGAGACGAAAGACCTGTATGCAGAAAATTATAAGACACTGATGAAAGAAATTAAAGATGATACAAATAGATGGAGAGATATACCATGTTCTTGGATGGGAAGAATCAACATTGTGAAAATGACTCTACTACCCAAAGCAATCTACAGATTCAATGCAATCCCTATCAAACTACCACTGGCATTTTTCACAGAAGTAGAACAAAAAATTTTGCAATTTGTATGGAAACACAAAAGACCCCGAATAGCGAAAGCAATCTTGAGAACGAAAAAAGGAGCTGGAGGAATCAGGCTCCCTGACTTCAGACTATACTACAAAGCTACAGTAATCAAGACAGTATGGTACTGGCACAAAAACAGAAAGATAGATCAATGGAACAGGATAGCAAGCCCAGAGATAAACCCACGCACATATGGACACCTTATCTTTGATAAAGGTGGCAGGAATGTACAGTGGAGAAAGGACAGCCTCTTCAATAAATGGTGCTGGGAAAACTGGACAGGTACATGTAAAAGTATGAGATTAGATCACTCCCTAACACCATACACAAAAATAAGCTCAAAATGGATTAAAGACCTAAATGTAAGGCCAGAAACTATCAAACTCTTAGAGGAAAACATAGGCAGAACACTCTATGACATAAATCACAGCAAGATCCTTTCTGACCCACCTCCTAGAGTAATGGAAATAAAAACAAAAATAAACAAATGGGACCTAATGAAACTTCAAAGCTTTTGCACAGCAAAGGAAACCATAATCAAGACCAAAAGACAACCCTCAGAATGGGAGAAAATATTTGCAAATGAAGCAAATGACAAAGGATTAATTTCCAAAATTTACAAGCAGCTCATGCAGCTCAATAACAAAAAAACAAACAACCCAATCCAAAAATGGGCAGAAGACCTAAACAGACATTTCTCCAAAGAAGATATACAGAATGCCAACAAACACATGAAAGAATGCTCAACATCATTAATCATTAGAGAAATGCAAATCAAAACTACAATGAGATATCATCTCACACCAGTCAGAATGGCCATCATCAAAAAATCTACAAACAATAAATGCTGGAGAGGGTGCGGAGAAAAGGGAACACTCTTGCACTGCTGGTGGGAATGTGAATTGGTTCAGCCACTATGGAGAACAGTATGGAGGTTCCTTAAAAAACTACAAATAGAATTACCACATGACCCAGCAATCCCACTACTGGGCATATACCCTGAGAAAACCAAAATTCAAAAAGAGTCATGTACCAAAATGTTCATTGCAGCTCTATTTACAATAGCCCAGAGATGGAAACAACCTAAGCGCCCATCATCGGATGAATGGATAAAGAAGATGTGGCACATATATACAATGGAATATTACTCAGCCTTAAAAAGAAATGAAATTGAGCTATTTGTAATGAGATGGATAGACCTAGAGTCTGTCATACAGAGTGAAGTAAGTCAGAAAGAAAAAGACAAATACCGTATGCTAACACATATATATGGAATTTAAGGGGAAAAAAAAAATGTCATGAAGAACCTAGGGGTAAGACAGGAATAAAGACGCAGACCTACTGGAGAACGGACTTGAGGATATGGGGAGGGGGAAGGGTGAGCTTTGACAGGGCGAGAGAGAGTCATGGACATATACACACTAACAAACGTAGTAAGGTAGATAGCTAGGGGGAAGCAGCCGCAAGGCACAGGGATATTAGCTCGGTGCTTTGTGACAGCCTGGAGGGGTGGGATAGGGAGAGTGGGAGGGAGGGAGACGCAAGAGGGAAGACATATGGGAACATATGTATATGTATAACTGATTCACTTTGTTATAAAGCAGAAACTAACACACCATTGTAAAGCAATTATACCCCAATAAAGATGTTTAAAAAAAAAAAAAAAGACAATAGAGCAAAGGCACAGCTAAGCTACAGACACTGCAGCTAAAACGCAATAAGAACAAGAAATATAAATCTGTGTGGTTCTAAATTACGGATATTTTATTATCAAACCAAAACCTTAGCGAAGACTAATACTGTTTTTAAAACTTTCAGTATCAATTGATAGTTATTGAGTTGCTAGTGGATTCTCACATTGTGCTGAATGCATTCACAAATGGAATTTTATTGTCATCGTTTATATAATTTAGAATTCAGAAATTCTGAGCTTGAAAACTCAGTAACATTCAATCCACAGCCCTAGTTTTTTACATAAAAAAATTACATGGTGGTGCAGTGTGGGAAGCTAATGTGGTTAATTCTCCAGCCACCATGTCCCCCTTGCAATTCTCTAAAGGTACCCTAGATTTTCATCCTTTGCAAGTATTGTTCTGACATTCGGAATACAGTCAATAATACTGTAAAAACTCTGTATGGTGACAGATGGCAACTAGACTTATCCTGGTGATCATTTTGTAATGTATAAAAATATCTAGGGGCTTCCCTGGTGGGCGCAGTGGTCGAGAGTCCGCCTGCCGATGCAGGGGACACGGGTGTGTGCCCGAGTCCGGGAAGATCCCACATGCCGCAGAGCGGCTGGGCCCGTGAGCCATGGCCGCTGAGCCTGCGCCTCCGGAGCCTGTGCTCCGCGGCGGGAGAGGCCACAGCAGTGAGAGGTCCGCGTACCGAAAAAAAAAAAAAAAAAAAAAATCTAATCACTATGTTGTACACCTGAAACTAATATAATATGTCAGGTATAATTCAATAATAAAAGAGACGGTCCTTACCTCTAGTGCAACTCCTCATTTCTACCTGTAAAAGTTATCTATGTCATAGGTTTGGGCTCAAATGCCACATTCTGCTTAAAATCTCTGATCCTTCCAGTGGAGTCAATTTCACCATCTCCTCTGCTTTCATGCTACTTATCTTTTTACTCAAGAAGCCACTAGAATGTAAGCTCCTTGAGGTCAGGGATGCTTGCTGTTTTGTTCATTCCTCTTTCCCTGAAGCCTAGAATAGCACATGGCCATGAGCCCGGGTTCAGTACACGCTACGGGTGCACGAAGCACTTGGCACACCTGCTATGCATGTCTGACTACCACTCACCACAGAGGAAATTCTGAGCAGGAAGAAAAAAAATCTATATCTTGATCAGCTTTTCAGCCCCAGAACACCACACGTGGTGATTTGAACATAAAAAATGTTTACTACCGAATGTGAATTTAACAAAAAATCTATAATACGATCAGTTTCTTTGTATCCCAATATTTTTTTTAATGGGTAGTTTTCATGACTATCCTACCAGTTCAATTGCCTGAGACCCAGCTGCCCTATAAAATATGTCAGAACAATATTAAAAAATCACAGATCACTTGTGAGATAATCGTTGTAGGTAGCTACATCTAGTGAATCCAAGAAAGGAGTTGGTACTAATTTGTTTTAGCTTTATCACAATGGTCATCCCCAGCATTCTTTAAACTCTAGATGTTTGGCTACATCCATAACTATCACAGTATTCCCTCAGTTGCTCTTCAGCATCTCTCTTTTTTTTTTCTTTTTTACAAATTTATTTATTTATTTTTGACTGCGCTGGGTCTTCGTTGCTGTGCGCGGGGCTTTCTCTAGTTGTGGCGAGCAGGGGCTACTCTTCCTTGAGGTGTGTGGGCTTCACGTTGTGGTGGCTTCTCTTGTTGCAGAGCACGGGCTCTAGGCGCGTGGGCTTCAGTAGTTGTGGCGCACGGGCTTAGTTGCTCCGTGGCATGTGGGATCATCCCGGACCAGGGCTCAAACCCGTGTCCCCTGCATTGGCAGGTGGCAGCATCTCTCATTTTTGAGTTGGATTTTTCTGCCTTGACTCACAAGGAAAAGTTCTGTAATGTTACACTGGCATGACTGGGTCTGATACCTAAGACAGCTAAGACCTGAACTGAGGACAAGATGATGACAACTTTCTCCTCTATCTGTGACAGCTGAAGATTCAGAGGACCAAATCCCAGTAAATCCTATCACAACCTACACAAGGGGCTATGAACTGCTGGCCCTTTGATCTGGTCACTCTGAATTTGATTCATTCATTGAGCACGTGGTTGCTGCTCACGTACTGCAGGCCAAATCCAGAGGGAAGAAGTGTTTTGTTTCCACTTGGCTAGTGTTTTAGGTTCAAATACTTCATCAGCTGGCACATTCTAAAATTCAACATGTTTTACATAAAAGACAATTTCTGATGTCTCTTCAGAAACAGATGTGGCCACAGTGGCTTGTGCTTCTGTATGGCAACATTGGCTGGAATGGAGAGGTGGCTGTTTTTCCTCTGGAAACACTCGTATTTTCTGGAAGCCCTCCTCGTGTCTGATACCAGATACCAGATACAGGTGTAATCTACATACCCAGGGAAACACATGAGCTCGTAATACCCCTCTTACTATGTTCCTAACACTGTGAAAATGCCCGAATCCACAGTGAGGAGAGGTGTTTGTAGATACAACAGAGCCACCCTTATCTATAGCACAGTGGTTCTCAGCTGTAGTCTGTGGGGTCCCCATGGTCCTGCCATGGCATCTAGAGGTCAAAACCATTTTCATAATAAAGATGTTAACTGACTTTTCCCTGTGTTGATGTTTGCACCTAGAGCACAAAAACAGTGGTAAAACTGCAGGAGTGCTATTTTGATAATAGCACTTGTGTGATTGCATTTCGAGCTGAAATAGCTTCATTTTTCATGAAATCCCCCTTTTTTTAAAAGAACAGCTGACAAACTAATATTTACCAGAAATCTTCTTGAAAATGAATGACACGAGCTGTCACTTCAAGGAAAACAACTAACAGTATCTGTTACCAACTTGAGCTCTCTAGGAAAAAAAAAAGTTAGAAAATTTGTATCTGCTACTAGGAGCTTGACATCTTTCCCGAAAACAGTAAAGACTCTTCTGATGAGAATGGTCATAACGTTAACAAATGTAATCTTTTGATATTGTATGAATTAGGCCAAAATTTGGAAGTGAGCCAATATTTCCCAAATGTCTAATACATTGTGTTAGAAAATATCCATGAGTAAAAGATGCTTCACAGGACAGAGCAGTGAGTTTTAACATAACAAGTTACAAAACATTAACAGATATGTTTTCAGATTCTGCGCTGCAACCAGCCCTCAAGAAACGAGCAGTTTTCAAGTTTGGGTACAGTATTAAAGAAGAAAGAGCACAATTATCTGAAAAGGCTATTAAAATACTCCAGCACAACTACGTATCTGTCCAAGGCCATTTTTTCTTCACATACTTCAACCAAAACAGGCTGCAACTGACTGAAAGTAGAAGCAGATGTGGAAATCGAGCTATTTTCTGTTAATCCAGTCTTTAAAGAAATCTTCAAATATTAAAACAATGCCATTCTTCTGTTTTTTAATTTTTGAAATACAACTATTTTTATAAAGTATATAATTTACATTATCAAATGATAGGTTCATTTTATTATTTTTAATGAATTATTGAACTATATTTTTAAAATTCATCAGCTTAAATTTCTAGTACAATAACCAAGTCTGTATATAACCCACATTAACAAAGACCCTTTGGGTGTCCTCAATAATTTTTAAGATTATAAAGTTATCCAAAGCCAAAAGTTTGAGATTTGTTGCTTTAGCATATCATCGATAATGTCATTTATCTTAATGAAATACACATTATAACTATTGCTTATTTTATTGTCATTTCTGAAAAGGAAAGAAGAAAAATCCATATTTTCTGAATCAGAATCAATAGCATTCAAAATTTTTAATCTTTCAAAGGCACTTATAATAACCAGATGGGTGTAAAGCATAACTAAAAAGATATTGATAAATATTTTAAAATACCATTTTTTCCAGGATTTGCTATTATGAGGGAACTACCCCAATTTTACTCCTTTTATATGTCATTTACTATATGAATTCCCTCTACTGAGACAGCAACTCAGCAGAAATTTTTAATTTTAGCAATTAAAGATTATATAATATACAAATATATACCTATGTACGTATGCCTGTGTGTACAGATGTGTGTTTACATATATATGCATGTGTTTATATATGTGTATCCCTGGGCTCTAAAAAATAATTAATGATGATTTTGTGGTTCCATTTCCCACACCTGAAGTACACAGTCTACATTAGTTTCCTATTGCTGCTGTAGCAAAATTAAAACAATATAAATGTACTATCTTAAATTTCTGTAGGTCACAAGACCAAGAGGTCTCATTGACTAAAATCAATGTGTTGATAGGGCCGCATTTCCTTTCTGGAGACTCTAGAGGAGAATCTATTTCCTTGCTTTTTCCAGCTCCTCGAAATCTCCATCTTCATTTTCAAAGCCAACAATGTTGCACATCTCTGTGTCCTTCTCCTGTGGTCACGTATCCTTCTGATCACAGCTGGGAAAGCTTCAAAGATCCCTTGTGATCACATTGAGGAATCCAGGATAATCTCCCTGTCTCATGAACTTTCACTTGGGACTTCCCTGGTGGTCCAGTGGCTAAGACCCCATGCTCCCAATGCAGGAGGCCCGAGTTCCATCCCTGGTCAGGGAACTAGATCCCTGCGTGCCACAACGAAGATGCTGCATACTGCAACTAAGACCCGGTGAAGCCAAATAAGTAAATAAATATTTAAAAAACAAAAAACAAAAAAACTTTAACTTATCTCCTGAATCCCTTTTGCCTTGTAGGGTAACATATTCACAGGTTCCAAGGTACGTGGTCTTCTTTGGGTGGTCTTCTTTGGGTGGCCGTTATTATGCCTACCACACGGCCAAAGGAAGTAAATGAATTGCTTCTTCATAAATCCTATCTGTGCAATCAACATATATGTCACAATAGTCAGCTGAATGGCAAATAGTGGTGTGTAGTAAATGACCGTTCTCTCTGTTACACTAAATCTCCTGAGACTTTCATCAAAGAAAAGCAATGGGACTCTGAAAACTAGCTGTCTCTTAGGGAAAAGCCAAACCATCTGATTATTAAAATAACTAGTCACCTGTATATGTAAAACTATTTCATGAGGTCACACTCTCATTGACCTCCCCTGTTGCACTTCTGGCCCTTAGTAACCACTGAAAGTATTAATCTCCCATAGGCATAGATAAATCCTTCATTCTTGGGCCACACTGTCCAAAAAGGAAAATGATAGAGAAAAATTATAAAGCAAACATTGATACCACTCTCACCCCGTACCCCACCCCACACACACACATTTGCCTTCAGCCACCTGGAATCGTCCCTGTTTTTTGAATAAAATTCTGCTCTATAAAAGTGTCAATATTTTCCATGGCAGCTGAAGATGCATTTAACACTTGTTGCATGTTTGTAACCAAGTTGGTTAATTATGGCAAATCACATTCCAAGCCACTAATGTCCAGCCCATGCCTATCCTGGACAGAGCTATGACATGAGGGGGCCGTGCAGTGACAGGTCATTCACTTACATGTAATCATTTCCTGGCCTGGCATCTTCCAGGTTCACTCAATTCAGTACAAGCCAGTAGTATCTGAACCATGGGAAAGTCACACCTGGTGTAGTGATGATGAAACTGGGGATGATTTCTAAAAGAAAAGCAGCTTTGGTACCCACTCCAAGAGCTGGGTGAGTCTCCCATTGCACACTGCTCTCTCTGCAGCACCATTTGAGGGCAGCTGTAAGACAAGCTATATACCTTCCCCTCCTAGTTGGGGTGGATGTTAGGGTCCTAGCTGAGGACAGACAGAGACAAAAGTTCCAATTATCGACAGGTGCTGAAGTGCTGGGACCAGTAAGGAAGCCTACACTGTGATCAGAAGCAAGAAGAACTACAATCCTGCAGCCTGTGGAACAAAGACCACATTCACAGAAAGACAGACAAGATGAAAAGGCAGAGGGCTATGTAACAGATGAAGCAACAAGATAAAACCCCAGAAAAACAACTAAATGAAGTGGAGATAGGCAACCTTCCAGAAAAAGAATTCAGAATAATGATAGTGAAGATGATACAGGACCTCGGAAAAAGAATGGACGCAAAGATTGAGAAGATGCAAGAAATGTTTAACAAAAACCTAGAAGAATTAAAGAAAAAACAAACAGAGATGAACAATACAGTAACTGAAATGAAAAATACACTAGAAGGAATCAACAGCAGAATAACTGAGGCAGAAGAATGGATAAGTGACCCGGAAGACAGAATGGTGAAATTCACTGCTGTGGAACAGAATAAAGAAAAAAGAATGAAAAGAAACGAAGACAGACTAAGAGACCTCTGGGACAACATTAAACACAACAACATTCGCATTATAGAGACCCCAGAAGGAGAAGAGAGAGAGAAAGGACCCGAGAAAATATTTGAAGAGATTATAGTCGAAAACTTCCCTACCATGGGAAAGGAAATAGCCACCCACGTCCAGGAAGCGCAGAGACTACCACACAGGATAATCCCAAGGAGAAAGACGCCAAGACACATAGTAATCAAACTGGCAAAAATTAAACACAAAGAAAAATTACTGAAAGCAACAAGGGAAAAACGACAAAGAACATACAAGGGAACTCCCATAAGGTTAACAGCTGACTTCTCAGCAGAAACTCTACAAGTCAGAAGGCAGTGGCATGATATACTTAAACTGATGAAAGGGAAGAACCTACAACCAAGATTACTCTACTCAGCAAGGATCTCATTCAGATTCGATGGAGAAATCAAAAGCTTTACAGACAAGCAAAAGCTAAGAGAATTCCGCATCACCAAACCAGCTCTACAACAAATGCTAAAGGAAATTCTCTAAGTGGGAAACACAAGAGAAGAAAAGGACCTACAAAAACAAACCCAAAACAATTAAGAAAATGGTAATAGGAACATACATATCGATAATTACCTTAAATGTGAATGGATTAAATACTCCAACCAAGAGACACAGGCTTGCTGAATGGATACGAAAATAAGACCCATCTATATGGTGTCTACAAGAGACTCACTTCAGACCTAGGGACACATACAGACTGAAAGTGAGGGGGTGGAAAAAGATATTCCATGCAAATGGAAATCAAAAGAAAGCTAGCGTAGCAATACTCATATCAGACAAAATAGATTTTAAAATAAAGAATGTTATAAGAGACAAGGAAGGACACTACATAATGATCAAGGGACCAATCCAAGGAGAAGATATAACAATTATAAATATATATGCACCCAATATAGGAGCACCTCAATACATAAAGCAACTGCTAACAGCTATAAAAGAGGAAATCGACAGTAACACAATAATAGTGGGGGATTTTAACACCTCACTTACACCAACGGACAGATCAACCAAAAAGAAAATTTAAAAGGAAACACAAGCTTTAAATGACACAATAGACCAGGTAGATTTAATTGATATTTGTAGGACATTATATCCAAAAACAGCAGATTACACTTTCTTCTCAAGTGCACACGGAACATTCTCCAGGATAGATCACATTCTGGGTCACAAATCAAGCCTCAGTAAATTTATGAAAATTGAAATCATATCAAGCATCTTTTCTGACCACAATGCTATGAGATTAGAAATCAAGTACAGGGAAAAAACATAAAATACACAAACACATGGAGACTAAACAATACCTTACTAAATAACCAAGAGATCACTGAAGAAATCAAAGAGGAAATGAAAAAATACCTAGAGACAAATTACAATGAAAACACGATGATCCAAAACCTATGGGATGCAGCAAAAGCAGTTCTAAGAGGGAAGTTTATAGCTATACAAGCCTACCTCAAGAAACAAGAAAAATCTCAAATAAACAATCTAACCTTACATCTAAAGGAACTAGAGAAAGAAGAACAAAGAAAACCCGAAGTTAGCAGAAGGAAAGAAATCATAAAGATCAGAGCAGAAATAAATGAAGTAGAAACAAAGAAAACAGTAGCAAACATCAATAAAACTAAAAGCCAGTTCTTTGAGAAGATAAACAAAATTGATAAACCATTAGCCAGACTCATCAAGAAAAAGAGGGAGAGGACTCAAATCAATAAAATTAGAAAAGAAAAAGAAGTTACAATAGACACCGCAGAAATACAAAGCATCCTAAGAGACTACTATAAGCAACTCTATGCCAATAAAATGGACAACCAGGAAGAAATGGACAAATTCTTAGAAAGGTACAACCTTCCAAGACTGAAGCACGAAGAAATAGAAAATATGAACAGACCAATCACAAGTCATGAAATTGAAACTGTGATTAAAAATCTTCCAATAAACAAAAGTCCAGGACCAGATGGCTTCACAGGTGAATTCTATCAAACATTTAGAGAAGAGCTAACACCCATCTTTCTCAAACTCCTCCAAAAAATTGCAGAGGAAGGAACACTCCCAAACTCATTCTATTAGGCCACCATCACCCTGATACCAAAACCAGACAAAGAAACTACAAAAAAAGAAAATTACAGACCAATATCACTGATGAATATAGATGCAAAAATCCTCAAAAAAATACTAGCAAACACAATCTAACAACACATTAAAAGGATCATACACCATGATCAAGTGGGATTTATCCCAGGGATGCAAGGATTCTTCAATATATGCAAATCAATCAATGTGATATACCATATTAAGAAATTGAAGAAGAAAAACCATATGCTCCTCTCAATAGA
Source organism: Monodon monoceros (assembly GCF_005190385.1). Lineage (NCBI taxonomy): Eukaryota > Metazoa > Chordata > Mammalia > Artiodactyla > Monodontidae > Monodon > Monodon monoceros. Next base: position 10,835,751 of record NW_021703766.1, on the reverse strand, counting down.
TGCAGAAAAAGCTTTTAAAAACATTTAACACCATTTATGATAAAAACTCTCCAGAAAGTGGGCATAGAGAGAAACTACCTCAACATAAATAAAGGGCATATACCACAAACCCACAGCAAACATCATTCTCAATGGTGAAAAACTGAAAGCATTTCCTCTAAGATCAGGAACAAGACAAGGATATTCACTCTCACCACTATTATTCAACATAGTTTTGGAAGTCCTAGCCACGGCAATCAGAGAAGAAAAAGAAATAAAAGGAATCCAGTTGGAAAAGAACAAGTAAAACTGTCACTGTTTGAAGATGACATGATACTATACATAGAGAATGCTAAAGATGCCACCAGAAAACTATTAGAGTTAATCAATGAATTTGGTAAAGTTGCAGGATACAAAATTAATGCACAGAAATCTCTTGCATTCCTATATCCTAATGATGAAAAATCTGAAAGAGAAATTAAGGAAACACTCCCATTTACCATTGCAACAAAAAGAATAAAATACCTAGGAATAAACCTACCTAGGGAGACAAAAGACCTGTATGCAGAAAAGCATAAGACACTGATGAAAGAAATTAAAGATGATACCAACAGATGGAGAGATATACCATGTTCTTGGATTGGAAGAATCAATATTGTGAAAATGACTATACTACACAAAGCAATCTAGAGATTCAATGTAATCCCTATCAAATTACCAATGGCATTTTTTACATAACTAGAACAAAAAATCTTAAAATTTGTATGGAGACACAAAAGACCCTGAATAGCCAAAGCAGTCTTGAGGGAAAAAAACGGAGCTGGAGGAATTAGACTCCCTGACTTCAGACTATACTACAAAGCTACAGTAATCAAGACAATATGGCATGGGCACAAAAACATAAATATAGATCAATGGAACATGATAGAAAGCCTAGAGATAAACCCACGCACCTATGGTCAACTAATCTATGACAAGGGAGGCAAGGATATACAATGGAGAAAAGACAGTCTCTTCAGTAAGTGGTGCTGGGATAACTGGACAGCTACATGTAAAAGAATGAAATTAGAACACTCCCTAAAACCATACACAAAAATAAACTCAAAATAAATTAGAGACCTAAATGTAAGACCGGACACTGTAAAACTCTTAGAGGAAAACATAGGAAGAACACTCTTTGACATAAATCACAGCAAGATCTTTTTAGATCCACCTCCTAGAGTAATGGAAATAAAAACAAAAATAAACAAATGGGACCTAATGAAACTTAAAAGCTTTTGCACAGCAAAGGAAACCATAAACAAGACGAAAAGGCAATCCTCAGAATGGGAGAAAATATTTGCAAACAAATCAATGGACAAAGGATTGATCTCCAAAATATATAAACAGCTCATGCAGCTCAATATTAAAAAAACAAACAACCCAATCGAAAAATGGGCAGAAGACCTAAATAGATATTTCTCCAAAGAAGACATACAGATGGCCAAGAAGCACGTGAAAAGCTGCTCAACATCACTAATCATTAGAGAAATGCAAATCAAATGCAAAAATCCGGGAAGATCCCACATGCCACAGAGCGGCTAGGCCCATGAGCCATGGCCACTGAGCCTGCGCGTCTGGAGCCTGTGCTCCACAACGGGAGAGGCCACAACAGTGAGAGGCCCGCGTACTGCAAAAAAAAAAATTGCAAAAAAAAAAAAAATTCAAAAAAAAAAGTTCTGATTATCAAAACAAGGCAACTTTCATCATCTAATGCAGAGGTACAAATGAAGTTATTTTCACAGAATGTGCTACTTTCTTTTCCTTTTGCCTAGCAAACCTGAGAATCCAAGAGCTTCACAAGGACCTCTAAAGAATCCCATGGGCACCTTCATTCTTCTGACTGTGAGGCTCACAACTACGGAATGGGCTCTCACAGGAGGGCAAATCTCATGTCACTGGACATATTCAACATGAGGCTGGAAGACTACTTTTCTGGATGTTCTTTGGAAGTTTCTATTGAAGAAAAGACTTTTCTATACAATCTCATTTCAATGATAATTGATCTCTATAAGATAGTTTTAACAACCACAAAAATAACAACAAATGTTATACAGTGAGAAAGAAAAGTCTACTTTAAGAAAGTATTACCAAATCTAGTTGACAAGCAAAAATGAACCATAGACCCAAATGTAAAAGCAAACACTATAATATTTAAAGAAGAAAAATACAGGAGATCATTGTGACCTTGAAACAGGCAAAGATTTCTTAGATACTACATAACAAAAAAATAAATAAAAGGACCAAAAAAGGAAAAAATGACAAATCAGATTTCAACAAAATTAAAAACCTTCAAACTTCATAAGACGCTGTTCAGAAAATAAAGTCGAGACATAAAATGGAGGAAAATATCTGCAGTACATCTACCTAGCAAATTCAACCCATAACTGAATAAGAAGACAAAAATAAATTTAAATTGTCAGAAAACTAAATACACACCTTACCAAAGAAGAAATAAGAATGGCCAATAAGCACATAAAAAGATGGTTAACTTCACCAGTCTTTAGGGAAATATAAATTAAAACCACAGTGAGACACTATTTTCAGTTTTTTTTAAATGGCTTAAATTAAAAAGCTGATGATCCAAGTGTTGGTGAGAATGTGAGAAAAAAAGGTCAACTGTAGAGTTAGACCAGTGATTAATTCCATAAGAAAACAAATTTTTAATGTAACATTTGGGGAGAGAAATGCAGACAGTATACCCTAAATATTACAAATCAGATGATCTTTCTTAGGGCAGGAATAAAAATTGGAGAATCTTTTTTTCTTTAATTTTTTTTTTGACGTGGACCAATTTTAACGTCTTTATTGAATTTGTTACAATACTGCTTCTGTTTTGCGTTTTGGTTCTTTGGCCCCGAGGCATATGGGATCTTAGCTCCCCGGCCAGGGATTGAACCCTCACCTCCTGCATTGGAAAGCGAAGTCTTAACCACTGGACCGCCAGGAAAGTCCCTAAAAACCTGGAGAATCTTAAAACAGCATTCTTATCCTACTTTGGGTCCTAACACTTTTTGTTGAGAATCCAATAAACGTTATGTATTCTTTTCTCTAAAAAGTATACAAACGCACAAAATGTTCTTCTGCCCTTCTTTCTTTTGGCTCAAGTTGTATAACTTATTTAAATTCTGGACTTTTACAATTGGTAGTCTGCATAAAAAGAATGTTTTCAGAATTAAGTGGGCTCAAGTAAATATATAAATAAATATATTTCAATATACTGCCTGGTAGCATATCATCAACAATTTTCACAGATTTATTTGAATTTAACTAGGTACGGAAATTTTAAAACAGTGTACTGGGGCTTCCCTGGTGGCGCCGTGGTTGAGAGTCCGCCTGCCGATGCGGGGGACATGGGTTCGTGCCCCGGTCCGGAAAGATCCCACATGCCGCGGAGCGGCTGGGCCCATGAGCCATGGCCACTAAGCCTGCGCGTCCGGAGCCTGTGCTCCGCAACGGGAGAGGCCACAACAGTGACAGGCCCGCGTACCGCAAAAAAAAAAAAAAAAAAAAAAAGAAAGTGTACTGAAGTAGTATGTCCATTAAAATTCATGTACCATAATGATCACGCCATCTTTATACATAAATGTCAAACTTGATACAACTCAAACTCAAATGTCTATCAAGAGGTTTAACTGATAAACAAATGTGGTGTTTCCATCCAGCAGAACACTGCTCACCAGTAAAATGGGAACTACTGACACACACAGGAAAATGGGTGAGTTTCAGAAACATCATGCTGAGTGAGAGAAGGCAGACACAAAATAGTACATACTATAGGATTCCATTTATATGAAGTTCCAGAACAAGCAAAATTAATCTATAGTAACTGAAAGCAGATCACTGGATGTCTGGGGCTGGAGTTTTTAAGGGGACAAAAAGGAACACTTTGGGGTGATGGAAATGTTCTATGTCTTGATTACGGTGGTGGCTCTATTGGTATATCATTCGTCCAAATTCATTGAATTGTTCACTTTTGGTATATTCTCTTGTATGTAAATTATGCCCTAATGAATTTGATTTTAAAAATCTTATAAGTGAATTTCCCTCTACATCCATGATTTCAGGAGCGACTACTCCCACTTACCTGAAACATGTTATCAAGACATATCTTCTTCAACACACACAGCACATACACTGGGGCTTATTTTGGAATAGAATGCAATCCAGTGCATAATTACATTCACTCTCCTAGGTCTATGAGCAGTCATAATATTTATCACATAGTCACACAGGTACATTTTGCTCCTTTGGCATTTACTAACACACATCTTTATGTTGTTTTTCAATTATGCTGTGTGCACAAAAGAATACCCCTTTGTATTTAAGAAAAAGAAATGGAATCCTTAAATTTCTTGACAAAATCAAAAGAGAATAAAATAGGTAATTTTTAATCTCTAGCTTGCATCTGGAGAAACTGAATATAACATATTAATTTAGTAGGTGCCCTTAGGTCACTAATGAGTCAGAAATAAAGTCAGAAACTTAATTTCCATTCTGCTGGTTTTCATTCCATTATGTCTTAACTCCCAAAGACTTCATAAAATATCAACAAAGTCACTTTTAGGTAATAACGTTTCTTCAATACTTCTAAGTAGTTTCCTCTAGGGATAAACAGGCATGTCTATATCTACTTAATAATAATTTTAAATTGTGCAAAAGCAATAGCCTCGATACTACTATTTCCAAGCTCAAAAACATGCTGACATTTATTTCACATTTCATATTTGTGGGCAGGTCGATCCTATTAATACAAGTATTGGTCCCAAACCAGGATTTAAATTAATATCTTATATTCTTATTAATATCTAGACAACCATGAAGCTTCAGTGTCCTCATCAGGGGCATATATTTATATTTTATCGTATATTTCAGCAATTTGAAAGCAACAGCTCCTGTAAAACATTCACACTAAATTACCTGAATTGTCCCTGTGTTAGTCTCCTGGGGATGCTAGTGCAGGCGTCACCCGCACCTCGCGTGGCATTCTTCCTGTGTGCCCGTCTGTGCCCAAATCTCCGCTTTGTTATAAGGACACCAAGCACGTTACAGGAAGTGCCCACCTTACCCCAGCATCACCGCATCTAAAGTAATCACAACCGCCATCACCCTATTTCCAAACAAGGGAGCGTTCTGAGGTACCGGAGGTTAGGATTTCAACATATGGATTAGGGGTGGGGGGCGCAATTCAACCCCAAACAGCCCCAAATTATCTTCCTGTCTTCCCCTCCTCAGTATATCCTCTTTTACACCAAAGTCAGGCATCTTTCCAATGCTCGTTCTATAAACAGAACAAGACGGAGCGCTCCAGGCGCCTGGGGAACTTGCCTGTCCACCTGCCCCCAACCCTGGGCTGACGTCTGGTGGTCCTAACTGGGTAGAGCCGAGGCTGGGGACTCCAGGTGGCTGTCATTCTGGAGGCTTCTGTTGACGTCCAGAGGGCACACCAGGTGGCTGGACTCCACCCCTTCCACCTGCCTGGCACCAGCTGCCCCTCTTCACCCCAAACCCCTCCAGGGAGAAAGGGACTCCCCTTCCCTCACAAGGGGGAAGGAGAATGAGGCTGCAGAGGCGCTGGGTGTCCAAGGTACCAGGAGCGAGATGCAGGCACGGGCCTGAGGCCCCACCTCACACACCTGCCCCTCCCAGCCCCTGCCCACCACTCCTCTGGTGAAGGACAAACACCCACATCTTCTGAAACCGCCTGTGTTTACCCTCCGCTCTCACCTCCCACCATTTCCCTATTTCCAACTAGACCGTAGTTCTTTGAATGCCTGGACCTCATCACGGTGTCTCTCCTCTGCAGACCTTCACACAGAATTCCCTCTGTCTACACCCTCACCTGGGCCACATCTACTCTTACTCTCAGCTCAGATGTCCCTCCCTGACCCTGACAGCGCCTTGGATTTGCCTTTTCGTAACGAGCCTCGCTGGACCCATGGGATCTCACCTGTGCGGAAGCTCTGTGCCACCTGCACCCCGCCAGCCCCAGTACCTGGCACTGGTCTGGCCTGCAGACTGTCCAACAGCCATCCGCTGGTGAGTCACTGAATGCACATTGTCTGCAGATGGCCGTGACTGAGGGATCTGAGAGAACCAGAGGGCTATTTTTTTTTGCGGGGGGGGGGGGCTGTTTTCCGCTTAATGTCCCATCTTCCCACGATTCTGTTTAAACACCTTGTTTGACAGACATTTTCCTCACAGGTAAATATCAGCCCACCACCAGTCCCAGAACATGACTACTGGAAGCTGTCTTACACACCACGTGGTGATGAGCCCTCTTATTTTCAAGCCCAGCGAGGTGAAGCGACCTGCCTAGAGTCCAGCCAGCTCAGGGGTGACAGAGTGGTGCCCGGATCTCAGAGTCTCCACTCGGGTCTGTGCTCGCCTACTTTCTACGGTCTCACTCCGTCTCAAGGGTCTGGGGAACAAACGCACACGTCTGAGTCCACACTGTGCTCTGTGAGGTCCCGGCCAGGGCTACGCCAACAGCTCCTGCTGATTCTTCTTTGTACCCCACAGGTTATACTTCCTTAAAATGAACTACTCAAAAGGGCATCCCAGACACATACTTCTAATAACATTCAAATAGTGCAATTCAGGCTGTTTCCCCAATCCTCAATCCTCTTGCTTCCACTGCCTTAAGGCTCCCTTTAAATGCATCTATTTTTCTGTGATTCCAACAGGAATTTTTCCATCTCTGGGCTGCAGAACTAGCCCCATGTGCATGTTTATATCAATGTGCAATCAATCACAGTCTGTTCTTTCTAAAATGGTTTTCTTTTTAAAGACTCAAAGCCATTTTGCACATTTTTTCCAAGACTTATGATTTGAATGGCTGGTTCAAATCAATTGGTCACTTAGGAAGGAAATTAAGTCTTTTCTGATTGCAGATCAAGATTTTCTTTTTTTCATTATAATTGCTATTATTTTATCCTGAATACCAAAGCATTCTAGGGCTATACAATTATAAAACAAAAACAGTTCAGTAATGATTTTTGTATGAATTGCTGATACACAGCATGGAGAAGAAACATCTGAAAAAACCGCTCTTCTAAAAAAGCAAATGTTGAATGGACCCTAATATAAAATACAATTATGACCAGAAATACATTACGCTTGTGCAATACCCTAATCAAAGCATAACATTATATGTCAACTATAGCTCAAAAAATATTCTGCATCTCAATGCAAATATAAATGAAGGTCTAACATTTAACAACAGTAGAAATCAGTAAAAATAATACTGATGGTCCTTGACAGGGGCACCTGTGAAATAGGAGCTTCTAAAACTTTAATTTCTGGAATTTTTGGTGTTTACAGTTAGTTGCACTTCTATGGCTTATCACCTTGATTTCAACTTAATTTTTTTTTAATTTTTTAATTTTTTGCTGTACGCAGGCCTCTCACTGTTGTGGCCTCTCCCGTTGCGGAGCACAGGCTCCGGACGCACAGGCTCAGCAGCCATGGCTCATGGGCCCAGTCGCTCCGCGGCATGTGGGATCTTCCCGGATCGGGGCACAAACCCGTGTCCCCTGCATCGGCAGGCGGACTCTCAACTACTGCGCCACCAGGGAAGCCCTCAACTTAATTTTTTTAAAGTGTATCATTAAGTATTTGTCTAGGCCATTGAAGCATGAAAAATGACCTGTTACCAGATAAACCAGAGAAGAGAATCCATGAGGAGAAGACAAGTTTAGACGAAGAGGGACAGGGTCAACTGACACTGCTCCCGACAGGAAAGCAATAACAGAAACTCAATTTGTGGTGAATGTGTTGGAATCACTGAATTATTAAATGTAAATGCTCAGGCTTGCATTAAGGAAGTTCATGCATTTTGGCCTCCACTCTGAGTTTACAAATTCCAGTTTTAATTTTTACCTTCATTTTCCTACCAGCAAATTTTAAATATCCTTGAAATATACCCAAATACCTAAAATGTAATATAATCCCCTTTCGTTTGTGTACATTAAAATGAATATACATTTAACCTATCTTTCCAATCCTCACATATTCTTTATTTTCATTAAAAGGCATCGATTTTTACTAAAAAAATAGCATATATAATTAAGCCCAGTTGTTTCATTCTGTCTAATGAAGCTGACTATAAATCCCGCAAATTACTGGTTCCTTTATATTTTGTAAAACAAAGAGATACTATTTAAGATACTTCTAAGCCAAATCACCTATCATCGTGATAAATGAAAATTCAAAGCTTTTCATCTTAAGTTTGTGAAGCTTGGAGGCCAAGAGACCAAATCTACTAACATACAGTTATACACTGCCACAGAAAATGTGTTGAAAAATAAAATTTGGAGATGTAAACTATAAATTATCTTGTCATGTCTAGTCATACTTATCTATTTAGCATATCTGCAACACAAACCCGATTCACTCTTCAGAGATTCCAAACCCAATTTTCAACCCATATAGGCACCCAGCATATCTCATCCAGCTCCCAAGACTTCCCTCCTCTTCCTGTATTCTGTCTTGGTGTGTGACAACTCCACCCACCTGAACGACTAACCCAGAAATCCAGGAGTCATACTAGTCTCTTCCTTCTGCCACCCCATAAACAATCAATCACTACATCCCCACAATTTTGCCTAGAAACTTCTTGAGATCTGTCCAGTGGCACATTGGCAAAATGGCTCTCTGTGCAGAAAATAGTATTAATAGACATTTAGGTCATTTTCAGTTTGAAGCTATCACAAACAATGCTTCGACAAACATTCTTACCCGTGTCTTTGGGTGAAGATGTGTAAATACCTCTGGAGTGGAAGTGCTCGGCATTATGCAAATATTTATCTTGAATAGATATCGTCAAACCATTTTCCAGAGAGAATGTACCATTCCCCCCAGAAGTGTATGAGAACACTGGCTGCTCCATTTCCTTACTAACATCTGAAAATGTTCAGTCTTTTTCATTTTAGCCATCTCTGTGAGCATATAATTCTATCATGTTATGACTTCACTATTTCCTCACCCGATAAGAAATACTGAACCCATTTTCATATTTGAATAGCCTATTTTATAAAGTGCTCACTTAAGTTTAGTGCACATTTTTTTTAATTTTTAATTTAATTTTATTTATTTATTTATGGCAGAGTTGGGTCTTTGTTGCTGGGTGCGGGCTTTCTCTAGTTGCGGCGAGCGGGGGCTACTCTTCGTTGTGGTGCGCGGGCTTCTCATTGTGGTGGCTTCTCTTGTTGTGGAGCACGGGCTCTAGGCGTGCGGGCTTCAGTCGTTGTGGCACGCGAGCTCAGTAGTTGTGGCTCGCCGGCTCTAGAGCGCAGGCTCAGTAGTTGCGGCACACAGGCTTAGTTGCTCCGCAGCATGGGGGATCTTCCCGGACCAGGGATCAAACCCGTGTCCCCTGCAGTGGCAGGCGGATCCTTAACCACTGCGCCACCAGGGAAGCCCAAGTTTCTTGCACATTTTTAAGGGCTCTCTTTTTTCTTACTGTTTTGTAGGAATTTCTTTATAGTTTGAAATAGGCCCTTCAGCAGATAAATGTATAAATGCAGATAATTGTCTTCTATGCTGTAGTTTGCCTTTTCACTCTCTCAGGGATGTTTTCTGATGACTAAAAATTCTTAATGTAGTTCAACTGATCAACTTTTTTCTTTAAAGCCAGTGCCTTCTGTGTCCTATTAAAGAAGATTTTTGTCTACTCCAAGTTCATGAAAATATTGTCCTATGCTTTCTTCTATAAGTTATATTGTTGTAGTGTTCAAAAGGACCACGTTTTATCTGTAGGCTTAGTTGTGGAGCAGACATTTTAGTAATAATAAGCACTAATAAATGCTACAACTTTAGTCATTGTATGAAAAGTCATGAAGCAGAGACAAAGGAAAATACTCTTTCGCTTGCTTTTCTTTATGCAAAAATAAGAAGAAAAGCAGCCTAGGAAGAAGAAAGAGAAGCTTCACCTTGAATATATTCAAATGGTGTGATTCCAAAGTCCTTGCCACTGTTTCTTTCCCATGGAAAACGTCTAGAGATCTCCATGCACTGATTCCCCAGAGGCTCACACTGCTTTCTCCCAGGGATGCTGATACATGTATCTGGGAAGCCTCTGACCTATTAGGTGCCAAAGGTGAGAAAAGATAAGACCAAGAATGACTGTGACATCCAGATCTTTGCTAGAAAGAAAAAAAAAAAGAACCGGCACTGACTGTCTGAGCAATACAATTTCCTACAAACTGCTGAGACGCTCTCTTACTTCTTTAAAGAAAAAGTATAAAGACTTTTAAAGGTGAACCAGTTACATTATAACCAAAACATCCCACTGCCCTATTTTTTTTGCAGCACAGACACTTTAAACAAATACAGGTAAAATGTATGACCCTTGAGGTCACTTGAACTACTGAAAAACAGTCCCGGAAATAAACTATGGAGAAATTTTTTTAATGAGAGCAGAAAACAAAAACAAAAAACCGGAGAAGAGTCCTTGGCATGTCTTAGAATTCGTCCAACTTGGTTCAGCAAAATACTGAATTTTTTCCTACATGTGGCTGGCCATGATTTTGCAGTTGGTTCCTTTCAGATAAGGGTGCTCCTTAGAATTTTCTTTCTTGTGCTCACATTTCAAAAAATGTTTATTTCCATGCTCTAAAAGCCAGTAATGTGGCTGAATTAGTCATCTATTTGTATTTGCAAGAAATGATGTGAGACTATTACAAAGTGTGGAAGGGGAATTATTTGCCAGCAAACCACATGAATAAATTTAGCCCATGTTTGATTGATGGCAATGTCCTGCCTAGTGAGGAAGAGTCACAGGGAAACACACGGAGCTGGAGCCTGACACACATGGTGGTAATGCTGGCTAATCATAGGGCTGAGGGGAAATAACGGTTGTCAGACAGTCCTAATAAAGATACTAACTCAAACATATTTTACTATCTTGGTGATGATGATGAAAGGGAAACAGTCCCCTGAACAGGAGGGAAGTGATCAGTTATGCAATAAAGGTGAGACTATGCCTGATAAACCACCTGACATAAGATCTCTAAAAACAGCAGCATTCACAGGAGGGAAAACGAGGCTACGTAAATCACCAAAACACAAACAGAGCTTCATTTTACCATCCTTTGTTCTGCATGGTTCCAACTTCTCTGTTAGACATTTTGCTCACTTGGGAAAAAAGAACTCAGTAGCACGACCTGCCTTGGTCTTGATTCGTGCCCAGAGGTGTTATCTTGAGAACGTTCGGCACCGACCGCAAAGCAGCCTGGCCAGCCCGGTGGGCTGCACCTGAAAGCAGTCATCAAAGGGGGTGGTCCTCAAAGGCCAGGGTCACGGGACCAGCCTCATCTGCTTCCTCTGTCCACCACTGAGGCTTTTTATTTTACAATTCACACAATAAGAAATGGTGGGACCTGTCCTGACTGCTGTTATCTAAGTGCAAGACAGGCTGTCTGGTCTTGAATTCTGAGTATCTGCAATAAAAATTCTCACCTACTTACTAATTTGCAGTACTTACTTGAAGCAAAGAGGAAAAGCCCAGAAGTAAAGGCAAGACTGTCTCTCTGGCTTTAAACCATTATTGTCATATCAATTTTAAGTATATTCTTTAGAGGTCCTCTTTAATAAGGCATGCCTCTAAGGAAATAACTGCTGATGGCCAAAGACAGATTTAAAAGGGCCTTTAATTTCCTGATTTTCAGAATTCCAAACATAGACTGTGATTATAAAACAGTCAGCTGTAATTTTACAGTCATGCGTTAAATTGTGTCATTTTCATATTTCTCCCCCTACCCCCATCACATTGTAAACTCCATGACTGGCAAGCATTGTATGTGTTTCTCCTCAGCATTAGATCCCCAGGACCTTGCATGATATTAGCAAGACTAGGGTTATTATTCCAATTCAATGGATTAAAAAAAAAAACAACTGAGGCTCAAATTGGTTAACTTTAGCAAAACTCGGACCTGAACATGGGCATTTTGATTCCAAATGAAAGCTCTCTCATGCTTTACTGTCTCCCCATTTTTATATGTGATCTGGCAGCTACCACTTTCAAAAACACACCCACTCTTACCTTTCATCCAACTCGTTAATTATGCCTATGGATCATCATCAATTAACTAAAGGTGCATATCAAATCCTGCCATTCATATAAATGCATCAATTCAATTTTTTTCCAAGTCTCAAAAAAGAGCGTTTCTCTGTAACTACCTCACATTGTAATTAAAGTTCTTATTTCAATTAAAGTGTTTTCCCTCTAATACTATTCTTTGTGCAGAAGCTGCAGAACACAAGTACTGATATTTAGACTTTCTGCTTTTTTTATCTAATTGGTTTACTATTCTTCAGCTTCAATCCCAAATAACAAGATAAAGATTTAAAACTCTAAATAGGTACTCTAATTCGCTTCTGTGCCCTCACTCTGTTTGATCACAAGGGAACAGGATACTGCCTTTGAAAAGAAAGTGGATAACCTCAAGAAACCACGGCACTTCAGAAGGAAGCCCGTGACTGGATCTCAGCCTCTGGTTACCCTGGGACGGCTTTCACAGCATCAGATGGAGTGGGCCTGTTTGCTCATCCCCACAGGTGGCTAGAGAAGAATTAATTACTGTATTTGTTGTTGTCGTTGCACATTTAGAACAATCCTTTCTGTGGGTTTCACAGAACTACAACAATATGACATCCTCATTCGTAAGACTGGGGCCATTAATCAATGTGGGTAACGTGCTTTTCCACCTGGCCAGGCCCAGTGCCAGTTCCCTGTCTGGGCATCCATCACCCCAAGCTTTCTCTTCACACATCGAAAACCCCCTTTCCACAGTCTTCTTCATGTCCCTGCTCACCCATTTTCTGCTGTGTCTTTCCCTACGACAAAGAGCCTCTGTCTTTCACCGTTTTTCTATGCCCTATAGAAGATTCCCTGTTATTCCCAAGTTCTGCTACCCAGAAGAAGTGAAATAATATTCTACGTATACTCGAGTTACTCAGCCAGAGCAGCAGCTAATGGCTGTTAGAAAAAATGTCTTGAATAAGCACAACATGTTGAAGCTTCAAGCATTAACCTAGGCCAGACGTCTGCATGTTGTCGGACAGGTCATGACCCACAGGACTGAGGGGACATCTGAGCACACGGCACTTCCAGCTTCGAACCTGCAGCCTCCGTCTACCTCTCAGAGACTTATCAGACAAATGGGCACAGCCGCGTTTTAAAGGGTGCTCTGACAACCATTGCTTTAAAACACGAGGGGTGTCTTCTTCTACGGGGATTGAGACGCACACCAGCCCTGTGTCCTGGACTACAGGCAAGGCAAGGGCGGGGCTCCCTAACGGGGGCCCACACATTTCACAAGGAGGGGTCAGACTAAGTCAGTCCAGGGCTAACCAGTTCTGGATTGGGGGCGGGGAGGCGGCTACTGTGGAGCAGCAAGGACTAATCACTGACCCTCAGATCTGTTTCTGACTTTCAGGAACTGCAGTGACTCGTTAGGTCTGTTAGATTGCAGCCAAGTGGTATCACTGTGTCTAGACCACTGACAGGTGCATGGTCACCACTGACCTCTTTTTCTGCCGATTCTGTTCAACTTTCCAAAGAGGCAGTAGCTCTATTTCCTCCTTCTGGGGCCCGACTACTTGTCACCTTGGAGCCTCTCACACCCTCCAAGCTAAGGGTCACGCGGGGGTCACGTCTATGTGCACAGGCTCAAGGCTCAGCAAAAACAGTCCTTTATTACATCACGTTTGTCTACCGGATTAGCAGGGAAGCTGGCTGCGTGCACTGCAGGAGTTTCATGGAGAGATTACTAACACAGGCTTTGGCATCAGAACGGGAGGGAAACCTTGGTTCTACCCCTTGATATTTAGGCGACTTTAGGCAAATAAATGGATCTCTCTAAGCCTTAGTGAAAAGTGGCGATCACGCCTCCTTTATGAGATAGTTTCTAGGATGGCACTTAAAAAAAAAAAAAAATGCAGGCTCCTGAGTGCACTCCAGACGGAGCCAAAATCACTGGTGTCGAAACCAGGGCGCCTGTATGTTCACTACACCCACACTCATTTCTTACACGCAGACACATCTGAAATGTCCTGCAAACTCTGTGCAGTGATTCTTAACAGAAAGTGCAGGGTGTAGTTGAAAATCAGACTCTCTCTGGGAGTTTGTCCCTCCTTCAAAGTACAAATGATCACTCCCGTTTCCTGAACCGGGGGGTATACCATAATCTGTTCTGATTTCTGTTTGAAACCCAAGGTTCTGGATTTCTTCCCTTAATAAAGAGGACACCTCAGGGGTAAAAACAAAGTAGCTGTTAACGAGTGAACATTAAGGGCAAAGCAACAGCCTGAAAATACTTCTGTGTGTCACCGAATTTTAGGATGCATACAACTTGCTTACAACTACATGTTTCATGACCTCTCCCCACCCCGCTGGTATTTTGGGAACTGCTCACGAGCAAGGCAGAGGCTGGTCCTAGCCAGGGTGTCCTCAGTGCCTCTGGGAAGTGGAGAGGCCTGGCCTGGTGACAGTGGTCTTGTGCACAATCTGGTACCTGCCCTATGAGACCACCATCAGGGAATGAAAGCCACTTGATGAATGGAGATGCTCCCGGAGTGCAGGGGAGGGAAGCGGGACAAGCGTCTCAGGCAGCACGAGGGATGCCTCGCTTTATGAGACGCCTCTCCCCCTGTGGATACAGAAGCTGCGCTCTCATAAAAAGAAAAATGGAATGGGACGGTAAACAGAGGATCCTGACACCTGCTCTGGCTGGAGGAGAACTCAGAACCAGCACTGAGTATCTCTGCTTTACAAACGCAGCCGTGGCAACTTGAGAAGAAGCTGGTGAGCCTTTAGGGTAAAGAAGAAAGAAGCACGAGGGCTGAGGAGAGAAAGTAGGCAGAGTGGCTGAGAAATTTGCATAGGGATTGTGAATTTCTCTGCACCTAAAGCCAAAGTGAAACACCTCATAAACTGAGTTAAAATTTAAAATGATTACTTGGCAGTTTTGTTTGAAAGAAAAGAAACTCTACAAACATGGTGAAATGTATTTATATCAAGTAGCTTAACTAGCTTTTTAAACATGATTTAATCTCTCTACTCCCATAATATTTATTGTTTTATCTTACTTTAATTAAAATTCAGTGCAATGTGGTTTTATACACACACACACACACACATAAAAGTTTTGTAACTACAATCTTGATTTTCAAACAGCATGGTTTTAAAAGATAAGATAAAAATTGCAATCACTAAAAAAGAATTATTAGTTTAGTTTTACCAAATCAGACTGAAGCATCATGTCTTATTAAACTAAAAACGAGCAACCTTCATGCTATAGCAATACTGATTGATAGTCCTCTACTGAGAAGACTCCTGAGTTGATTTCATCACTGCATCACCCAGAGCTGAGGAGACACCAGTTCTCCTGACTGCTTTTGCTTCCCTGCCTTGTCCTTTACTTTCAACTTAGGAAATAATCTTTGACACGACGAGTATAAAAAGGCAATCACATCTACTGAGATATTTCTTTTTGGTTTTCACCTTTAACAACATGCTTAGAAACGTCTTTCCCACCCCTCAAATGTACAGCTAACTCTCTTTAATTTCAGAATGTCTCCTAGTTCTGCATCTTTCCTTTATCTCACGCTGCATTCCACAAAGGCCCCCTTGAGACAATATCTCATTGTAGTATGAAACTACAAACACAGTTGCTTTGGAAAATACTGTTAAGTCCGCTTCCCCTCTGGTTATAGCAGATCTTGGAAGGGTTAGCATGTTAAGGCAAACAGTCGCCTGGTCAATCAGTAGGCATTTATTGAGCAGTTACTCTCTAGAAAACACGGGGATCGGGGAGAGGGGGACAGGGAAGGGGTAATTGACTCAATCCTTATAGTGTGAGTGTCAACTTTAAATGGAGAAGTAAAGCAAATACATATGAAATACATTTAAAAATACATCTGTGGGCTTCCCTGGTGGCGCAGTGGTTGAGAGTCCGCCTGCCGATGCAGGGGACGTGGGTTCGCGTCCCAGTCCGGGAAGATCCCACCTGCTGCAGAGCAGCTGGGCCCGTGAGCCATGGCCGCTGAGCCTGCGCGTCCGGAGCCTGTGCTCCACAACGGGAGAGGCCACAACAGTGAGAGGCCCGCGTACCGCAAAAAAAAAAAAAAAAAAAAATACATCTGTTGTGGGTTGAATTATGTCCCCTCAAAAGACACTTTCAGTTCCTAACTCCCTAACACATTTGTGAATGTGTCCTTGTTTGGAAATAGGGTTTACAGATATAATCAAATTAAAGTAAGATTGTGCAGGGTTAGGATGGATCCTAAATTCAGTGACCGTTATCCTTATAAGAGAAGGCGAGAGACCTGGACCCAGGGATACATACAAAGGAGACACACAGAGGTTAGAAGGTTACGTAAAGATAGAAGCAGAGATGGGAGTGATGCTGCCTTAAGCCAAGGAATGCCAAGAGCCACCAGAAGCTGGAAGAGGCAAGGAAGGCTTCTCCCCTAGAGCCTTCAGGGGAGCACGGCCCTGCTGACACCTTTATTTCAGACTCTGGCATCCAGAACTGTGAGATAACAAATTTCTCTTGTTTTAAGACACCTACTTCATGCTACTTTGTTATGGTGGCCCTAGGAAACTAATACAACACTCACTGCTCCTATATGACAACTGGCCAAGTATTTTAACTGTTTCTAACAATGCATTTGAGTGCTCCAGACTGAGCTAGTATTAGGATTTACAGAACTTCCATATCAAGATGATAAGACAGATTCATATTTCATAACCCTCGCCACTCCAGACTCTTAAGAAAGGTCAAATAGAAAAACAGAAAATCACAAAGACACACACAAAAAATAAGACAAAACAAAAAGCTCTCTGAACCAGAAATACAACAAATATCCAAAACAGCTAGGGGTGAAGATCCCAGTTTGCTGGTCTCCAGGAGCGAAAGCAGCTGGAGAAATCAATGGGACCAGCATTGCTCCTTAGGATGGGTCACTGGATCCAAGCGCACACCTGGAAACCAGGGCTGGTAAGAGGATCCCCAGTGCCATCACCGCATCCTAGTGTGATAGGCAGAACAGCCTCCCAAAGACGTCCACAACCTAATTCCTAAAACCTATGGATACATAACATTACACAGCAAAGGGGAATTAAAGATGCAGGTGGAATTAAGGTTGCTGATCAGCAGACTTTAAAATATGGAGACTGTCCTGACTTATCTGGGTGGGTCCAAGGTAATCGCAAGGGTCCTGAAATGCAGAATAGAAAGGCAGAAGTGTCAGTGTCAGTCATGTGACATGAGAAGGACTTGCTTGGCCATTGTTGGCTCTGAATATGGAAGGGGTCATAAGACAAGCATAAGGGAAGACTCTACAAGCAGGAAAAAGCAAGGAAATGGAAGGCAGCCCTGCTGACTGATTTTAGCTTGATGAGACCCACGCTGGGCTTCTTCTGTCCCAAGAACTATAAAATGATGAATCTGTACGTTGTCTAAGCCAGCGTATTTGTGTTAACTTGTTAGGGCCACGACAGAAAATGAATACATCTAGCACTTATGAAAGGAGGCTGAACGCAACTGGACCCAGGCTCCTGGTGAGTGGCAGTGCCAAAGAGGAGGAGACATCAGTACAGTCCCTGGCTCTGAAGAAGGACTGCCAGTCCGTGACACCAACAGCTTCTGAAGCAATAACTCCACGTGGCCATTTATGTAACTGGATTCAGAAATGGGGCTTGAAAGAGCCTGGAAGAGTCAGACAGACAGAGTGAGCAGCACAGAATAGAGGGAATGAGAGGGAAACAAAACCAAGACTAAACAAAATTCTTATGCAAAATATGCCTCCGAACCCAGATTCTAAAATCACATGGAGATTTGTTTTTCTCTTTCTGACTTACTTCACTCTGTATGATGGACTCTAGGTCAAAGTGAGAGAGTGGTATGGGCATATATACACTACCAAATGTAAAACCGATAGCTAGTGGGAAGCAGCCGCATAGCACAGGGAGATCAGCTCGGTGCTTTGTGACCACCTAGAGGGGTGGGATAGGGAGGGTGGGCGGGAGACGCAAGACGGAGGGGATATGGAGACGTATGTATATGTATAGCTGATTCACTTTGTTATAAAATAGAAACTAACACACCATTGTAAAATAATTATACTCCAATAAAGATGTTAAAAAATAAAATAAAATCACATGGAGAAATTTAATGCTAAGAATGACAGTCAACCAGGACACTGAACAGGAATTCACTGCTGGTGACAGTCATTTCATAGAACTGTCAGACAAAAGCTTTAAAATAAGTGTTGAAATAGTTCAAAGTGTTAAAAGCTTTTTTTAAAAAAAGATACTTGCTATGGACTGAATGTTTTTATACTTCCAAAATTTATATGTTGAAACTCTTCTCTCCAATGTGACAGTTTTCAGAGATGGGGCCTTTGGGAGGTGATTAGGTCATAAGGGTGGAGCTCTCTCGATGGCATTAGTTAAGAAGAGACAGGAGGGAGTTTGCTTGCCCTAGCGCCAAGTGAGGAAGCAAGAAAAGAAGCCAGGAAATTGGCCTTCAATAGACACTGGATCTTCCTGCACTTTGATCTTGCACGTCCCAGCCTCTAGAACTGGGAGAAATGTTTGCTGTTTATCCATCCAATCTATGGTAATTTGTAATAGCAGCCCAAACTGGCACCAATACAGAAGCACAACCTATCAAGAGTAAAATAAGTCATTAATATGAAACATGAAATACATAAGATAAACTCAAGTATGGGCAGACTTGAAAACGAACTCTCAAAATGGAACCTGTTGCAAATAGCAGTGTAGCACAGAGATGCAATCCCTTAAGACAAATCAATCCCTAAGACACATATGTATGTATTTATATATGCATTACATGTGCATTCTATATTTTTAATTTTGCGAGAGCAAATAGGATCCAAGATTGAAATTTTTTTTTTTCTGATAACAAACATCTTCCATATACAAGAACATACTGTTTACTCAAAATGAGATATTGGATTTGGGAAGCTGTAGTCATGATCAATCCTAAATTTGTTAACCCTGTCATATGGCGAAGGAGATCCTGGGATTTTGAAAGTAACAAGAGAGGAAAGGACTCCTATTCCCAAGCTTTCTGCTGTTCATCCCTGCATTGAGACCTGACCCAGGAGGAGTTTAACTTCTGACCAAATGGAAAGTGTGGGAGGGGAGGAAGTGAAGGAAGAAAAGACCAAAGGCAACAGGGAACCCAACGGTAGAAAAAAATAGCATTCTAAAAATAGTATCCAGCCACACTAGCAATATAGGTACAGATATTCATTCATTTAAAAGATTCACTTCTGGGCTTCCCTGGTGGCGCGGTGGTTGAGAGTCCGCCTGCCTATGCAGGGGACACGGGTTCGTGCCCCGGTCCGGGAAGATCCCACATGCCGCGGAGCGACTGCGCCCGTGAGCCATGGCCGCTGAGCCTGCGCATCCGGAGCCTGTGCTCCGCAACGGGAGAACCCACAACAGTGAGAGGGCCGCGTACCGCAAAAAAAAAAAAAAAAAAAAAAAGATTCACTTTTTTCTAGACAGCCGATTATGTCATGGCTTCTCTTGAGAACTCCATAAACAAATTATCTTGAGAATTTTCTTGTTGAGTTCTACAGCCTAATAAGGCATCAGTGCCATTAGCACACCCAGAGTTGTCACCTACCTCACAGGAAAGCATCTTGGACACACTCAGATAAATGAATTTTCTAATTCTGTCTCTGCCACCAGCTAATTTGGTTTCTTTGGATTAATGACCCCACATCTTAAAAAATGTTAGGACTGGACTAGATGTTCCCTCACATCTCTTTCAGTGCTATAATTTTCATTATTCTGTTTCACAGTGATATTAAAATATCCTAAATCCCCAGTCTTTCCATGTATGATGTATCAAATTGTGGACTGAAGAAGAAGGATATAGCAGAATTCTCAGAATAAACTGCAATCAAAATACGGGATTATTAATGTCCTCACTATATCATACAATAAGTTCTCAGATAGGAGAAGTGTAAGTCTTCAATTGTTATTAATGATGGAGTACTACACATCCACAAGAAATTCTTAAAAACTGCAGAAATACATTCTAAGCTATATATTGTAAGGTATATAAAGGAATAGGAAGACAAGTTTTAGCTTGGGTTAAGTTTTAAATAGTGTTCCACTGTTTCTCCTTAATCGATGTAAACTGAAAACAGATTCATCTAATTCACCTCAAGAACCTAGGAATGGATTTGGAAGACCAGTTTCAGGTCTCTCAAGCACTGAGTGAATAACAAAGCACGCATGGTCTTCTGCCAAAGAGCTGAGGCATGAAATAAAACTGTGACTCACTATAAAAACTAAAAGCGTGCCCTAAGGTCATGTGGAGTTCAGAGACCACAGGTGGCTGGGCACAGAGCAGCCCAGGACAAAAATCAGGAAAAGTTCTCCACAGTTCCAAGAAAATGAGGAGTAAAGAATACGAGGTAACTGAGAACAAAACTGGTTAGTATTAGTAAGTGAATTGTGTCTTAAACATGGTGTAATTACTGACTAAATGATGGGTATATGGATTTGCTTACATCTAGAATTAAAACCACACAGCTTTGTACAAATTCATTAAAATTATATTTATAGCCAAAAATATATTTTCCAGTTACTATTGTTACATCACAAATCATTCCAAAAGGGTGGCTTAAAATAATAATAACTTGGGCTTCCCTGGTGGTGCAGTGGTTGAGAGCCCGCCTGCCGATGCAGGGGACACACGTTCGTGCCCCGGTCCGGGAAGATCCCGCATGCCGCGGAGCGGCTGGGCCCGTGAGCCATGGCCGCTGAGCCTGCGCGTCCGGAGCCTGTGCTCCGCAACGGGAGACGCCACAACAGTGAGAGGCCCGCGTACCGCAAAATAATAATAATAATAATAACAACTTACGTACTTAGTGGATCTGGTGCTGACTGGAGCCATCAGAGAGCTCTTGCTCAGGTTCTTTCCATAGGCATAGGTAGATGCTGCTAGGGGCTGGGGTCATCTTAAAGTTTTCTCTACCCACATGTCTGGTGCCTGGGCTGAGAAAACTTAAATAGCTGGACAATGGGATGTCTAGGGCTCTGTGGACATCCCTCTCTCTGTAGTCACTCCAAGCAGCCTCTCCATATGGCAGCTGCAGGGTAGCCAGCCTCCTTCCACGATGGCCAAAGCCCTCCAGAGTGAGCACCATTAGAAGCATCATCGCCTGCTACACCTGGTCTTGGAGGTCATGCGGAATCACTTCTGCCAAATTCCATTCATGGAGCTGGTCACAGAGGCTACAGACATCCCCCTCCTGCTGGGAGTATGGCAAACTTCTCGAAAAGCATTTGAGGTGGGAAATACTGCTGCAGCCATTTTTGGAAAATATGATCTGCCAAAAGCTAGTTGGGATAAGAAGACCCCGGTGATTTTAAGAAATAATTTCCAATTTATTGGGAGGAAAGAAAGACCTGGGCATTGTATTAGTTTTCTTCTCTTTAAAATATTTATTTATTTATTTTTGGCTACGTTGGGTCTTTGTTGCAGCACGTGGGATCTTCATTGGTGGCATGCAGGAGCTTTAGTTGTGGCATGTGGACTCTTAGTTGCAGCATGCATGAGGAATCTAGTTCCCCGACCAAGGATCGAACCCGAGAACCCTGCATTGGGAGCATGGAGTCTTACCCACTGGACCAGGGGGGAAGTCCCGTATTAGTTTTCTTTGTTGCCGTAATGAGTTGTCACAGATGTAATGGCTTAAAACATAAATTTATTGAATATTATTTTTCAATACCATAGCTCGGAAATCTGTTGCATGTCTCTCCTGGATAAACTCAAGGTGGCATCAGAGCTGTGCTCCCTTCCGGAAGCTCTGGGGGAGACTTGGTCCTCGGGCTCAAACAGATTGTTGTCAGAATGCATTCCCTTGCAGCTGGAGGACTGAGGTCCCTGAACCCGAGCTGCCTTCCAGCTGGGGCCCAGTTCTGTGGTGCTAGAGACCACCTGCATTCTTTAACTCATGGCCCCCTTCCTCCAGCTTAAAAGCCAGCAACAGCTCTTCACACTCACATTCACACCTCTTCTCTCCTCCCTGTCTTCCATGGCATCGCCCTGACCGACCCTTGATAGAGAAAATCCTCTACTTTTTTTTTTTTTTTTTTTAGCGGTACGCGGGCCTCTCCCTGCTGTGGCCTCTCCCGTCGCGGAGCACAGGCTCCGGACGCGCAGGCTCAGCGGCCATGGCTCACGGGCCCAGCCGCTCCACAGCATGTGGGATCCTCCCGGACCGGGGCACGAACCCGCGTCCCCTGCATCGGCAGGCAGACTCTCAACCACTGCGCCATCAGGGAAGCCCAATCCTTTGCTTTTAAGGGCTCACATGATCAGATGGCGCCCACCTTGAAAATCCCGGGCAATCTCCTTATAAGTTCTAGCACGTGACTCACATTCGAAGAGTTCCTTGGCCATGTAAGGTAACATATTCTGGGGACTAGGACTGGGTACCTTTGAGTGCCATAATTCGGCCTACCACAGACATACGTGTTTGATTCAACAGACACCATGGCAATGGAATTAAAGAAATTAAATGCAATGATTCTGGGGCCTCCATGAAGCGACTCCACATACATTAAGTCCATTTATTTAATCAACTGATTTCCCTTCTCACACCTGGTCAGATGTAGAAACGTGCATGTCCTTAGGACCATGAGTTTTCTCAGTGGAAACAAAGACCTTCTCGCTAAAATTTAATTAACTCTATTTTACATGCAATTCTAATAAAGGTTACTTGGTGTCTAAGACCAAACAAACACAGCAGTAACAAATAAGAAACTGCAAATACCAATCAACAATGACAAGTGACATCTGGCAAGAAAGAACAAATCAAAAAACATTTAACACGTAAATAAAACATCTCCCACACACATACAGACACAAATAGCAATCATTTGTTATCAGAGGAGACACTGCTACTGGTGAATGCCACCGTGTGGCACTGAGAAACAACTAAGTTAAATTCAAAATATTACAGAAATATTTTACTTCATTGGAAAAGGCTAATATTTTCTTAACACAAGACTGGGTGCACATGCAGTGTCACAGACATGTTGGTAAATGTGGCTGCTCCCACCAGGCCTGCTGAGGAGATAACAGACCGTGAGACCACACTCCCTGGACATACGTGTTTGCCCTGTGGGATGTGTGGCCCCGGCTGGGCCTGTGGCGGGCCTGTAGACGCGGGGAGAGGGACAAAGCAGAGCCTCGGGAGAAGCCAACTGTGAGACACAGGAAGGACCATGACAGTCTCCGGGTTCCAACTCCCACTCCCTCCAGAGACGGGGCTGCAGTTTCAGCCTTTGAGCCCCCTACCGTCTTTCCAGTCATTTTGCTTATTTACTCATTTTGGCTTAACCCAATCCCAGTGAATTTCTCTTCCTTGTGACCAAACAATTCATCACTAAGACAAACGGGCAAAATCTCAGTCATCTGGAAAACAATCCAGCTATCAAAAAGGGTCAGTTCTCCAAAGGCTCCAAATGGCTGTCAAGTTTTGTATTTTGTGTAGTTTACCAAAGTGCTTTTTGTTCAATATGAGTGTTTCAATAAAATATCCAAGGCTTGATTAGAAGAATATAGTTTCCCACCTCAATAACTAGATTTTAGTATCACAGATGTCTGAAATTGTATTTCAGATATAGGGGTTTGATCAACATGAGTTGAAACACAGTATTTTTCAAACAATGTGCTTAAAATTGGTTTTAATAAATCTCACACCTTTTTGAAGTTAAGAAATTAAGTCATCATAGGAATTATAGGTTTCAAAGAAAATTCCTATCACTTTTTTTTTCACCAGGAAATCTATATTTTTAGAAAAAATAAATCACATTAGCATTATAGACAATAGGATTTCTTTCTGGAAAAAAAGTCATTAGTCAGGTTAGAATTTCAGGATTTTGAAGTTCAATGACTTTTATCAGTCAGGGTCAAGGCAGTAATACAGAGTCCAGCCCAGGTAATTCAATAGAGGGAATTTAATATGAGGCACCAGTAACAGTGTTGAAAGATTTGAAAGGCAAACAGGGAGCAGAGGCCAGCTAGAGATTAGCAACAGCAGCTAGGTTGCTACACACCACAGGGCTAGACGAACCAAGGCAGAAGGCCAGAACCGCCAGGAGGGAGCTAAAATAATCTAGGAGAGACACAACTGTAGCTGAAGACCCTGCACGGAGTGGAAAGAAAAAGGGAGAAACACCTGGCTTTTTCCATTGGCTGGTCTTAGCTGGCAGCCAGCTGGCATGGGAGCCCAGGCAACATAAATGACAGGAGTGGAACCCCTGCAAACTGAGCAGATCACAGAAGAGCTGAAAAAGCTTCCGAGTATAAACAGGCAAATAACCATCACAACAACTGAGCAGATTTTTACGCTTTAAAAAACACATTATGATATATGGAGTGACAGCGGCAGTTGCTTCTGGCACAGAATGGCCTCCAGCTGAAACCCACGTACTATCCCCCATGATCGTGCTGTGTTATACAAACACTGAAACCTGAAAACATACCAAATAACCCAGAAGTCAAAGAGAAAAGTCAGCGATGATTTTACCTTAGTGCCCTCTGGCATATACAGGAACAAAGCTAGGGCTACTAATTTGCCCTGGGAGCAAACAAAATACTACTTATGGTCATTATTATTATATTACTGTGCACAATTATCACTGATATTTATGAAACACGGTAAAAAGTATTATGGCTGCCTTCCAAAAGCCACTCCACCCTCTTCTGTTGTGTTGCAGCCTTATGATTTGGGTGTGTGTGACCCCAGACCTTTCCGGAGGTTGAGTCATGATATGTTCAAGCCATTCAGGGGAATCCCATGGATCTCACAACAGTGGTTCAGAGACAGTCAGCAACCCAGGCATAAGCTAATCAGTATATGACATTCCCTGGGCTACAGAACTTGTGCAGGCATTGTCCATTCATAATTTCATTCAATAATCATGAAAGTGACACTCTATCTCCTGCCTCTTAGAGGAGAATGAGCAAGTATGATACCTCAATTCCTTTTTCAATCTATCTGGGGACCCTGAGAGAGCTCAGCATGGAAACACAGTCTGACCTCTGGTACACAGAGGATGTCAAAACAAGTGAATCACAGAAGAATTAAGACAGAGCCCTGATCAAACCATGCTCGAATTCCATATATTTCTGAATATTTCAGATACATAAGTCAATACACCCCCTAAATTCCTTCAACTAGTTAGAGCTTGGTTTTGGTTGATGTTGTTATTAGAAGCCAAAAACAAGATATGAGGGACACTGCTACATACCTTACGTGGACTACTTCACTTAATTCTGCCAAACTCCAGGGAAGTATGTTTTATTACTGCCTCCATTTTATATTTGAGGAAAGTGAGGAATGCAACTTGCCCAAAGTCCTGCAATCTGTAGAGAGTGAAGAGAGTTTGAATCTGGTCGGTCTGTCTTTAGAGCCTATGCCCTTAGCTGTGGCACCACTCATCCCCATACCCACCTTGTGGCTCCAGAACATTTCCTTAATGGATATCTCTGTTGGCTTTCAACTTTGAAAGAATTTTTTATAATAAATTTATTTAAATGTTTTAAATAAAAAAATAAATTTATTTTTTTAAATAAAATTTTTTTTATAAAGTCCAAAAGACAAAACATGAGGACAGGTTAGAGAATGCTCAAATGTACATAATCAAAAAAAAAAAAACAAGTTAAACTAAAGACATAATCAAATAGAGCAGCTTTTAGCCAAATAAATCATTCGGCTACATTAGACATCCATGAGCCATGTTGACCACACACATTAAAATATCAAATCTTTTGAAATACATTAGAGAAAGGTAAATAAAAGGGGATATCACCAGGGCATCCTATTTTGTTTTTAAAACTGGGGAAAAGTGTTGGTTGTAACTCAACAATGTAAACATAATAAAATTTAGGGTTCTCTTAAGACAGGTTCCTTGGCTTGAACTGATGGTTTCCTAAACAGATTTCAGTATATGTACTTGAAAATGATTCCTACATGAAAGATTTTTGGCAAAAAATACCACGTATTGAGTTGGCCGAAAAATCATTAGGGTTTTTGCATAACATCTTACAGAAAACCTGAACAAACTTTTTGGCCAACACAATATATAATTTACAGACACACACGCATAATTCTATATACACATGCATAAGAATACATACACATATGATTCACATATATATAACCTTATCCCCTAGATATATATGCATTATATTGTTCTTATAGTATTCCTTCTCACAGTCAAGTAAATAACAAAAGTGCTGCCATCCGCAGAACAAGGTAATTCAACTAAATGAGCTAGATTTGCTCACGTTCCCAAGATACTCGCAACCTTCTCCCCCCAGTACTCAAGTTCAGTAGGGGCCCCTAAGGATTCCGATCATGCCGTAGCAATGATTCACTTCATCATCACCACAGCACCACACTACTGCTGGGACCTAGCAAGCGCACTGGAGAAAACCAGCTCCTTAGCGCCCTTCCTATTAATAAATGTGTATTTTCCCCTGGAAAACGTCCCTCCCTGCCTGAGAAACCAATTAGTAGCTATTCCTGGCAGAATTTAATATTTTTCTTTTGACCTACTGTGAACATTTTGACTCTAATGTGTGCCCATTTTCCCTAAGTAGAAACCACAAGGTCTACACTGAATCTTTAAAAGAAGAAAAAGGTAGAAGCCTTTGGTAACCCACCATTAAAAACAGAGGAAACTGGGACTTCCCTGGTGGCGCAGTGGTTAAGAATCCACCTGCCAATGCAGGGGACACGGGTTCGAGCCGTGGTCCGGGAAGATCCCACGTGCCGTGGAGCAACTAAGCCCATGTGTCACAAGTACTGAGCCTGCGCTCTAAAGCCCACAAGCCACAACTACTGAGCCTGCATGCCACAACTACTGAAGCCCACGCGCCTAGAGCCCGTGCTCCACAAGAGAAGTCACTGCAATGAGAAGCCCACGCATCACAACAAAGAGTAGCCTCCGCTCGCCGCAACTAGAGAAAGTCCGCGTGCAGCAACGAAGACCCAACACAGCCAAAATTAAATAAATAAATATTTTTTTAAAAAAACAAACAGAGGAAGCTAAGACAGTATGTTTTATATTGCTAGTTATTCTGTTTAAAGAAGCAGTAACATTTGAAGCCACTAAACCCACTCAATACTATGCAAGCAAGTGTTAGTTGGATGAGGCCATTTCTGCCCCAGGGTTGTGGACGTGTCAAGGCCCTTGCCTGCTCCAGGACAGAAATAACATCCTGGGAGCCAGGCATTCCTTGCATGAGGGACTTGAAGGCCCTACCGGAAGGCATTCACTTCATGGAAAATTTTTCTGTTCAGCAAACATGTCATTTGGACAGAAGCAAATCTTCAAATAAATCTGGGAGCAGACAGACAAGTGTTGATAAAATTTCCAGGGAAGAGGGTCAGGAAAAGCCTGGAACGTGTAGTTACCAAAACAAGACAGCTCAGGCTCCAGGTAAGGGCTGGTATCCCAGCAGAGGGAGCACAGACCTCCACATCAAGCAAACCCGGTTTGATACCTGGGTTTGCTACCTACTTGCCGTGCGATGTTAGGTAATTCAGTTCTCGCTATGCTTTGCTCTTCTGTTTTAAAATTAGACCGATACTGACTTCAAGGGGTTGTGATGAACTGATGAGATTACTTCTCAGTAGTTGTGCTGGTCTTCATTAAACCCTCTAACACCCTCTCCAAACACACACCCTCACTTCAGATTCCCTATTCTGCAAAGAGCTGCATTCTCACGATACTAAGAGGTAATTACCACTTTTGAAGGTACAGAGTCTTATTTTCTTAATCCTTTCCTATGGTCAACAAAATTCTATTACTCAGCCACAAGAATAATGAAATAATGCCATTTGCAGCCACATGGATGGACCTAGAGATTATCATACTAAGTGAAGTCAGACAGAGAAAGAAAATACCATATATCACTTATATGTGAAATCTAAAAAAAAAAAAATGATACAAATGAACTTATTTACAAAACAGAAATAGACTCACAGACATAGAGAACAAACTTAAGGTTACCAAAAGGAAAGCAGAGACATAAGAGGGATAAATTAGGAGTTTGGGATTAACAAATACAAACTACTATATATAAAATAGATAAACAACAAGGACCTAGCATATAGCACAGGGAACTATCTTCAATGTCTTCTAATAACCTATATAGAAAAGAATCTGAAAAAGAATATATATATATATGTATGTACATATAATTGAATCACTTTGGTGTACACCTGAAACTAACATAACATTTTAAATCAACTATACTTCAATTTAAAAAAAGAAACCTCTAAAAATGACCCCCAAGATTCCACACCACAGGAAAGGGAACTCTCTTGCACTGTTGGTGGGAGTGTAAAGTTACACAGCCACTATGGAGAACAGTATGGAGGTTCCTTAAAAAACTAAAAATAGAATTACCATATGACTCAGCAATCCCACTACAGGGCATATACCCAGAGAAAACCATAACTCAAAAAGACACATGCACCCCAATGTTCACTGCAGCACTATTTACGACAGCCAGGTCATGGAGGCAACCTAAATGCCCATCGACAGACGAATGGATAAAGAAGATGTAGCACATATATACAATGGAATATTAGCCATAAAAAGGAATGAAACTGGGTCATTTGTAGAGACGTGGATGGACCTACAGACTGTCATACAAGTGAAGTAAGTCAGAAAGAGAAAAACAAATATATGCTAATGCATATATGTGGAATCTAGAAATACGGTACAGATGAACTGGTTTGCAAGGCAAAAATTGAGACACAGATGTAGAGAACAAACGTATGGACACCAAGGGGGGAAAGCAGGGGAGAGGGGTGGTGGTAGGACGAATTGGGAGATTGGGATTAACATATATACACTAATATGTATAAAACAGATAATAACCTGCTGTATAATAAATAATTAAAATTTAAAAAAAGAGAAAAGAAAGATTCCATACCACAACCCTGGAAGCTGTGGGTCTGATGAGATGTCCCTCACCATTACTCCCATCTAACACAGCACAGTGACCGTGTGGTGCTATATGGCACTGTTAACCTTAAAATAGGAGATTACCTGGGGGTAATCACAGGGCTCCTTGAAGGCACACAGCTTTCCCAGCTGGCAGGAGAAGGCTGGGAAGGAGAGATATGAAGTGTGAGGAGGGCCTGACATACTGTTTCTGGTTTGAAGACAGAGGGAACCACAGGACAAGGAGTGCAATGTGAGTGGTCTCTAGGAGCGGACAGAGGTCCCTAGCCGGCAGCCAGTGACTGAGGAGTAGGACCTCAGTCCTACAACTGCAAGGAACTGAATTCTGCCCAAACCTGAATGACCTTGGAAGTGAGTTCTTCATCAGAGACTCCAGAAAGGAAGGAAGCCCGGCTGGCTGACACTTGGATTTCACCTTTGTGAGGGTGAAGCAGAGAATCCAGCTGTGTCAGGCCTGTCTTCTGACCTACAGAATGTGAGATAAGAAATTTGCATAGCTTTAAGTCCCTGTATTTCTGGTAAAATGTTACAGAGCAATAAACAACTGTTTCACTCCCACAGAGACATAAGAGTAATAGAGACAGACACAGACAGAAGGAGCTGATGGGACCAAATCAACAGCCAACAATTGATGAATCTGGCTAAAGAGTATAAGAGACTTCCTTGTAGGATTCTTGCAACTTTTCAGTAAGTTTGAAATTACAGCAAAAAAAAAAAAAGTCACAAATAATTAAAGCACAGGGCAAAATAAAACTCTTTGGCATCTGTGTAACTGCCAGTAGATAACAGAGATTCATTAGCTCTTCTTCAAGTGTGTAGGAGCCTTGGGTTGTTGGCCACTGGTGGTCCTTAGTGAAAAGGCAAGTATCTGGCGACTGTGATGATATATTCTCAGGTCTATTTCAGACAGTATGAGGTCAAAAGATGGCTTACCTTTTTACTTCTGGCATTACCATCTTTTAAAAAAAGATGATCTCTGCCAGAATCTAATAGTAGGAGGTTCATGGATGCTACAAGGCCATCAGAGGACACAGTATTATACTAAGTATTTCCAAAAGTGCATGATAATTCCCTTGACAATGTTTAAAAACACATTTGTGTGAAGAGAGATTTTTTACAACACCACAAAGGAACCTTTCAGACACCAGCTCATTGAGTTTACAATGCAAAGTCTCAAAAAATTAGTATACACACAATAATGTCAATACCTATTCCATCTCTCAGTGGCTTTCCATGGTCCTTCCAAATAAAGTAAAACAAACATGGATAAGCAGAGTCTATTCGTTATTGATTTCTCTGCTTCACACTTACTAAGAAATACATTTCAGAGACTCTAGAAATAAGTCAAATGTTGCTCAAGTTATGTTTCAAAATATCCTAGAGGTCCATTTTCTGTTATTTCTTTTGTCAATTGTCTCAGTTCTGCATTTTTTCATTAAGCTTCTTGGATTAACTTTCATCCCATACCTCTGTCAATAACACCCTAAGATATTTTGACATTGATTGTCAACATCAGTTTTGGCTTGATGCCATCTGTTACGCACTGGGGGACTTCAGCATGCTTTTCTTTCCTTTTCTTTTTTCTAAGCTCATCTGAATTCCTGTATCTCCTGATATGTAGGAACATTATGATACTACAAAGTATTTTCAGAAAGAAGAAAATCAGACTGCGAGTTTCACCACTCTTCTGTCCACGGGAAACCATCTCCCTTACTTATAACGATTCACCAGTGGTCAGAGAACTAAAACCAGGGGCCTCTTGAATCACCATCGGCTTTCTTTAGGGCTAAGCATGAGATATGGAAGGAAAGCCTCAGCCTTTCTCCCAAGAGAGCACTTTCACTTTTGGACAATTATAATGAGTTCTTGGAAAATTCTTCCCTGTACGTGTATGCACTTGCATCTCCGTAACTTCTAATCATTGTTCTTTGTTTGGCTTTTTATGTCCACCTGAGTTAAAACTATTCTCTCTTCCTGGGGACTTACCTGGTGGTCCAGTGGTTAAGAATCTGCCTTCCAATGCAGGGGACACGGGTTCGATCCTGGTCGGGGAACTAAGATCCCACATGCTGTGGAGCAACTAAGCCTGCGTGCTCTAGAGCCCACGCGCCACAACTAGAGAGAAGCCCGGGTGCCGCAGCGAAAGATCCCACGTGCCGCAACTAAGACCCAACACAGCCAAAATGAATAAATAAATAAAATTAAAAATTATTTAAAAAAAAAAACTATTCTCTCTTCCAGATGACTCCTCTTCTGATATGTGAAGACATCCTCCTCCCTCCCAGTCCCCAGCTCCTCTCTTTTCCAGATAAAGTCTACCAGAGTTCTCATAAGGCTTACCCGTGAGTACCTCACATCTAGCGGTGAGCATCACTCTAGAGGGCAGCCTGCACAACCCCCCTTGTCATATCTAATGGACGTATTACACTAGAATGGACTGCAATTCCAAGACAGTGATGCTATTTCATTACAACTAACAGGTCTAGATCACCTTTCCTGTGATCTCACTACCTGAAGCAAAGTAAGAGTATAAAACTTTACCCAAAAAATGAGTGATAGTACCACTCTAAATTAACACAACTGAGTGGAAACATAAATCTGCAATTTTTCATGTTAAACATTTAGTATTGTGATTCTATACTTTTATATACTTTATTTAAACACATTAAAATGTTTTATTTATAATAATGATAGCATCCTAATGTTTAATCCTCTCATAGATGAAATTCGAGCAATATATTGAGATATAAATATAGATATATACACATATACCTCACATTGGTCCAGGAATTTTTTTATATTTTAAAAAGTCAACTTAAGGGCTTCCCTGGTGGCGCACTGGTTGAGAGTCCGCCTGCCAATGCAGGGGACACCGGTTCGTGCCCCGGTCCGGGAAGATCCCACGTGCCGCAAAGCGGCTGGGCCCGTGAGCCATGGCCACTGAGCCTGCGCGTCCGGAGCCTGTGCTCCGCAACGGGAGAGGCCACAACAGTGAGAGGCCCGCGTACCGCAAAAAAAAAAAAAAAAAAAAAAAAAGTCAACTTAAGATGAATAACCAAGGTTCCAGTTGCCTATGTGTAAAATGCAGCAGCAATGTTCATGGAACAGAACTGGAATTTTTTAATTTAGTATGAACTGCCTTTGCATTTTGGAAAAATTTTGTTTTAGATGCTGTTGTCCTTCCTCACATTCTGAATAAGAATGTTCATATACTTTGCAAAATAAGATATAGGGTTGCCCTTGCATCTGTACTTTAAAACTGTGATATAAAAGAGAAATATAAAAAGCAAAGTGCCTACAAAACACAAATGTTCTCCTAATATAAAATGAAAATGACCATTCTAGCCAGTTGTGCTTATAAACTCCATTCATTTTCAGAGGTTACTGCTTTCTTCCTAATGTCTCTCTGGAGTTGTGACCAGCTGTTCTTGTCACTTAAATGTTTGATAGGAAAACACCTGGAAATAAATGGCTTCCACAGGGAAATAGGTTGCACCATTTGCCAAAAAAAGGAAGGGGGTCATGAATGGCCACACGTGAATAACTTTGCTAGTCCATCTTTTTTAAAAATATAACATCATAAGGTACTGATTTCACATATGTAGGAAATCTAACTTTTATAAAACTCTGACTCTTTTAACAGGAATGCTATACTCAGCTTAACTTTTTATTTTAATCCACTATGAATGCTATGGTTGACTTTTTTTTTTAATCTAACCCTCATATCTAAAACTATATGCAGTGAATGAATTAAATCTGCAATACTTAATATGTACTGTCAAAAACTACATTTTGGAGAACTGTAAAATTTTCTGCTCTGGACTTTCAGTGAATCTCTTGCTCCCTAAGATTCTAACCCATTCTCTTTATATTCCTTCTTGGAGTCAACAATCCCAAGAACAGAACAGAACCTGTGGAGACAAGCCAAATTACAAAGGAAAATAACCCCATGACACGTGGTCCAAGTGTGACAAGCAGCATGTTAAATAGGTGCCCAATATGAACCAGTGTCCAGTGATTTAGCTTTTGTAAACACACGCGTGCACATGCACGCGCACACACACACACACACACACACACACACGGATTATATAACCTGGAAACTGTCAGAAAGCGCACATAGCAGATTGTTAACAGTTACTTCTTCTGGGGGTTGGAATTGGAAGTGGGGAGGGACAGAAATCACAATTTTGTTCCTTTGGACTTTTCAATATGTTTCACATTTAAAACAAAGAACAAAGAAAACAAAAGGAAGATAACTGGTTTTGTTACTGATAGTCATATAATGAAAGGCCTGTGAGTAACAATCATGACAGCGTAGTTGGGCCTAGGATTCCGTGGGTGATACCAAAGGTATCCTCACATATCACCACTCGGGCTCCCTGTGACAGCTCTCTACCGCTGGCAGAACAGATCTCATTTTCACTTTAGCGATTAGTACCATGGGGCTCAGACAAAGCTGGTTAACAGGCTCGAAAGATTTCATACAGGGATGCAGTAGCAAGGAACAGGACCCAGGCTTTCCAATGCCAAATGTACAGTTGTTTCTTCTAAAACCTGTCTCTAAAACAAAACAGCCACCCTTGCTGGGAACATTTCATTCAGAAAATGCGCGATGAGCCCTGAAAATGTACCAAGAAACAAAATGAAGCTGACGTGTGTTTCAAAAATCTTTCCAGGGACTTCCCTGGTGGTCCAGTGGTTAAGACTCTGCGCTTCCACCGCAGGGGGCAGGGGTTCGATCCCTGGTGGGGGAACTAAGATTCCTCCATGCTGTGCAGCGTGGCCAAAAAATAAAATCTTTCCAGAGAAGCAACTATAGATAAAATGGAATAAACCCAGATAATTATCTCTACAATCTAATAGTGACCAAGCAAGTTTTACGACCTCGGTGTATTTTGAAAAGGCAGTCACAGCTGCCAATGAGTCCTTTCATAAGCTTCAGTGTTTTATATTATTAGTATAATGATAATTTGCTTCTTTCTTATTTCAGGTTAGGAATGTTTTAAATTAGTTGACTAGTTTTTAAAACTTATGCCTTTTTTCCTGGGCATTGCTTTGCCCTTCAATCTTCTGTCAGGTTTTCAATCATGCAAAGATTCATTATGTCTTCACTGTGTAATTATTCACTACGCAATTGGTGTTCTCTGTGACTATTCTGAAATATTCATAGTACATTAATCGTTCTACCTGGGTCACAGATCTCAGATACAGCATATTCCGACTAGGGTATCACTCAAGTTTATTACACATCAAATAGATCTTGAGCATCAACTAGCATTTTCCTTTGTAGCATGGGTGTAAAATGCCATAAACTCTCCGACTTCAGAGAAATGAGGCCAACGATAACATAAAAAGTAGCACTTTTTTATTAAAAAGGCACTAATGTAGCAGGTGCCAAATGACTTACTGTAATAATGCAATGACTACATATCAATGACACACTTTTTGGACACTTTATCACAAACCAAAAATGGCAAGTCAGAAAACGAGCTGTCTGCGTTCTCTGTGCCAGGCACTGTGAATGGAGCACGAGATACAGAGCCACACAATCCAATAAAATATCATCCCTATCTTCGAGGAATGCCAGCCAAATCGGGGCCAAACACACAAAAAGAGAACATGTCAGGAAAGCAAGGCCATTGCTCTGATGGGGACAAATAAGGATGCTTTGGACGTGGCGTGAGTAGTGGTCACAGAAGGCTTCCTGGGGGAGACGACACTTGAGCGGAAACTGTAAGGATGAGTGAGGTCAGACAAACGGCAGCGGGAAATGGAAGTCATCCCACAAATGAGCAAATTTTCCTCTAGGAAGGTTCAAAACATTTTTGCTCTCAGTATCAAGTTAAGAATGCCAATTTCCTCAGACTCAAACACACACATACAACCCCAAAAGAGTACTTTTAAAAAATGCAAGTTGACACGCAAAAATGTTATCTCATTTTGGGTTTTAATATGCAAATACGGAACACTTAACTTTAGCGATTATATTACCTAAGGAGAGTCAGAGGAAAACTACAGCTGCAACCACAAGGAAAGCAGATTATAACCCTATGGAGGCTGGCAGCCACGGAGCAGGAGATCTGATAATATGGAGGCTGGCAGCCACGGAGCAGGAGATCTGATAATGTCCTTTCCAAATCCAACATCCTACACAAGTCTGTGGCTTAAAGTTACCTAGCAAAGATTAGCAAAGTGGATCCAACAATGAGCTTTCCCTAAAAAAATGAAAAATTCTTAGTAGCAAGCTAAATTTCTAAAAAGCACATTTTATAAATCAGATCCTTTAAAAAGTTTATTTCAGGCTAAAGATACATATATATAATATGCCAAGTTATCTGTGCTATTTGAAGAACTAGATTTCCATAAAGCCATATTCAATAATACTGCACTGTTTCATAATCATGGAAGTGATAAACATCGTTTCAAAACAGAGAATTTGGATATTATTCATTCACTTGATTATACTTTAATCTTCCTGAAATTGTTTGTCGTATTACGTGAATTAAATAATCAGGATTTATCAATATAATCAATTTTAGATTTAACTCAGTTAATTATCACTAGATTAATGTTTATTGGTTACTAAAACATTTTCAATTCTGCTTTTAAAAGTTCTTTGTTCCATTTTGACACTGCAAAATAAAAAAAGGATATTGCAAAAGTTGACAACCAACGTGGAAATTTAATATACGATAAAGGCTTTATGTCAAAGCAGTAAAGAAAAGATGAATTATTTTTAAAAACTGTATTGGGATAATAGCAGGATAGCCAATATTAGGAGAAAGCATGGACAAATTCTTCTATAACCTAGGACTAGGAAAAGCTTTTCTTTTTTTTTTTTTTTTTCCTTTGCGGTATGAGGGCCTGTCACTGTTGTGGCCTCTCCCGTTGCGGAGCACAGGCTCCGGATGCGCAGGCTCAGCGGCCATGGCTCACGGGCGCAGTCGCTCCGCGGCATGTGGGATCTTCCCGGACCGGGGCATGAACCCGTGTCCCCTGCATCGGCAGGCGGACTCTCAACCACTGCGCCACCAGGGAAGCCCAAGCTTTTCTTAAATATGACTCAAAATCTAGAAACAATTTGAGAAAAGATAAGTTTAACCATGTAAAAACAATTATGTGATTTAAAAATACCAGAGCACATAAAAAAGCAAATGAAAAACTAGGACAATATTTGCAATTAATATCAGGCCAACGGTTAATATTCCTACTGTTTAAAGAGTTGTTTTAAAAATAGAGAACATACTAAGAGAAGAATGGGCACAGCCATGCACAGGAGTTCACAGCAAATCACATGCAAATGGCTCTCATCTTAAAGATGCTCAACCTCACCCATAACAAGAGAAAAATATAAAATTCAGACATATTTTGTTGGAGGAGGACATTGAGAGATGTGACCACCAGCTGACCTACAAGCTGGACCTAGGCAACAGCAGGGTCCTCACTCCCTCCCCTGACTTGGAATGTACACTCTGCTCACCGTTCCCACAGTGGGACTGTTACCAAACCGACCTCAGGTCGGCTTGTCCAATGCACGGCAAAGCCAGTCTACTGACACCAGGTTGTGGTGGAGGAAAGTACAGTGTTTATCTGCAGGGCACCAAGCAAGGAGAATGGGCAACTAATGCTCAGGAGACCTGAACTCCCCAGTAGCTTTCAGGGAAGGATTTTTAAAGGCAACATTAGGGGCGAGAGTTGCAGGCTGCCTGATCGGCTCATGGACAGTCTTCTGATTGGGAGGTGATGACATAACAGGGTGGTATTTCAGGAATCTCAATCATCAGTTTTCTGGTTCCAACCAGTCTGGGGTCTACGTGCTGGTGGTCACCATGCAGTCAACTTCCTCCACCTGGTATGGGCAGTGGGGTGGGGGTGGGGCCTCTTAGTTTCTGCAGAACAACCCAAGGACATGTGTCTGGATATTACCTGTATGTAGCCCTTAGGAGGAACTAAGGGGTCGTTTTCTCTGTTTTATGGCTAAGCTATTATTATTTTGTCTTGCTTGACTGCTTTCCTTTGTTTCTGTATTTTCTCACTTCTCTAATTATTAACAGATTAAATTTGCCCTTTGGAACTCGGGGAAGGCCTAGGAGGCTAAAGATTTTCTATAAACAAGAAGTGGGGGACACGGTGGAGAGGGGGTCTGTCCCCAGGAAGGCCCCACAGGGTCCCGCTCAGATTTCAGGAACTGTCTCAAGGATGCAGCCTTGCAACGGTAAGGGGTTGTTGAGAACATCTGGATGATATAGCTGACTGAACTCCGTTAAGGCCTCTGTATAAGCTTTTAATCTCACAGGTGTATGTGTATGTGTATGTGGTGATCTATTCGTCTTGTG
Organism: Monodon monoceros; assembly: GCF_005190385.1. Lineage (NCBI taxonomy): Eukaryota > Metazoa > Chordata > Mammalia > Artiodactyla > Monodontidae > Monodon > Monodon monoceros. Next base: position 10,798,347 of record NW_021703766.1, on the reverse strand, counting down.
GCTGCCCAAGACAAGCCTTGTAAGTCAGTCCCCTTGCTTATTAAAACCTTCTACCTACCCATCTGGAGTGGTCTGCCTCTTTCTTTGGTCTCTCCTTGCCTTCTGTGTACCAGGGCTAGTTTGCAAAGGAACACATTCATCACTTATTATACTGCAAAGGGATTGACCACTTACTTGGTTGACAAGATGTGAATAAACAGACTCTCTCATACATTATTGATAGGAAGGAAAAATGGTGCAACACCTACAGAGGATAATATACCGATATGTAACTCAATTGCATCAAGGTTTAATTTGGAGGTTTGACCTCAGTAGTAGGTCAAAATTAGTACTATACTAAATATTGCTGTGGTTCCACCTAATAAAGCTTAAAAGCAAATCTGAGGGGATCAAACTGTTTCCAAGTAACTTAATCCCTAAAAGTCAAAAGCAAAGGGAAACATACAAGCTAAGTACCACAATGATTGCTTAACAACCCAGGAAGTATTTACCTCAAGTGAATTTGAAACACAACAATTTGACTAGTAGGAAATATCCTCAGGATAAAAGCAAGTTAAGAAATCTTAAATTCTGTTGAGTAATATTGCTTGCAATAATATTGGGACTGTTAATCTGAAACTATTATATGTACACACACACAGTAGAATAAAAGAAATGAGTAATTATTTTAATAAAGATCTCACTGTGAAAGATATATGAGTATTAAATCTAAGAATTAAAACCCTATAATTCTAAATTTGAATTAGAAACTTCAGTATGAGCAGATAATGTATTTTCTCTGAAAAACATAAACAAAAACAAAAATATATTCCTAGCTATGTCTATTGATAAGGCCTGGAAACAGTTACGCAGACCATAAGCAGTGAGCCCCTGGCACCCCGATATTTAAATCTGAATATACCATTTCTCACTAGAATGAACAAAGATGCTTAGAACACATAGCTGAGAAGGCACTGGGGAGTACAGATGGGTGAGATTTGTGAAGGATGATTCTATATAACACCAACAGTTGATTGAACATAGTGGAGGAACAAGAAATGGAAATTGACTCCAAGGGACATATCTAAGAAAATGATTGTGTTATTAGCATACAGATAATCAGCAGAAATAACTAAATTTGAGTTATTACACAGGACTGAAAAATGGTACAGTATCTTCTTTCTAAAGATGCTTTGACTTCCTGGACCAGGCTGTCACTTCCTTTGCCAGCTCCCTGACCTGGCTAGAAGTCCTGTGTGTACATACTACCCATCTCCGTAAGTGCTGAGTTGTCTCTCCATTTCCTGACTCAGAAGTAATGCTACTCCATGGGGGATAGGATCCGGCTTCCTAAATGACACAATAAATAAGCTTTGATTATACTACGCCTCCAAGGTTTAGCTCTGTTTCCTGTCACAGCATAATCTGCTCTGTCATGACTACATACATATATACAAGCTTGTATGTATGTATATGTATATATATATATAACATCTGCATACATATTATATACAGAGATATATATATTGTATCTGCATAACCTTTCTGTCCCTACCACGTTATGCTCTTCTTTCTCTCAGCCTTGGTTAACGCTGTTTCCCTTGCCTGAAACGCTGTTTTCTCACTTTTATTCTGATCTACCATTTCATTAAGAGTGTGCTGCATGGTGATTCCAACCATTGTTGTTCCCCTCTCCCCTCGATTCCCAAAGAGCTGCCTTCTATGGAAATTGTGGCATATCCTTCTGCCACCAAACACTCAGTCTATTCTCTTTTATACAATGATATTAGTTGTCGGTTTACTTCTTCAGATTCCTACTTTAAGACTTTTTTCCTCCATACTTTCAGCAAGTCCAACCAATAACGTATATCTATGCTTTAATGTGTGCCTGGACCATCAGGCAATCATCGTAAACAGAGATTTGGCTACAGTCATGCAGGGCGGGGACCCAGGTAAGGAAAGAGAGGTACCTTAATGTACATACATCAAGGCACCCACACGGTCAAGACTGTTCAAGTGCTAACGCTGAACAGCAAATAGTTAATATTACTGAAAACCCAGGGGTAAGGATGTGGAATGGGGAGAGGTCAGACTGGTCAGAAATGTAGGTAAGGGCTCGATCGTGGAGAGCCCCGTACGTCCTGCTGTGGAATCAGACTCTATCCTCAAAGTAAAGTGGAACGGAAATGCGGTGTGGGTCTGGGGAGGGACATGATTTCAAATGGGTGTGCCAGAATGTTGGACTTCACGTCAGCTTGGAGAACGGGTTAGAAAGACTAAGGCCAAGAGGCCAGGTCAAGACAGAGAAGTGTTTAGCCTGCTCCATCCATGGCAGAAGCAGTAAGAACAGAAGAGATTACTCACAAGAAATCAAAGGTGAAGAAGGACTGAGAGGGTGAGAAAGAAATCAAGGGAGGAGATCAAGAGAGTTGCCGTGTTTCTGTTTGACCTCCTGGGTCTTTCACAAGGCTGTTGACGTTACATCCAGGTCTGGAAGGCTAAGGAATAGGCATGTGGAAATGAGGAGGATGACACAAAGCTGAAGCAAACAGTCCCTCAACAGGTTCAACAGAATGGGAGGAAAGCTTTCTTCTGATGACTTTGATATGTGGCCAGATTCTGAAGCCATCACAAACCTTACATAATTCATTTACTTTGGACAACACACTTATTCAAATACGCAGAGAACTCCACTGAGAAAGGAAGAGTTGACAAAACGCCCCCTCGGGCCCCAGCCAGCACTCACCTGCGTGCTGCTTGCCTGCCTGGTCCTAAGTCGTTTGTCAATCAGAAAGAACTGGCAGCCCATCAAGACAGCTGCAGGGATGAGACCCATCAAACTCAACTGAGAACCATGAAACTGGATGTGGGGCTGTTATAAAACAAGGGAGAAATAGCAGCCCTTGGACAAACAGAAAATACACGGCTCCTAGAAACTACGGAGATAGAACTTTTGAAGATGAACACAATCCCCTGTGAAGAAGTGCTCTTACAATTAGTCATGTTAAATTGCCAAGGTACATGATCAGCGAGTGAGCCCACAGCTGCCCCCTCTCAGCACCAGGGAATGTTCTTTTTACTCTTAGAGTTATGGCAAGACTCTAATTACCAAAACTGCCAATGTCACCTTAATTGGTTTTATTTAATGGTCACATTGGGCACTGCTGCATGGTGGAATTTTGTAAGGCAACGAAAGAGAAATGGAGAAATGACAGAGAAATGAAGAGTGAGAACTCAGCTCCCAGCGGATCATTATTCAGCTCGTTGAGGGGGGGCATAAACTTAAGAGAAGTTGGCAAAGAGCTCCAATACAAAGTTAATGTTGAAATTGAAGTCTGGCATTTGTTGTTCCAAAAGTTAGAAAAAAGAGCACATTTTCAAAATGCAAGTTTATATTTTTCCAGCCAGGCACAACTGGAAATCGTAATCATTGATGCTGCATTTCTCAGCACATGGAACTCAAACACAACCTGGAACTCTATTACAAACACAACCTGGAACTCTATTACAAACACAACCAACGTGTGTGGGAAAGTTCTTACGTGAGCTAATGATTTGCACATTTCCTGAACACCCCCGGTATGATGGCACTAGGCTAACTCCAGGAACCTGTCATTTCACAGTGGCAGTAAGGGACAAAGACATACATATTAACTGCACATAAACAACTGGGCGCTAAACAGTCTGAAAAAGTGTGACTCGTGGCAAGAGCCAGGCGTAGTTAATCAAGAAAAGATTTCTTGGGCTTCCCTGGTGGTGCAGTGGTTGGGAGTCCACCTGCCGATGCGGGGGACGTGGGTTCGTGCCCCGGTCTGGGAGGATCCCACATGCCGCGGAGCGGCTGGGCCCGTGAGCCATGGCCGCTGGGCCTGCGCGTCCGGAGCCTGTGTTCCGCAATGGGAGAGTCCACAACAGTGAGAGGCAAAAAAGAAAAAAAGAAAAAGAAAAGATTTCTTATTGCACTGCAAATCGTCAAAGATTCAATATGGAGGGACTTCCATGGTGGTGCAGTGGTTAAGAATCCGCCTCCCAGTGCAGGGGACACGGATTCAAGCCCTGGTCTGGGAAGATCCCACATGCTGTGTGCCACAGCTACTGAGCCTGCGCTCTAGAGACTGTGCACCACAACTACTGAAGCCCGGGCACCTAGAGCCCGTGCTCCGCAACAGGAGAAGCTACTGCAATTAGAAGCCCGTGCACCACAATGAAGAGTAGCCCCCGCTCGCCGCAACTAGAGAAAGCCCGCACGCAGCAATGAAGACCCAACACAGCCAAAAATTAAAATAAATAAATAAAATGTAAAAAAAAAAAAAAAGCTTCAGTATGGAATCCACTTTGGAAAACCTCTCTTTCATCTCCTTCCTTCTATTGGCAAAGAGAGTGAGGCTCACAGAGGTCAGGGCTTTCCCAAGTTGCACAGTAAATTAGTGATGGAGCTGACATTAAAATCCAGGGACCCTGAGACTCAGTGCCGCCCAGGGTCAACCCTTGAGCAGCCTTCAGAATAAGAAAACGGAGAGAAAGTATGTGTGCGCACGTGTTTGTGCATGATAGAGCTGGCAAAGAGACGGATATCCATTTGCAAATATCATCTCCAACATGCTCAAAGACAGAGGCACTACTAGTACGTGTCACGATTCGCCGAGAATGACACAGAGGATGGGAGAAAACTGTTGGGATAATGAGTGAAGTGGGCTGTGAACAATTTATGGAGAACTACACTCTGGGACCTTAATTTCAAGAAGCGACTGGAAGCCATTTAAAAATTACCAAAAAACAAAACAAAAAAAAATTACCAAAAAACATGTTTTATATAATCAAAACTTAATTTGTTGATAAATCTTCCTTCTGCAAGTAGGACAGATTAAAGGCGGCAGAAACTAGAACAGCAAGAAAGCCAGAAATAGGGCTGTCACTGTTAATTGGGGGTCAGCTAGATGTATGACTGGGAAACAGGAGGGAAATAGGCATCACAGGAGAATTTGGATGGGGGGATAAATGAGTAAAGCCTGGAGATTTTATTCAATATTCAAGGACCAAAATAAACTAATATCTAAGAATACAAGTTTGTGAGTCAAATAAAAGATTGACGGTGAAAACTTGGATTTTGGACAAAGAATATGAACTTCAACTTTAATATACTTTATTTTAGACGGCAAAGGTCTCCCAGGTGGGAATACCATGTAAAGGGGGAGAAACAAAAATTCAATTATAACATTAATGCTCAGGGCTGGATACAGAAATGTGAGATATAGCTATATATTAAATTTTTTTTAATGCTCCAAATACCTGAATTCCTATATCCTGTAAAAATATAGATTGTCAAAGCTTAACTTGGTCAAATAGAGAAAAAGTATTTTGGTCAAAATATACTTTATTTTATACCGGTAGCTTTTAAAAATTGGAAAATAATACAAGCCTTCCCGACACTAATCTGATACTAAGGAATCATCCTCAAGATTATCAGAAATCGCCTACAGCTCCATGAGGCTAATGTTGCTCTTTATGGGACATAAAGCTGCTTTAGCACCAGGCTTATTGCAGAAGGCAGCTTGAAAAGACATATTTGCCCTGCTTAAGCCCTTAAAAACTTACAAAAATAGCAAGTGCATCTCATCTGGCTCTACTGAAATAACATCCCTGCAAAGGAAAAGCATTTCAGAGAGCCTGAAAAACAAATGCCTCTCCAGAGATCTGGTCTCTCTTTGCAGAAAAGACTTTTTGTCAAAGCTCTCGGGGAGTTTTATGTAGAACCAGATGGGGCAGATTTTTCCTTTTATTGTCTTCACCTCTAATTGATGGGTATTCAGAGAGAGCCTGACTCATAAAGTGCATGAAGCCATCTTCATCCACTCTCCCTTCAGTTCTTTCCAAGAGGTTTGTTTTCCAGAAGTCTACCCCATAACAAGAGTGGAATCAACGCAATTAAACTGAACAAATCACTTTGCAAATCACCACCTCTAATTTCTACAATGAGCCTCCTCTTAAAATCCATGAAGGCTTTTATTGCAGTCTACTTTTCTCCATGGAATTCAAATCGCTGCAAATTCGTGAAAGTTTAGATAAGTTGGAGACAAATCAGCCTTTGGGATCAATGAGTGAAATAACTCTTAAAATCCAACCTTTGTCCCCAAATCCTACCTCTGGGGACAAACATTGCCAACTTCAATGTACATTCTCTCTATTACTGGACGGAGTGGCCTGGTTTGCACTTCCCCTCAATCTCATTGTTCAACACAACCCATAAAGGAGGTATAATTATCGAAGAAACCTACAAGGGAACACAGAAATACGTATAAATAGTAAATGTGGTCTGTGCCCAGCTCATCTCCCTACGGCACTTGACACTGCAGTACATGTCGAAGATGTCCTATTGCTCTCGGCCCCTGCATGGAAGACTAAATGAAAGTACTGGGAAACTAAGGGTGGAATGGAGTTGGCAGATACGGAGTTGTCCATTTTCATTGTCCCTTGCCTGGATAGTTCTGGAACCTGACAGATCTCCAGTGTTTATTGACATGATTCCTCTGCAGCCCAGTGGCAAATCGCTCCGTAAACATACTTCTCACTCCCCTGTCAATGCTTTCTGGAATTACCACCCAGACAAACACTTGCATTTAAAGTGTGCTCTGCGGTAAACTAACAGAGGTTATTACACCGTAAGTCCACAGCAGCTTACAGGAGGAACAGATCAGGGAACGCAGAGCTTGTCCCCCCCCAGCAGCTCCCCTGAAAGTGGAATTCTAAACAGGTAAGAAGCAATCCAGAATGTAATAGTGGATGAGTATATGTGCCCTCAAATTAACTTTCTCCCTTATCACCAAAGAGGATTTAGATGGGCAAAGCTATGAATTTACTTTACCCATTCCTTCCTTTTATCCAGGTGTCATAGGTAATCAAAAGCAGGCCATGGGGCTTCCCTGGTGGCACAGTGGTTGACAGTCCGCCTGCCGATGCAGGGGACACGGGTTCGTGCCCCGGTCTGGGAAGATCCCACATGCCGTGGAGCGGCTGGGCCCGTGAGCCATGGCCGCTGAGCCTGCGCGTCTGGAGCCTGTGCTCCGCAATGGAAGAGGCCACAACAGTGAGAGGCCCGCGTACCGCAAAAAAAAAAAAAAAAAAAAAAAAAAAAGCAGGCCATGAGCGTGTTTTCATACAAATCAAAGCCAAACCAAGTGTTTTGCATAATAGTACCTTAAAGAAGATATTTTTTTTGGGACACAGTGTAAACTTTAGGTTTGATCCTCAAATCACCGTATCTTCCCGGAACCTCCCTCATTTACCAACTTTCATAGAAACTCGTTTGTAAATAAGAGAATTCGAAGTTTGAAACCGTAACATTAGTTACCATTTTATATTTGCATAACTCAAGCAAAATTTATGTCAAGTGTAGGCTAATACCTTTAACCAGTATCAAAGAAAACGTTCAAAGTCTATAAACTTCATCAGAAATTAATATGAAACTAGAAATATATACAAAGGAAAGTCTTCCTTAGACAGGTGAGTTTTTTGAGTATTGTTTTCCATCACCATCTGGAGATTTACCATTTATCAAGAAAATTAGACTGCCTTGTAGCTGCTCATGGATAGAACGGACAGTGAGTAATTTTGGTCCTAATGCCTGATCACGTGATTGTCCGTCTACAACAGACACAGACGCCTCTGGCTATGGCCTCCTCTTCCGACTGCTTCCCCTCTGGCCGAACTTCACAATCAAAGTGAAATGTGTCTGCTTAACTTAATACCTGCTTTGCTCAAGTCATTTATCATTGTTTGGCTGATTTCCCTCCACGGGGCAGATATTTGGGCGTAAATATTTTCTATTCCATGTGTAACATGTAGCCCTGGGTAACTTTCATCACGGATGGCGTTAAGCCATGTGAAATGATGGACTGTTTTCCTTCACATTACCTTCCTCCAGGTAAACTACTCTGTAGATTAGTGACCGGTTTTCCTTGATTTATTTTTGAAGGTTACTCCATATTCCTCTACACAGGACTTTTCGATGAATTATGCGTGCTGTTAAGGTCCAACACCCAGCAAAGGATGTGGACTGTAATTTCTCCTCTTGTCATTTACATTATACCATCATTAATGACTTAAGCTTCTAAATTTTTTGTTCAGAAGATACAGCTTGATACTCAAACGGGAGATTTTGAAACTACCTAATAACATTGCAGTTGAGTACTGTTAATTTTGCTCCAAAATTGATATTTCCATGTTTTCATTATAACCCTGATATACAAACCAGGACATAAACATGTAGGACATTATCCCAAAATGTAAAATCTAAAATATAAGCACTGCCTAACGCTTTTCTATCTGAAGCAATAAAGTGAGAAGAAGAAGAGAGAGAGAGGGATGAATGGAAGAAGAAAAAAGAGATAAGAAGAACCTAAATGCTAGAGACGTTAGTTTTAATTACCCTAAGTTGCCCTGTTTTGTTCATCAAGCACATCTAAATAACATTTTGTGAAACCTTTATCTCCTTTATTGCTTCAATGAATTTTGTTTTAGCCTGTACCTGTCCTTTTCCATGTTTCTCTTCTATGTAATTTTCTCCTTTAGTTATTAAAATCATAACCTAAGAGAACAGGAAGGGCTTGGAGATCCCCAATCCAGCAGTTCTCAAAGTGTGATCCTCTGACCAGCAGTATTAGTGTCACACAGCCTCCATCCAGGACCTACCGAATTAGAAACTGTCAGGGTGGGTGGGACCCAACCATCTGTTGTAGTCAGTCCTTCAGGGAATTTTGATGTCTGCTCCAGTTTGAGGCTTCCCAAAACTACCTCCCAGGCACTGCCTCATGCCCTCTCTGCTCATCTTACAGCAGCAACGGCTTGCTAGACGGTGGCTTCCTACAGGTGTCATCTGGCAACACCTTGCCTTACTAAGTTTTCACTTTGCTCCTGGTCTCCAGCCATCTGGGATGCCCTCAAAAATTAGCTTGTCCCCATATTCCCACAACCTATTATGCACAGGTAGGGGTGATTAATGCCCCACTGAGAAGCCTTTGATCAGTGGGACGAGAGCTGACAGATGAATGTTTCCGAATCCACCTGTTGGATGGAAATTCTGAGGCATGTTCTAAACAGCTCAAAGAGAAACCTTTTACTGGCCCAACCTCTGTCTTTGTTTTACATCCCTGCCTGTTACTCTTCTTCTCTGAGATGACTTTCCAAGATAAGCTGCCTGCACATAAGCAGGGTAGAGGAGATCTAGCCTTCTACGAAGCACACTCTTATTTTAAAGAAGAAAGGACTAAGTATCACGGGTGCTCCAGTTTAGGTGAGCCAACCAAGAAGGGTGAGAAAAGTCCTCTGGAGAGAGAAGGGAATCCTGTGGTTTCCACTTAAAGTCACAGGGATTTGAGTTGCTTGTATTTTAGCTGTTTTTTTCCCTCCTCTCAAAACAAGAGTGAGGTTTAAAGTGAGAGCTGCATTCCTCAATAAAGCAAACAGAGAGGGGATATAACTCCAAGTACATCCAGTCTGTAGCAATTATTGGAATCTCTATAAAAAGAGATGAGTATTTCCACATTTCACCTGGGAGTAGGGAGTTTTAGTAACTAGATGGTACAACTTGTGACTCATTGGTTCCATGAAGCGTTAACTTCCATACACGTGTCTTTGTGTACGTGTGGTGGGTGGACAATCTAGTCTTTTCTGTCCTAAAAAAGAAAGTGAATTCCAGTAAAACTTAACCAGGAACAGAAGAAGTTGATGCAAACCTTGCTATTAACTTAATGCATCACAAATGACCTAAGTGTGCTTTGTGCCTATTGTCTAACATCTGTAGTATGATAATAAATTTCTTAGAGAAGGAAATATTTTTCTTTTCTGAAAATTATTTTGGCCTCAATCATGAATATTGCTTTAAAATTCATATTTACATTCTGTTCTATAAATTAGTTTTCTAAATACTTTTTCAACCCACACATAATGCAAATGTTTTAAAATCACTGCAGTGAAAAGCACTACATTCAAATCCATAAGATAGTTCCACTACGGTAATATTCTATTCTGCTGCTTTATTTTTTTCTTTTTAATATTTATATACATACATTGAAAAATATACACAGTATCTGGAAGAATCATTTTTAAATGACATGTTTGTTTTGGCAATATATTTGAGTGAAATAATTGCATAAGATACATTATTTTAGTCATTCATTTGTATGAAGACAAGAAGAGCGTTTGGAACAAAGAGTATTTTTAAATAAATTGTCCATAAATTATGCATTTCCAATAAGTCCAAATTTTCTCCTTTTTTCCATCTTTTTCATGGAAAATATTCCGCCTTTTACAATATATTCCTTAAAGTAGCAGAATTAAAGGATGTGAAATTATAATTTTAAAGTTGCAGGAAAATATGATCATTTAAAGATTTAATTAACTTCTTATTTTTTAAATTATTTCCTTCTCTTAGAGCAGGAGTCCCCAAGCCCCGGGGCCATGGACCGGTGCCGGTCCGCGCCTGTTAGGAGCTGGGCCACACAGCAGGAGGTGAGCGGCGGGCAAGCGAACCAAGCTTCACCTGCCGCTCCCCACGGCTCCCCACTGCTCGCATTACTGCCTGAACCATCCCCCACTCCCCGTTCGTGGAAAAACTGTCTTGCACGAAACCAGTCCTTGGTGCCAGAAAAGGCTGGGGACCGCTGTCTTAGAGGGCTTCACAATTAACTTTTAATTTAAGTGATATTCTTTGGAGTCATTGCCTGAAGATTATAAAGTGTCCTTTCTCTGTTGTATAGCCATTAAGTAAGTATTTGGAAATTTTACTGAGCCTCTACCATCAAAAAAGTTGGGTATCACTATTGACATTTAGGAAATAAATGAGGCTGGTTGTAGAAGGCTTTATGCAGACAGAATTAAAAAATGACTTTCTCATTTTCCAGGCTAGAGATACTCCCTTTAAGACCAGCTGGAGGTGTCAGTATGACTCTTATATATTTTACAGAAGTCAATTTGATACAGAAGCCAAGTTGACATAGAAGTCAATTATACATACACACACACACACACACAAATGTGTATGAATGTGTATCCCTTATTACTTACAAAGGCTATTTATGAAAGTTTACTTCTGTAACAAGACAAATCTGAGTTCCTTTGTTGCTATAGACAATGTTATAAAATGAATCCTGTCATTTCGGCAAACACTATAATGTTACTTTAAGACTTTAGTTAAAGGTATAGACGTGGTACATCCATACAACGGAATACTACTGAACTGTAAGAAAGGAAGGGACTCTTGATTTATGCCATAACATAGATAAATCTTAAATGCATTTTTCTAAGTGAAAGACATCAAACCCAAATGGCTACATACTGTATGATACCATTCATGTGACATTCTAGAAAGCACAAACTGTCTGGTTGGATATGAGGTGGACAACAGCTGGTTGTGGGGAAGGGGATATCTACGAAGTGACTACAAAGGGATTTTAGGGTGATGAAACTGTCCTATGCTACTTTGTTGGTAGACACACATCCTTAAGCATTTCTACACCACCAAGAATGAACTTAACCATATGCAAACATTTATTTTATTTTTTACAGCTTACTGATATATAATTGATACCCAAAGAACTGCACATATCTGTATACAATCTGATGAGTCTAGACGTATGCAAACACCCATGATACCATCACCGTAATCAAGGAAGTAGACATATCCAACACCTCCCTTAACTTTAAAAAAAAATCAACCTGAGGACTACCCTGGCAGTCCAGTGGTTAAGACTCCGCACTTCCACTGGCAGGGGGCAGGGGTTCAATCCCTGGTCGGGGATCTAGATTCCGCATGCCATGCGTGGAGCGGCAAAAAAAATAAAAAAAATTTTAAAGTTAAATTAAAAAATCAACCTGGATATCAGGGGATCCCAAATGGAATGCAGATGGTGACAAATGAATCTAACTACACATAGTAAACAGAATTCTAAAACTGTTCCTGGACTTCCTACCCTAATCCCTGGGACTGGGAATATGATGAGATCTCACACCCATGACTAGGTTATGTTACATGTCAAATGGGATTTTTCAAATGTAATTAAAATAACTAAGCAGTTGACTTCCAGTTAATCAAAAGACAGATTTTTCAGATGGTCTAACGTAATCACATGAGCGATTTCAAAGAAGGAGGTTTTCTCCAGTTGGTAACAGAAGTTATATTCTAGGCAGAGGAGAGATTCTAGGCTGACTTTGAAGCAATGGATCATTGCTGGCTTTGAAGTCTGAGGGAGCTACATCCAAGGACAAGAAAGTAACTTCTAGGAGCTGAACGTGACCCCAGCCGAAAGCCAGCAAGGAAATGAAGACTTCAGTCTTACAGCTGCAAGAAACTGGCATCTGCCAAGAATCGGAATGGGCCTGGAAGCGGGTTCTTCCACAGAACTTCCAGACAAGAGCCCAGCATCCTGACGTCTGCCTTGTGAGATCTTAAGCAAAGAGCCTGGTGCAGCCCACCTGCACTGGCTGACCTACCCAACTGCAAGCTAACAAATGCGTATTCTTTTGCAGCCGCTAGCTTGTGGTATCAGAAAACTGATAACACTGACTTACAAATGTATGGCACGTCCTCACTGGAGACGGTGGGGAAAAATGAGCTGACCTACGTGACCTTGGAAAACAGTATTCTGATTGGCTACTGAAGATTAAAGACAAAGAGAACTACACGCAAACGCTGTACTCTAATGGGTAAGTTTTGTTTCTCACAGGAATACAGGCCTAGCCATTCTGAAACTACTTTATATGCATACTAGGATTAAACAAGTAAATAACTTGTACATTGTAGGAGTCAGGTTTCTCACTATTCCAGGAAGAGGTTACAAAAAAGCAAGGGGAAAGGCTAGAATGTGGATTAGAGTATAAAGTCATGTTTATAGATAAGACACAAATAAAAATAGGTGTGTATGTATACATGAGTTAGTATACATTGATTTCCTAGCTCTGTTCGCCAAGGAAACCTAATCAGTGACACCCCAGTAGCAACAGTGAACACACCTGGTGCCCAAATCTTAATTTCTAAATACCATATTCCAATAATAGGAGCCAGGGCCCTTTGGAGAAATGGCTGATTTTTAACTGGGTCAGGAAAAAGACACACTGAGACTGAAATATCTTATAGTGCCAGGAAAGAAGGAAGTGCTTAATAAACAAAACAAGAGAAAAACAAAAAAGAATGGAGGCATATCACAAGGAACAGGGGTCGACTGAAAGAGCCCACAATGGACAAAGCTGGGAAAAACCTTAGCAGTAAATACTGACAGTATTGGACTATAGCCCAAATAATAAAAGAAATATCCATGAGTCTGTACCGATTAATAAATGATTGAATAAATAAATAAACAGGGGAAAAGAGACCATCTTTGTCACAGAAGAATTCCGGATCATAAATGTAGAGGCAATGAAGGACGTGTAAAATCACCATTAGCACTAACTGGGGCAGGCAAAAATCCATGGAAGAATGCTAAAATTGGGGGTAAAATTTTCAGGAGAAGCAGAGCGCATGCACGGCCTCCAAGCGTCTCCAACGGAACATTTATTAATTACTGGAGCAGTTTTCACCTAAATCCACAAAATCTCTGAAGCTCCTCTGCCCAGGAGGTACACCTTGATCACGTTTCCCGTGGCTGTCGGCTGGACTTAGTGAGCTGCTGCTAAGACACAGGTTATGGAAAGGGAAAGAGGAGTGGAGAAAACTGGCAGGTACCCCTTTAACCAGGTGATCAAGGTAATGATCTTTACTTCACTGACACTGACCTCAAAGACCCTGGCTTTACTTTTCACACTGAGCTATCCTTTAATAAAACAAAGTAAGGAAGGACATTCTGGCTCTACCACTTTTTGAGCTACTAACTGTGATGATTAATTTTCTGTGTCACCTTGACTGAGCTCAGGGATGCCCAGATCCTGGAAAAACATCATTTCTGGCTGTGCCTGGGTTGGAGTTGCTGGATGAGGTTAGCATTTGGGTCAGTAGACTGAGTAAAGAGATCCAGCCCTCATCGATGTGGGTTGGCAGCATCCTATCCACTGAGGGCCTGAATGGAACAAAAGAGAGAAGGAAGGGCAAATCCTCCCTCTTCTTGAGCTGGGGACATCCTCCTTCTCCTGCTTGGACATCAGAGCTCCTGGTTCTCTGGCCTTTGAACTCAGACTGAGTTACACCACTGGCTTTCCTGGGTCTCCAGCCCACAGAGAACAGACGGTGGGCCTTCTCAGTCTCTATAAGCGCGTGAAGCACGTGAGCCAGGTCCTATAATCAATCAATCAATCTCTCTCTATATATATATTTCTATATGTATATATATGTATGTGTATATATGTATGTATATATGTACATACACACACACACTCATATCCTATTGGTTCTGTTTCTTCAGAGAACCCTATCTTCACATACTGCCTTGTGTGGTCTTCATCTTCATACATGCATATAGATTTAGATCCTAGACAAAGAGACCCACAGCCTGAGTCTGTGGAATCAGAGACATCTTGCAATTATTGTGGAAGCATATGTGTATGGGCATATTTTTTCTGAAAAGAAATTTCATTCCTTCTCAATCCAGGTATCAGATACCCTCAAAATGTTAAAAAACAAAGACAAAAAAAAACAGTGGTCTTGAGGATAGCCATTTTTTTGCTTATCTTTGTAGAAAATCTAGTGTTTCTGTAAAGGAAATACTTGATGCTTAAGTGGAATAAATGAATAAATAAATGAAAGATATAAAGTATTTAAATTACTTGGCCTTTACTGAAAATAATGATTCTACCTGGATTTGAGAAACAAATGATTCTCCAATTTTCAGTTACTAGTTAAGCCAAAATGATAGTAGCTACTTCCATTTATAGGCAATTCATTTATAGTTCAATATAGAATTTTCTTATGTATAGTTTTATCCTCATAAATAAAGTAGGCATGTGTCCCCGTTTATCCCTGCTGTCCTAGCATATTGTTTCATCCTGTCTGGTTTGGCACTTGTCCCGGATTTTTCATATTTTAATAAGGTATTACTTTAATACTTGCACCCACATGAGCCAAGCTGGATTTGCTAGAGCAACACGGTGTCCTTTCAGCTTCTGCCAGAGCCTGCAAACGAAATGTCTGAGTCACAGATGCAGAAAAATAGAGGGCTTACTGAAACATGTGATCCAATCTGGACGGCAACTGGCTGTAACCTCTCCTTTCCAAAGCACTTTTCAGACACAAGGTAATTAACACCTCCCTCTCAAGGACAGTGTGCAGGGCACTCATTGATAAAATGAAGTGCTCCAGAGCAGGGGCAGCTAGGGACAGTGATCCCATCAGGTCTTGGGCAGTAACACGAGCTCCTGCTGGCCCCTTGGTGTGGTGGTTTGCACCACTGCTTGTGGGAGCACACGGCAGACAGGGGAGTGGGGAGCATGAGGAATTACAGGTTAGGTATTTACAAGTTAGGTTACGTGAAATAAGTGTGCAAAGACCTAACAGTCTGATACTCTTGCTACAGAGGTTTTGTCATTGGTTGTATGTGTAAGTCTGCTTTATTTCATTTATGTATGTTAATGCTCTTTTGTTTTGTTTTGAAATAAACCTTTGACACAAATGAGCTCCAAAATTGTGTTAACTATTTTAAATCTTGAGAGTTGATGTCAAATGAATACAGTGTCTAGATCTCACCAACCACAGGAAAACCAGAAAACACAGATTTGCTGGAAAGACACCAGCATCTATTTCAAGGTCAGTTGCTATTTTAAGACAGCGCCAAAGTCCTCAATCCTCATTCAGCAGCAAAGTACCCAACTTTTCACTGAGATCAAGGAACTGTCCTCCTAAATTAACTTTGCTTAATTTGATTCCAAATATTTTCTGTACACACAAAAAGTAAAACGACTGCTTTTAATATGTTAGCTCCATTTGTAAAATAATAATAATAACATCAAAAACACCTCAAAAGTTAAATGATACCATTTTATATCAGGACCGTCACACATTTTAAATACAAAATTATGTGTTAACACGTTTCAGTAAGTGTTCTATGTTTCCATCCAGTTACTGGAATCCAATTTAAGCTTTGGGAAGTTTATTTGATGGAAGGTAAAGCATCCATTGTCATTGTAGGTGCTATAAAAAATTCAGTACAATTCTATTTTGAAGAAAATATGACTGATTTTGTAGTGGTAACTCAGAAGTTTTGGTAGCCCACAGTATCTTGGTAAAGGTTATGTTCTTAATAAATTAAGAAATCTATAGATTAGAAATGTATTTAAACTTGGCATTTATCACATTTCATATCAACCATTTCATTAATGTACTTAAATTTGGCAAATATGTCATATCAAATTGACAACCTAATAAGCTGCAGCTTCGGAAGCTTTGGAAACTTGGAACCTGGTATTATTGAAATAAAGTCTGCAAAGAGAATAGTAATGATACTGACTCTTAAAAAATAAAGGGAAGACCCAAACTTACAGATGAGAGCTAAATTGGCATATAAAATTTAGTTTTGTACTCCTATAACAGTGTTTTAGAATATCCCAAGTTCCTATTTATTACTGGATAAATATTAAATTCTATCTTAGAACTATACTGAAAAAGGCTACAATTAGGGAAAACATCTACATTTGATGAAACAATCAAAATAATTATTAATAGAAACAACTTAAGTTTTGCTTGTAAACATATTCGACAAAGAAAAGTACCTTACATGCAGGCAAAAAGCTAGCACCCATCAAAATATTTAGGCTGAAATATTTACATGTCTCAATGTGAAACAAACAAACTTGAGAATATTCTCTTATTTAGCAGAATTTGCCCTGATTTTACCTGATGACTAGGCATTTACAGCTTTTTCTCAGATTTAAAAATATCACAGCTTACGGAAAAGAGTCATTTGAATGTGCAAACACTTTCACATTTATTAAACACCAAATGCAGTTTTGAAGAAGAATGTAGGCACTTTTATTTTTAAAAATTAAAATACATTTTCAAATCAAGAAATCAGATGCACATTATAAGATAAAGATAGAGCTAAGAAACAGGAAGACTTAAACCTAATGACAGATGAGAGCTAAAATGGCATATAAGATTTAGTTTTTTCTTCTATCACTGTGTTTTAGAGTATCCCAAGACACGCGGCCCAAAGTCACACAGCAGGACATGGAAAGTCAGGGACGTGAGCCAAGTTTATGGAGAAGCATTTAGTGAGAATTTATGATCATGTGCAAGTAACACTGACATTGTGCTCAATATGCTTCATCCATATAGAACACAAAAAGAAAGGGAAAAAAGCAATCAAATAACATAGAAGTCCTTAAAAGGTCCAAAATATCAAATTTTAAAGAACCCAGAATGATAATACACAGAATAACAGAGTGCTGGCTGGAAAAGGCTTTGAGACAGGTTACTCTCTGGAAGAATTTTGAATCACGTTTTAGTAAAGAGGAAGGCAGATGGATGTCCATTCCGGGGAGATGGAATGGAACATGTGGTTCAGTGTGTAGATGCAAAAGAGCAAAACCAGCCACAACATCTGTGGGAACCCGAGGGTCCCCAGGTCTTTGGTCCCTGGTCAGAAGATCAGGAGCTGTGATCTCTGAGTGGAATGCAAGATTTTAAAGCCTTGTATTAGAAAGCCTGGGTCAAATGGAAGTATTACAGCTGCTTAAACAGAAAAACAAGCTAATACAGTTTGCCTATAATTAGGAGCATCCACTTGGCAGTCATTTATTCATTCACACATTCAACAAACATTCACTGAGTGTGTACAATGTACCAGGAACTGCTCTATGCAGTAAGAAGAAAACAGTCAACAAAACAAAATCCTTGTCCTCACGGAGAACTATTAGAGAAAACAAACAACACGTTATATGAATCTTAGATTACAATATGATTGAGGACACAGGGAGGGGGAAGCTGGGACGGAGTGAGAGAGTGTCATGGACATATATACACTACCAAATGCAAAAGAGATAGCTAGTGGGAAGCAGCCGCATAGCACAGGGAGATCAGCTCGGTGCTTTGTGACCACCTAGAGGGGTGGGATAGGGAGGGTGGGGGGGAGGGAGACGCAAGAGGGAGGAGATATGGGGATATATGTATATGTATAGCTGATTCACTTTGTAATAAAGCAGAAACTAACACACCATTGTAAAGCAATTATACTCCAATAAAGATGTTAAAAAAAAAAAAAAAGAAGCACAATGAAGAAAAAACAAAGCGAGGCACGGGTATTAAGAAAGCTAATGCTTACAGAGTTCACTTTATATACATTAACACATTTAATCCTCACAACAATGGTATGAGGTAAGTGTGCTATTATTTTCCTCATTTTATATGAGGAAACAGACACACCGGATGCCTTAGCAACCTGCCCAAGGGCACAACTAGAAAGCGGCACAGTTATTTCAGATTCAGACTGTGTGGCTTGAGTCCATGTTCCTAATCATCATGTTAGTACCGCTCCGTGACTTTGAGCAGGTGACTTTGAGCTGAGACCTCAATTAAGCAAGGGAGTCAGCCACGTGACGACCTGAAGAAAGACTACCCCAGAGGGAACAGCAAGTGTGAAAGCCCTGATTAAGGGTACACTTGGCATGTTCAAGAAACAGCAAAATCGCAAGAAGGAAACAGAGAAAAATGGTGTCAGAGCATTAGATGTTGTGGTCTGCTGAAAGGAGAATGGACGGTAGAAGTCTAAGTGTAGAATCAGAAAGATCAGTTAGCATAACACCAATCCAGGTGACAGGTGATGCCCGCTTGGACTGAGGTGTTGATGGGTGTGACAATCTTTTCGATGTGTCAGCCTGGCTAGGCTATAGTCTCCAGTTACCCAATCAAACATGAATCCAAGCGAAGGTATTTCCATAGATGTGATTAAAGTCCATGATCTATTGACTTTATGTTTTCTACCTTTTTATTTTATATTGGAGTATAGTTGATTAACGTTATGTTGTGTTAGCTTCAGGTGTCCAGCAAAGTGATTCAGTTATACATATACATGTGTCTATTCTTTTCCAAATTCTTTTCCCAATTAGGTTGTTACAGAATATTGAGCAGAGTTCCCTGTGCTATACAGTAGGTCCTTGTTGGTTATCCATTTTAAAAATAGCAGTATGTGGACTCAATGTCAATATCATGACACAGTGTGAGTGTGTTTCATGTTTGGTAACTGCGATCGTTGCTTTTGTTGTGGTCATCCAGTTACAGTGCTTGGTGTCAGTTTATTTATCTCTTGTAAAAAAAATAAAATAGTGTGTGTGTGTGTGTGTGTGTGTGTGAAAATAATTAATTAAATTTTTAAAAATAGCAGTATGTACATGTCAATCCCAAACTCTCTAACTATCCCTCCCCCATACCCTTATCCCCCGGTAACCATAAATTCATTCTTTAAGTCTGTGAGTCTGTTTCTGTTTTGTAAATAACTTCATTTATATCATTTTTTTTAGATTCCGAATATAAACAATATCATATGATATTTCTCTTTCTCTGTCTGACTTTAAGTAAAGGAGATCAGCTAGGACAATCTGAGTGGGCCAAATTTAATCAATTGAAGGGCCTTTAACAGGAGACCTGAGGCTTCCCTGAAGAAGAAAAAAATCCCCTCATGGACAGCAGCTTCAATTCTTCCCATGGCTTGCCCGGCAGATTTCCAACTTGTCTGTTCAGTCTCCACAATCACGTAAACCAATTCCTTGCAATACATCTCTCAAGACCTTTCTCCTATTATGTGGTAAAGCAGGAGATACTAGATTCAGAATATATGCTGATGGTGTCATTAAACACTGGATACAGGTATGAGAGAAAGAGAGGTACTCTCTTCATCAACAATTTTGCACTTGAATCCTTTTCCCATTGGGGCAGTCATAAAACAACAGAATAATCACTTTCTATAACCTCCTTTGGCATTGTCTTCACATGCCCTCATGTCTTTGGGTAAAATACCAGCAACAAAAACATGGCCAGCTGTCCTGCTGCAAATTTGGATGAGCTGTTCCAAATAACTAAATCTATGAATTCATATGAAGGGGTCCATTTACAGAAATGGCATTCAGAGCCCTTCCCTCTGGATAGAGACCCTTTGTTGAGAGACCTAACAGATGTAATAGAAAACAAACAAAAATGTCCCAAATGGCAGAATTTTCCAATAAGATTTGATCTATTTACACAATGGAAAATTATCATACTGTTACAAAATGGTATTTGACAGAAAAAATTAAATAAGATAAAATGACTGCAATATTTTATTTTTAAGGCTGATTCATAATACTTGGGACAGTAATTCAGAGTCAAACTCTTATGTAAATAGAGCTGCATTTAAATCCTGAGCCAATCACATGTTACCAGTACATCCTTGGTCCATGTATGTAAAATCCCTGAGCCTCCATTCTCACCTCTCCAGGTTTATATAGTGAGTAAAAAGGGTGGAAAGTGCTCAACAGTGAACAATCAGTATCAAATAAATCTAGTTATCCTTTGTGGATGTACATTTGATGTGCGTCTGTATCTACACATATATATATACATGAAAATACTACATATAATATAGCCATATATATAATATAGTTAATGTATATATACACACAGAGAGCGAGGTGTCTGTGTATTAATTAAAACACACAAAACTATTTTCATTTTACACCGAACACCAAATGTGAAGCTTTGGTTGGGTTTGTGAATTCACTTCACTCAGTCAGTAAATATTTATTAAAGTACCTTTATAATCCGGGCACAAAATGCTAAGTAAAGGGGAAAGGGTGGTAAATATAATTGTTTGTACTGTTTTGGTTATTGTCCAAGTTTTCTATAAGGAGTTTACATCACTTTTGAAATGCATAAAATTATTTTTAAGGACAATGTAACTTACAAAGAACAAAAGATTTGTTCTAATGGTATATGTAGAGAAAAGAAACACCAAAAAAAAAATAACTTCAAAGCACCTGGCTCCACCCAGGATAAGAGCAGGTCACCCTGAGCCTGCTCCTATTATACCTGTAACGATTTTCTCTGTTCCAAGAGCTTAAGACCTAAACTTCCGTCCACATCTCTTGGGCGAGTCCTGCTATTGTATCAGTGTGCTCTCATGATTGCATCTCCTTTCATAACAGCCTTCAGAGTCTCATGGATAGATTTCCTCTGGCCGTAAGCTTCCTGGAAATGTCTTCCAGCAGGATCTTTGCCTTTACAGGAGCTGCCTCATCCGTGTTAAAGACTGTGTGTGTGCGTGTGTGTGTGTGTGTGTAACTCAATTACCCATTCTACCACCTTCTGCTTCCTGGCTGAAAGAGGAATTATAAGATATATGGTCTGTCGGGCTCTCTTATCATAGGCACCCTCCGTGTCCTCAATTTCTGTCTCTGTAAAAGGAGCACAATAATGGCCACCCTGCTTGTATAAAATACATTAGCAGTTATTAAGTGGGTTTAGAAATGCAAACATACCATTCTGATGTGAAAGACTGTTTAACTGTGTGAAGTGATTATGAGCACATCTCCTCTAAAGGCATTTTCCTTTGGGGCCACTGCTTCCATATCTTACGAAAAGAAGGATAATACCTGGACCAATTTCACATAGCTATTACAACGAGCATCTAAAATGTTATTTTAAGCTACTGGAAAATTATCCTCTAAAAAAATGTCAGCTTAGCGCTTATCGATAGTAATCTGAAATACACAAGATGTCAGGGTGAGCTATGTACTTCCGTTCTTACCGATAAAATATACTATATGAGTTCAAAGCATTTATTCAAATGCCTCTCCTGAGAGGATAACAGGGCTGCTGCTGCTCGAACACTCACTGCACTAGATGGCAGAAAACCCGAGGAGTCTGTGGCTCTGGTGGAAGATGAAGGACTCCCCTTCACCCTCTCGGCCAGCTCCCGGCGTCCTCATCCATCTCTCCAGCCGGCGGTGGGAGCACTGCTTTCTTGCTGCAGTTTTATAAACAGGAGGCAGTGAGCTACTGTTGCCACATACACTCATGCTTGACTACCAAAAGATAAATGCTTTAACTTTTTTTTTTTTTTTTTGCGCTATGCGGGCCTCTCACTGCTGTGGCCTCTCCCGTTGTGGAGCACAGGCTCCGGACGCGCAGGCTCAGCAGCCATGGGTCACGGGCCAGCCGCTCCGCGGCATGTGGGATCTTCCCGGACTGGGGCACGAACCCGCGTCCCCTGCATCGGCAGGCGGACTCTCAACCACTGCGCCACCAGGGAAGCCCTACTTTAACTCTTAAGCTTCAGGGAATAGGAAATCTGGCTAAATGCCAAGAAATAAAGAAATTAGGTCGCAGGCCACCCACAGAAATGGGTTCACAGAAAAACCAGCACCACCTTATTCCCCAAGCTCCTGATGCAGACTCTCCATGGTGACATCACACAGACATCGAAGGGACACCGCAGAGACCAGCACAAAGATTATTCACCAGTATGCCTTATTTATTGTTTAAGGTTAGGTGTCGATTCCACTTATGTTTTACTTCTGTTGCTTTTCCTTTGTGAATACAATTCATGCCGGAATTAATCACTCCTTTCCCGTGGTCTTGTGGCAGGTTTTTTGTCCCTCACTCTGTCTTGTGTTGTCACCAGTGTGTATCAGCTATTCTCAATCTGTCCTCCTCACTAATGGCACGCCCACACCAGAGGGCAACGTAAGACACACTCCACAGACAGACCCAGCGTGGTGCACTGTGTCCACTTCAACAGCACACTGTTAATGGGATAACCTTGAAACCACTCTGATTTTTTTTCTTTAAAAAAACGTTCACAAAAGATCAGCAAGGATTTAGAAGAACGGAACAACATCATCAACCAAGTGGATCTAGTTTACGTTTACAGAACACCAATAACAGCAGAAGAAGCCTTCTTTTCAAGTAGTCATAGGACACTCACCAAGATAGAACATATCCTGGGTCACAAAACACACCCTGACAAACACAAAAGAACTGAAATCATAAAAAGTATGTTCTCTGACCAGAAAATATTAATCCAGGAATTAACAGAAATATAATAGGAGAATACACAAATACTTGGCAATGAAACAAAACACACACAAATAATCCACATGTGAAAGGGTAAATCTCCAGAGATTAGAAAATACTTCAAGCCGAATGAAAATAAAAATATAGCACACCTACATCTGCGGGACGCAGCTAAAGCAGTCCTTGCAGGGAAAATGTTAGCACTAAACGATTATATTGGGGGGAAAAGCTATCAAATAAATAATCCAAGAAATTAGGAAAAAAAGAACAAAATAAAGACAAAGCTTAAAAAATGCCATGGTTCTATAGCTATTACTATGTTAGCACCTATAAAAATTCCCTTTAAAGAATATCTCCAATACCAGGCTTTCTGTGAAGTGTGAAGAGGTGTTTAAAATTTTCAGAGAAAACATTCCAGTTGAAATATTCAATGTGCAGAACATGTACAGACCCCACTGTGAGGCATTTTCCCAGGCACAGGAAGGATGAAAGGTAGTTGAAAGGGCGTGTTTCCTGCTCTCACACGTTCTCACCATAACGTGAGACCAGAAATTAAAACCTGCAGCAGAATTTTTAAATATGATGGAAATACTGATAGTTAAACCAATGTGCAGGGTGGGGTACTGAGATCAGGGAAGTCCACGATGACCAGTTTTCTTGAAACTTGTTATTGGTACTGTGTTTCAAGAATTTTTCTTTTAATAAAACTATTTGTGTGTCAGACTTACAAGTCACCAAGCTACATGCACCTCTAGTACTATTTCCACCACAAGAGAACTGACAGAGATGAGGTAAGTATCACTAGTCCCATTTAAATTAGTGGAAAATGAGACCTAGAAACAGCACCCATGATCAAGCCTTACTAATAGTTTCAAGGATACGGACAATACCTAGAAACAGAATGTATTATCATGCCTTACTAATAGTTTCAAGGACATGTTCCAATGAAGCAGGGACAGGTATGGGTCACGGAGGGAGGACGGCCTCGGGCCCTCCTTTAAGACTTTCCTTCTCGGGCCTACAGAAGATGAAGTCTCTGAGATGAGCAGGACACTACCTCACATGGGGGGATGTTTAGTGATGAAGCAATTCCACCAGATCCTCCTACTTATCTGATCGTACGCAGGAAGCCAGCCCTCATCAATCCATAGATTGTGGGATTATTTACTATATGCAACCCTTAACCAGGGGCATCCTGTTAAAAACAGTCAACAGATACAGATAGGGTAATGATTGATTATGTCACTGATAATTTATTTTATTTCACTCTTGCAATAACCATTCAAGGTAGACTTTGTTATATCCATTTCAAAGACAAGAAAACTCAAGTGCCAGTAACTTAAGTGACATGCCACATGGTTTAGCCCAGGGCCGGGCTGGGGATCCCAAGGCTGGCAGATTTGTGTCTGTGTCACATCACAGTTTTGCTATAACTGCACGGTTTCTGTCATCTGGCAATGACCCAACAGGCTCTGGAGCAGGAACAGAGGAGGGTTTCCTACAGGGTTGGCCCTTAACTGACCACTGTGAGGCCTCAGAACAGAAGGGGTACAAAGAAGTGTTGAAGAAATTGCTAATTACTCTTTTGGAACAATTTAGTGTTTGTGCAAATGTGTCTTTGTGGGCCTAAAAGAGTTAATGCTCACATGCACCAAAGAGTTGAACAGTTGGGAAATCTGCTCCAACGTCTTCTGCCCTTGAAATTCATTATGTAAATTTGAAGGAGATTATAACTGTTGTTTGTTAGGGTATATGACTAGGGCTACTAGCTTTGATTTTACTTGACAGGTCTTGACATGAATTTCGGAATCACGAGATATAAGTAATAGAGAAAAGATCAGATGGTCTTCCAGAAAAAATAATGCAAGGCTGGGGCTAATTTTGTGATATCAGTCTTTAACAGTCTTGGAGCTATTTACTCTGTGGGACTTTTTTTTCCCCTTTTGATGTGGACCATTTCATTCTGTGTGCCTTTTTCCAACTCAGGGTATTTTACAATGATATCCATCATGTCTGTCTGTCAGCTGATGACAGCTTAAAAAATTGCCTCAAGGCCAGTAATGAGAAGAAATCTTTCCCACTTCCTCTAGATTGTTTTATGTGCTTCACAGTTTTCTGCACCAAATAATAAAAAAAAATAACGTTGCTTTCCGAACAGTCCTTTATCTTACCTCTCTTTTTCGTCTTTTAATCCCTTATGGTTTATTTCCCTCGCTTTACTATGTTTATTCTACTGTGGTTTTGTTCATAATTAACAAGATATAAAAGATAAGAATACATCTTCAAAATGGAAAGTTTTCCAAAGGCCTCGTTTCAGCTAACCTTTAATCCAACACAAAGGAAAGTATCCAGAGTTTTTAATATATATCCTCTCCCCCCTCCTCCCTCCCCTTTCCCTCCCTCCCTCTTTTCCTTTCTCCCTCTCTCTCTCTATATATCTACAGATACATAGATAGACATATAGATAGATACATCTATATAGAGAGATAGATAGATATACCTTTGACAAGACAGTCCACAGTTTAAGAACTTATCTTTGAAATGGAGAAATCAGTACATACTAGGGATGAGGGCAGACACTTAGCTGAGTTCTGAAGAAATTGCTAGCTAACTTTAATATGGAAAGAAACTTACAATTTCCTCAGTTCAAGTATATTAGCACCTGGAAGTGCCAATGAGTCTCAGAGAGGTCAATTGTTTCTGGTTTTGTTAGAAACATGTTGGTGATGATCGGGGAACTTGAAATTTTTCCAGCATGGCATGTTTAGTACTCTAATTTTTTTTCATCTCAAATTCCTTCCTATCTAAAACATCAAGTTGTGCAATAATTCCATGCATGAATTACCATTTAGCAATGGTTGGCATTTCCAAAACATTGTTTTCACTGCCATTCTATCATGAAAAAGCTTAAACCTTCTGGAGTTAGGAAGCAGATAATAAATTACTTCAAGACAAACATTTTCTAAAGTATAGTCCTAAATCTTCCCTTTTGTGAGAATTAGCTGAATTAGCATGCTTCATTAGCTACTGATTCTTGATTACCCACAACTTAACAGGGGATATCTGGGAAGTCAGTCTTTCATAAGCAAGAATGCTGAATAAACAAAATTTATTCTTATTTGACCTCAATTCATGTTTGCTTGAAGGAACGAATTAATGGTAGATGGATGGACAGATGAAAAAAACAGGTAGATGGACAGCTGGACAGATGGATGGATAAAACAGGTTTGACTCTTCTTCTGGGAAATTATATATACACATATATACACACACATACATAAATATATAATATTTCTGTCTTAGTTCAGTCTGATATGACAAATTATCACAGACTGGGTAGCTTAAACAAAAACCATTTATTTCTTACAGCTCTGGAGGATAGAAGTCCAAGATCAAGATGGTGGCAGATCCAGTGTCTGGTAAGAGTTGAGTTCTAGTTTGCAAATGGCCATCTTCTCACCGTGTCCTCACATGGTAGAAAGAGAACTGGCCGCCTCTCCGGCCTCTTCTTACAAGGTATGAATCCCATTCATGAGGGGTCCACCTTCATGACCTGATCACCTCCCAAAGTTCCACCTCCTAATACCATCACACTGGAATTAAGGTTTCAATGTATGAATTTTAGGGGGACACAAAAGGACCATTGCTAAATATAATATAATATAATATACAATTCAATATAATGTATTTTTACTCCCAGCGCTCAAACATTCTGTGGAAACTGAGGCTGCTTAGTAATTCCTGCATCTGCTCATCATATTTTAGTACCTCTTTGCCTTCTCTCCTTTTCCTCCATTTTCTTTCATCTCTATTAGCCACACGTGCACAAAAAATTACCATTCATGTACTTTGTCCAGTTCAGTAAAAAGGAAATGTGCTTATCCAAAGGAAAACTCTGTGTATGCGTGTGTCTGTGTTTAAGTCAGTAGAGTGTATTAAAAGGAATTGTTTAATGAGAAGCTTTGGCAGTTGGGTGTGGGATTCCCTTGAGAACATCAGTCACTGTTACCTGGAAACAGTGATAACAAGCCAGGGAACAGGCCACACTCCCCATCGCAGCTGGACATGACAAGTCTCTCTGTTGGATGCTTTTGCTGACAGCGAAAGAAGGAGATCTTAGGCAGTTTGGGACTTTACAAGACCACATATTCACCAGTAATTTACCATGCTTCGGGCTGTGATCTCTTGGATGCAGTCCTTTATGGTGGTGGCGATGCAGTCATTACATTTGGGTAATCCACCCCTTTGCCCCTCCCTGCCCTACAATCACATTAAACCTGTCTTACTCTTCAAAAAATCACCCCTGCTGAGGAGTTCCTAATGGATCCACAAAGGACTAATAGCTGTTAATGGAGAAGATGTCTCTATAGTAGACAAACGTGAAGCAGATCATTGTTCGCCACTTCTAGTTTTATGCCCTGAGGCTCCAAAAGTGGGTTTTGTGGGCTCTTCTCACACTTACTGAAACAGACAATACTTCATTTGTGTATGAACTCACGGGGTCAGAGTAACAGCAATACGCTCTCCTGAAGGTATTTATATGTTAGGTTGCCTCTAGATAAAAGCAGCAATACTCCTTCGGGATAAAAACAACATAATATTAAAGCCATCACTGAGAATCGATGATGTTATCCGACATTATTTGCTATGGACTGAATGTTTGTGTCCTCCCCAAATTTACACATTGAAACCCTAACCCCCCCAATGTGGTGGTAGTTGGAGGTGGGGCCTTTGGAAGATAACTGGGGTTAGATGAGGTCATGAGCGTGGGCGCTCATGATGGGATTCATTCCCTTATCAAAGAGGGGATCTCTATCTCTCCCTCTCAATTTAATCCACCCAATCTATAATAATTTGTTATAGCAGCCTGAAATCACTGAGACACTGTTCTAAGGCAGTTTAATTCTCACAATGATATAGGTAAGGAGACTCTGAGGCACAAGTGACATAATTTACATGTGCAGAGTCACACAGCTGTTAGGTACCAGAGCCAAGATGCAGAGGCCAGCACATGTTTTTAAGCATGATAAACATTGGGAAGGAACAGCAAACGGGGCCCTAGGCTGGGTATCACGGACACTGAGATAGAGATGTGCCTGTAGGAGGATTTCAGAGAATGCTCTTGGAACAACATGTGTAACTGAGCAGGGAAGCAGGATTAGGAATAGGGAGACACAGAAACAGACAGTCACAGCAGAGGCCTTACCTATGTGACCGGCAGCACCAGAGCCAGGAGGATCCTTTGAAGATGTCCCAAGATTGAGGGGAGGAAGCCAGGGTTACAGCCTCCTGCCCTCCACTGACCCAGCACTGGATGGGGGCTGCCTCCAGGAATGGGGTATATACCTATGAGCGGGGCAGCATCCTTCAGTTGAGGGCAGGGCTTGAAGAGGGACACAGCTGGGAGCCATCAGCTGCCAAAACTCCCAGCAGGTGGGAGGGACAAACCTTCTGTTGGTGAAGGAGCAACCTTGGTGGTACACCACAGCATCGCCTGCACGCAAGGCCATAAATTGGGGAAACTTACCGAACCAAAGAGGTTAAGGATAGGTGTTTCTCGAGAAACACTGAAAAATCTTATATCTAATGGAAAGATCTGATATCTAAAGGAAGACATGGGTTTCACCAGGCAAGAAGAGTGATGAGCCTTACGAGGAGAGGAAACATCATGTGCAAATACTCTGTGAAGTGGTAAGGAGAATTTAAATTGAGGAATTGAAAGAGCCCATGTGATTTAAGTAAAAAGCAAAGTGGGCGCCTGGTGTGCAATGGGACCAGACTATGCAGAGCTTTCAGGACTAACAGGAAAGAAAGAGGACAGGAGCATAAACTAAAGCAAGGTTGAGCATTTTGTGTGTCAACTCCCATCTGACTTTCTTTGAGAAGGGAAGTGGAGGTGCGGTGAATATCATGAATGCTTATTTAACTCAACTGGATTAGATTGTATTGAGAAACCGACCCAAATAAAATAAAAAGAATAAATGAGAACACTAAAAATGTGGAGAAGCACACAGAAAAGAACCAAATGAATTAAACCTGGAAAGATACAAGAAAAGAATGATCAACTCTGAACTGTTTTTCCTATCCCTGTTCAGAGCTTCTTGTCATCACATTTAATAAGCCAGAGGCTTGCTGTCTGAGCTCACACCAACACTGAGACCAGAATCTTAGATCATCTTCTCCAACTGTTGCAACTCCTACGAAAAAACTAAATCAGCATTTCTTAGAGTGGCTAGTTTTGAAAGACATGGGATGAATTGTTCTCTAGAGCCTGTTTAAGAATTTGGAAAAAATATAAGGCAATTTAAAAAGCAATAAGCTATTTTAACTCAGCAGTCTGGCCATCTAAAAATGCATCCTGCTCCAGCTTTCAACTCTGTCTCCTGCATCTTTGATTTTCATCTCTAAGAAATGACACTGGGGACTTCCCTGGTGGCACAGTGCAGGGGACACGGGTTCGAGCCCTGGTCCGGGAAGATCCCACATGCCGTGGAGCAACTAAGCCCATGCGCCTCAACTATTGAGCCTATGCTCTAGAGCCCGTGAGCCACAACTACTGAGCCCAAGTGCCACAACTACTGAAGCCCACACGCCTAGAGCCCGTGCTCTGCAACAAGAGAAGCCACCACAATGAGAAGCCCTTGAACCACAATGAAGAGTAGACCCCACTTGCTGCAACTAGAGAAAGCCTGCACACAGCAACAAAGACCCAACGCAGCCAAAAATTAAAAAAAAAAAAAAAAAGAGAAAGAACACTGGGATGCTTCTCTCCAAATGAATATGTTACTGGAAGTGTCCATAGTGGGAAAGAACAAAT
Organism: Monodon monoceros; assembly: GCF_005190385.1. Lineage (NCBI taxonomy): Eukaryota > Metazoa > Chordata > Mammalia > Artiodactyla > Monodontidae > Monodon > Monodon monoceros. Next base: position 10,768,591 of record NW_021703766.1, on the reverse strand, counting down.
CAGAAAATACATATTAAGCTTCTGCATAGACTTCTCAATGGCTGGTTAGTTTAATCTGTACAATTAAAAAACCATTTATCTGTATCCAAGAACTTAACACAAGAAAACATGCAATGAGCTTAGGCTCTCAGTAAGAAATAAAATTACAAAATGTACCAATACTTGTAATCCAAGTATAACTGTTAGCATTAAAAATTTAATTTGATATTTAATTTGGTATTAATTTCATTTTATGACTACAAACACTGTTTCTCAGTCATAATACTCTCTATTTCCCGTTAAATATTAATTCATACTTCTGAATCGTTGCTATATAGTTGTAAATTCTGAGAAGTTAAAAATAAGTAATATTTTCAGATTTCTATACAAATTTTGAAAAATTCTAAAGACGCTTGGACCTCATTTTTTTCATCCAGAGTAAGCCTACACAGTGTTAATAAAATATCTAAGATGCATTCATTAAACATCATATTGTAAATATTCTGGTTCACAGGAAAAAAATGTAGATTATAATGTTAAACAAAACCAGGATAAATTTAATGGATTGAACGCACAGAACACTTGGATCCTTTCCCAAATTCTATTAAAATGAGAGTAAAGATATTGCTAGACACTAAAACATAAGAACAAAGGAAAAAGAACCACCATGTTTTAGAAGCTGAGAAACAGAAGAACAAGCGTTTGTTAGCTTGGCTGACTTGAGAAAAGTGAATCTTAAGTCATCACTGGGAAAAATGGAGACAAAGAGGATTTACATCCAGCATCCTCAAATTAGCAGGACACAAGCACGAAAGTATGAGGCTGAAAGTAGGAATATGGGCTGAAACTCTGCTGAAGAAAGAGACAGATGCCTAGATCTGCACCACACATTCATAAAAAGGCTCACACTTTCTATATTCTTCGAGAAGAACAAGAGGCTGTACCTTAGAAGACGGAAATTTAAAAGCAAAACTATTATTCTCCTGAGAGAGTCAAAAGGAAACAATATAGCCAGGAAACAAGGATGGTATGAAAAAGAAAACATTCACATAGGGAAGCCCTCCCCAAAAATGCTTACGCAAATCAAATTATATGACAGTAGAAATGAAAAACTCAATAGAAAATCTGGAAATTTAGTTGAGGCATCTTTCAGCAATTAGAACAACTCAAAGGGAAATACTGAGAAGGACGATTAGAAAGTTAGAGGAGTTCAGCAGGTCTAACATGTACAGGAGTGCCAGAGAGAGGAAAAGAGTGAGAGAGGAAAACCAGAGATAAAGAACTTGTCCACATGTAAACACAAGAACGTTTCCTAGAGCTAGAGGACGCGTGCTGCCAGTTTAAAACTGCATAATAAAGGGGCTTCCCTGGTGGCACGGTGGTTGAGAGTCCGCCTGCCAATGCAGGGGACACGGGTTCGTGCCCCGGTCCGGGAAGATCCCACATGCTGCGGAGCGGCTGGGCCCGTGAGCCATGGCCGCTGAGCCTGCGCGTCCGGAGCCTGTGCTCCGCGGCAGGAGAGGCCACAACAGTGAGAGGCCCGCGTACCGCAAAACAAAAAAACGAAAAAAAAACTGCATAATATGAGAACAGCGACTCAGGCCAAGGCATATTATTGCAAAATTTCAGAAGAGGCAGGTGGAGTTGGGGGGGGGGGGGGGTGGAAGGAAGAATCTCCAGGTTCTCAGAAAGGAAAAACAAAACGAAAGACGCAACCCCCCTACAAAGAAAAATCACTGGTCACGTACAAAGTTTTAAGAATTTACATGGATTCCAACTTGTCGATCAATAACAATACTAGAAGTTAAAAGCAATAAAACAATGTCTTCAAAATTATCAAGGAAAATAAATTCCAACATATTTTTATGCCCAGCTTACTATCAGTTAATTTTAAAAGGAGAATAAAGGCACTTTTAGTCTACATGGTCTCAAAAATTTTACTTTCCACACACCTCTCTGTTAAGCTACTCTAGAGTCCAAGGATAACCAACTTGCCCTGGTTTGCCCACAATTTTCCTGGTTTTAGCACTGAAAGTCCTGCATCTCTGTAAACCCCTCAGTCCCAGACAAACCAGGACAGTTGGTCAACCTACTCTAGATTCATGATGAAAGAGATTAAAAGAAATTCTCAAAAAGATCAAATTTGGAACTTCCCTGGCAGTCCAGTAGTTGAGATTCCACGCTTCCAACACAAAGGGCTCAGGTTCGATCCCTGGTCCGGGAACTAAGATCTCACATGCCGTGCGGCCAAAAAATAAGTAAATAATCAAAAAAAATTTTTTAAAAAAGATCAAATTTATCCTTTAGTAACTTAACTGCCCATCCCCAAATGTCCACAGTCTTTAAAAGAAAAAAAAAAAGCAATGAAAGATGTAAACTCTCACGATGTCCTCCTAGAGCCAATAAAAACCAGTAGACATGAAAACAGCAGGAAAATGTACTCCATATGGGGGAGGGGAGGGGAGACGGGGAATGTGTCAACAAAAACAGATCAGAAATGACCGAAACGGCAGAATTAGTTGAAGAGGACATTAAAACACCTTATATAAGTACATTCAATAGGACTGCGGTTTTAAAGAAAAACACAAAAAAACTAATAAAAAGAGAAATATAAGATATAAACAAGAAGCAAGTGGGAATTTCAGAGATGAAAAATGGAAGATCTAAAATGAGTATTTCAATCAATGGACTTTACAGCAAATTAGATACTTCAGAAAGAAAAGATCAGTGAACTTGAAGCCATAGCAACAGAGGCTACCCAGACCCTTAAAAAATTCTTGCAGCTTCCTCTGGTGCTTTTGGGAAACCCAAGCCATCATATAAGAAGTCAAGATGTTCTTCTGGGGAGATCACATGGAGAAACCACACAGCGACGCTACAGAGTGGAAAAGCGGACAAACTATATAATGCTGGCGAGATGCCTCGCTGTCCTAGCATCTCAGTCAATCCTCCAAATGAATCCAGCCTCAGCTGCCGTGTGACCACAGCTACATGGGAAATTCCCAAGCCAGAACTACAGAAGAACCGCCCAGTTGAACCCAATCAAACCACACAACTGCAAGAGATAATAGAATAGGTATTGTTTTAAGCCATTTAGAAAAATAGAAGAAACATATAGGTCAACAGGAATTTTCCAACTTTTTGTAGACATTTGGATGGTAAACCATAGGCAGCCACAGCTTTTAACAATTGTCACTGAAACATGGGACCACAATGTGCAGCCTTACTTTTTAGCTCACCCTCACCAATCCTGTCTTACTACTAAAGCTAACCCCACCCTATCACCCCCAACCTTTCCTCTGAAGTACACTTCCCAGCTCTTTTCTAACACAAAGAACCTCTTTCACTGTTTCCACCGGCACCATTTTGAACCACACCCTCCAGAAACAGAGAGTGTGTGTCTGACGGGTTGGGGCAGAGTGGTGGGGGGAAGGGATTCCATTACCCAGGTGTTGAAAAAAGGCAGGGGAAGGAAGACACCCTTTCTTGGTTTAAGAAGAAAAGAATACTGTTTCAGGGCTGGGAAGTAAAAAAAAGTAGATCTGAAGGTTGGGTACATAATGGAGCAAAGAGGTGCGCCTAGAAGATAAGACAGCAGCTAGGTGACTTGGAGTATGGACTGCTTAGCCCCTGTATATAGAATGGAAACCTGTAACAACAGCATCTCTCTATTTCAGTTATATTTTGAGTTAAGTTGACTTCTGGAGATCCAACCACCATTTTTAGCATCTGTTTCCATAGGAAAATGTGTTTCCCATTAAAGCAATCTATTAATGATCGGATACTCTGAAAGCTCACATTTGTAACATCACAAAGCCCAGTCATTCATCAGCCAAATTGCAAAAGTTCTCTCCTACAGATAACCAGTATTTCATAAATCAGGGTTAAATCAGACGGGTAAAGATGGCTCATAACTCTTCAGCATATCACTCCCTGCTTAGCACCTTCTTCTTGTTGCCACTGTTCTAATGTATTCTATTGCTTCTATTGCTGCTCTCACTCATGGCTTATCTCACTATATAGTTTATAAGCACAGAGATGGCCAAGGACCATCGCTCACACTCCTCCCAACACTTTTAGGCCAAGTCTGGCACCTCACAAGCTATCCCTACACTTAAGAATTTAATTTCTGGATTCATTTCACCAGTTCATATTATGTGCTGGTACAAAACCATAGTTCCTTGTGGTTTCCCCTCAAAGTACTCAGGCACACATGTCACATACCTAAGAGAGCTCACTTCTGAGTGGACCGACACGCACTGCAGTCTCATAAAGAAACCTAAAAAAATAATAAAATAAAAGAAAGAAAGAAAGAAACCTGGGTCGCCCCAATGCCGGAACTTGTCCCAGCCATAAAGCAGGATACCTAGGGCCACACTGGAACTACACTGCACAGAGTAGATCAGAGCCTCTGCATGACACAGAAAAAAACATTAAAGCCAAATAAACCATAGCAGATGGTAACGGTAACTTTGGAGACACCAGCAATTAGCTGGTGCAATCTAGGAGATGTCTGAAGAGAGAGGTAGAGGAGAATTACTATCATTTTCTAGGGCAGGCTATGGGAGTATCCTGGGCTTCAAGAATCCGGATAGGTTTGGAGGGAGAGTACCAACTATGCAAAGAGCACCTGAGAAGTCAGCTGCTGCAACTGGGGCGGGAAGAGCCTTAGAGAGTGTGGACATGTGGGAAGCGCACTGGGGGCTTCGGGCACCATCAGCAAGACTTGCTCTGGGCGGAACTCCTTGTTTCAGAGGTTCTGCGGGGACACTGTGAGGGAACAGGCAGCCCAGTAAATTCTCACTTCATCTGTCCTTGTATCTTGGATTTTCAGGGCTCAGCAAGTTGCCCTCATCTGTGTTTTGCTCATTGCTTCGCCTCCTCTCAACCCTGTTTATGTTTTATTTTACCCACTAAATATTCAGCACTCGTTTTTTGGGGTTTTTTAGTAAATTTATGCATTTATTTATTTATTTTTGGCTGAGTTGGGTCTTCGTTGCTGCGCGCAGGCTTCCTCTAGTCGTGGCGAGCGGGGGCTACTCTTCGTTGAGGTGCGCGGGCTTCTCACTGCGGTGGCTTCTCTCGTTGCAGAGCACGGGCTCTAGGCGCGGGGGCTTCAGTAGTTGCAGCACACGGTAGTTATGGCACACATGGGCTTAGCTGCTCCGCGGCATGTGGTATTTTCCCGGATCAGGGCTCGAACCCGTGTCCGCTGCATTGGCCGGCGGATTCTTAACCACTGCGCCACCAGGGAAGTCCTTAGCACTAGTTTTTGCTTCACACTAATCACAGTCGCCAGCTATTGACTGAACATGATACTGTGGATAAAGGAAAGGAGAATGATCTAGCAGGACACTGCAGGGTGAAGATGCCAACAACAGCAGAAGACGAGGAGCCTGCCAATCACACCTTTCGAGAAATTCATCAGATGGCATCTGCAGAGATCTACAGGTTTATAGCCTCCTCATTCTTTCAAAAGAACACACCACATATTTAAAAATCAAAACGCATGCTTTATAGCATGAACTTTTCACTGAGTCAAAAGTTAAATGCAAGACAAGGATAGAGTTGCATGCCAACAATTAAGAGAAAGCAGAGCAAAACCTTTGTAAGTGGCCCTGTGGACTCGGAGTGGCAGAGGAATGACCCCGTGTCCACTCACTGGGTGGGGGAAAGGCAGGTTATGGCAATGGGGTGCTCTATGAATTGAATTTACAAAATTCACAAAGATATATTATGTAGTTACAGTGATGAAGCATCAACATGATTATTTATGTCTGAGTTGGGAGCATCTGTGGAGATTTAGGGATATTCCATACACATCTAGAAGAGATGAGAATATAACTTAAAGCCAAAGTCTTAAGTATTGTGAAAAAGGTATTACTTGAAGTTGAACTGTGATAAGAAGTTATCATATTTGGAGTATATATTTTTTCACTCAGAGACAACTCTGTATGAGAGAAGCTGACTCCAGGAAGCCCTGCAAAAAATGATGATGGTCCTTTCCCAAAATTTTTTCATTAACTACTCTTTGCTCATCCTTCACCATATCCCTTGTCCTCTCATCCTGTCCGTGTATGAATTTCCTGAGACAGGGAGGCCCAATTGATTAGAAATGTCTCCAGGTCACTGGGCAACAAAGGGGCTCAGAGCACTGCTGGAAGGGGAGCTAAGATAATTACAAATCACCTGCGTAGCGCAGGATCGATGCTACCACTGAGGTGACTAATTCCACTGCAACACAGAAAGGAAGAGACGAACTCCTGCTGGTGGAGAAAGGAGGGTTCCAGCCACTTCTTCTGGACCGTGACCACCTGGAGGTCTATCAGTAGGTAGACTTTAGCATCAAAAATTATCCATTTTTGATTTAACTTAAGAATGGCTGAAGAAAATACAATCTGTGAGGGGAAGGGAAAACCAGTGGAAAACATTAGAATTGTTTTCAATATTTGAAGGACTGCCAGGTTGAGAAGGATGAGTGTTTGCTTTGAGGTCTTCCAGAGAGAAAACCCAAGACGTACCAAGGGGAAAATGCAGAAAGGCAAACCTGAGCTCCACAACATAAACTCGTTCCTACCAATTTAGGACTGAAGTCAATATTGTAAAAAAGACTATCTTTTCCTTCAAAGCTCTACATGCAGCAAAGAGACCAACAGGAAGAGCGTATTCTCCACATAAACAGTCACCTCACCTAGATAATTCCTGGAAAACATAAAATGTTAAATATATTTTTGTAAACATGTTAATTACAAATGTAAAAAGACAAATGTTCCATAAAAACATAGACGTTTACTCTATTGTCGTTTTCCCCCAGTAGGTAATCAAGTCTTGCAGATGAGAAAACCAGCCACAAGTTATCTGGGTAAGCACTGATCAATTATGACACCCCACAACAGAATAAGAAGAAAACTGAGTTCAGATGGGTTAAAAAATATGTCATCAACCACTTTGATGACAGATTCAGTATTCATACATTAGGCACCAGGAAAGAGCCCGAGGAAGGAATCTGACACTTTTTGACATCCCTGCTGGCATACACATTCTCCAGAACTCCGGAAAGCCCTATTTCTCCATAACCAGGTTAAGTATCATCGACAGGTGTATTTCGTAAGTATGGGAAAGGCACTGAGATTTCAAAAAACACAGTGGATCTTCTTCCTTATGTCACAGTGGAGCCGTGATATATTCCAAGGGCAGACACTCGCTCTAATCATTTGAAACAAAGGGACAGACTTATTCATCCAACTAATCAATATGGATTCCCTGGTCCAGAAAAGAAGTATAAATCAGTGGCTGCTCCATGGTCAGTTTTCTCATCTACCCCTCCTCCTGGCCAAAGGAAGGGGGAAAGTGGAACATGTGTCAGTGTGAAAATGAGTCGGGCTTTTATATCGACAGACTCAGCCGCTGGGCTGCAAATTCTCCATGGAAGCTGAGCTCAGATCAATGTTGCTGATGGTAAAAAAGGGGAGTTTGTGGGGTCTGGGTATTTATTACTTTTCACCTAATCACAGTGTGTGGATTGCAAAAGATGCTGTTGTTTGTTAGGGAACCAAAAAAAAATCATGCCAACTGTGCATCTGCCCATCTAGCAAGATGCACATTCCCTTACAGGAAGTATTTGGCTCGTATCTTGTGCTGTTTAAAGTCGACCAATCACTCCATTTTTGATGAGCACCGAACAGGTATCAGATAGTTCTACGCTTCTGCTCTCTGCCCCGTTATAACTGCTTCCCATCCCTCGTCAGCAAATTGCTTCAGGTCTTTGTAAGGGTGCCTCTGCAACTGCGTGCTGGACCGACCCCCACCACCACCCCCCCCCCGCATGCTGCGTGGCGGGACACTGCCTCCCCCGCTTCCTTCCTCCGTGTGCGCATGCTCACACATCAAGCATCCTTATCGGCCTGCCTCCTCCTTAGTCACAGCACTGACTCGGGGAAAGCATCTGAAGATATAAAAACTGCCTCTTCTGGCTCACTAGGCCACGAGCAGATTTCTTTCACCTTTGTGCTGGACCCTGAGATATGCTGCCCAGACACCCCCGCAAGGGAGGGCTCGCTGCCCCGGCTGAGAATGCTGTCAGCCTTTGGCGACCACCTCAGCTGCAGAGCTGCCTCGCCCAAGCTCATGCATCTCCCCGGGGTGACCCATATCTAATGGCTGTTAGATGCTTAAGTGTAAAGTCCTGGCCCTCTATGCACGGCTCTGGCCAATTCTGGGCGGCCATTCTAGCCCTAAAGCTCCCCATGGGTTCAGGCAAGAGTACTGCTGGGCCTGGACTGCCACTCAGGTTCTCCACGTCCTAATTTTTCCCCTCCCTTCAACAACTGTTGGTCCCAAGGTCACTCCTTATTAAGCATCCTGCTTAATAAACTCAGGGTGTGCTTCCTAAAGAACCCAACCTGGGACTTCCCTGGTGGTCCGGTGGTTAGGACTCCACGCTTCCACTGCGGGGGACACCGGTTCGATCCCTGGTCGGGGAGCTAAGGTCCTGCATGCTGTGTGGCAGGGCCAAAAAAAAAAAAGCATTTTCTCATTCCTTATCTGCCACTGGATCTATTTTTCTTAAAAAAGAAAAATAGGGACTAACCCCACATAGCACTTTTTAGTACAAATTGTAACACTTGGGCAAGCAATCAGTTCACTAGGGAGAGGAATTATATGATCCTTACCCTTAAATGTATTCTCTGCGACCTCACAGGGGAGAGAACATTATTACATGTGGGGCAGCTCTAATTACAAGAAATAACTGCAGGTAAATACAAGGTAGCTCCCCCACCTCAGATGACAAATTTTACCGAGAGACAAAGCCACCCTGTGAAAAACGCCAACATTTTCATCTCCACAACATTGCAAAGAAGTGTCAAGTCCAAAAAAATCAACCCAAGGAAAAGCACATTTGACAAATACCTGCTAACAGGAGCTAGTTATTCCACCTGCAATGGAGTTTTAATCAGTAAAACAGGAAACATACCGTAGACTTAATACCCACAGATATACTTATCTGCTAACAGTCAGTAAAAGTCTTTAATATCAGAGTGAATAAAGTGTAGTGGGAGAGCAAAGGGAAAGCATCTTTCCTAAATGCTATATAACTTGAGGGCATATTCCAGATCTGAGCATTACTGCTTTAGTCCATATTCTATAATTCCTGGTGACTGATGGATAGTCATTATTAGTTATTTCTAATTCCATTAGAGTCACCTGGAGAGCTTTAAAAATACTGACGCCAAGTTCCACTAACAAAGGTTGATTTCATTGGTCTGGGTAGCCCAGGAATCAGGATTTTTAAAAGCAGGGTCTAGGTTATTCTCATGTACAGCCAAGGTTTGGGAACCATCATTCATAGGCACTCAAGATGTAGCTGCTCATGTTTTCCCTTAAATCTCACCAGCTCAGTTAACCCGTGCTGGTGCATCTCTTCCTCACTCAGTCACTCCTTTGCAAGTATTTCTATAAGGCGAAAAGAGGTGCCTCACAGTTGCTCCCAGCTATGAAGCAGACTCTGATGTTTTGCCTTCTATGGTTCCAGTAATGTCACCCTTGAGCCACTGTTCTGTACTCCTGGGGAGGCTCCTGTTGTGAGTCCTCCCTCCCAGGAAAGTCACAGTCTGCCAACTGGCACAGTCCGCAAGACCCCCACTACTGTGCAAAACCTCCTGTGATTGTCAGCATCGTCTCCAGGCCCTGGTGTACAATATCCCACAGAGAATTTGTCTGAAAACAGTCTTTATGTCCATGAGACAAGCTGCTATTTAAATAGTCAGGACAAATCCCATGGGATTCCCAAATGCCCCGTCATTACCCTCCAAACCTATTTGAAAGCACAGCCTCTATTTCACTGTAAATTTCCTCTCTGTTTTGATGAATCCCAGTTAACTCGTCTTCTCAATCTCTCATTTCTCTTCATTCTTCTCACCTATCTTATGGGCACATATATCCCTTATTTTCCAATCTCAAGAGCAATTCTGCATCTATGAGTTTATCATATAAAAATGCACATAGGATTTTCTGCATAATGTTGAATATTCAAGGATGCTCACATGCAATGTTATTAGCACTAGCAAATAATTAGCAAACACCTAAGTGTCTCTCAGTACGGCAATGGTTAATAAATCCATGGTATCCCCATCCTAGAAGTAACTAATAATACTAGAAATAAGAAGGTGTACCTGTTTGTGCCTACATGGAAAATTTCTGATAGATATTTTTTTATAAAAAAGAAAGCAAGCTGAACCGAATGAAGAAATAGATATTCTGAAGAGACCAATCACTGCAAGTGAAAAAGAATCTGTAATAAAAAAAAAAAACCCTCCCTACAAACAATAGCCCAGGACCAGATGGCTTCATAGGTGAATTCTACCGAACATACATAGAAAAACTCATACCGATCCTTCTCAAACTCTTCCAAAAGATTGAAGAGGAGGGAACACTCCCAAAGACATTCTATGAAGCCACCATCACCCTGATACCAAAAGCAGACAAAGATACCACCAAGAAAAGAAAATTACAGGCCAATACCTTTCTTTTTCTTTTTTTCTTTTTGGCTGCACTGCGCAGCTTAAGGGATCTTAGTTCCCCGACAAGGAAATGGCCAGACTACCCAAAGTGATCTACAGATTTAATGGGATCCCTATCAAAATATGCAAGACATTTTTCATGGAACTACAATAAATAATCCTAAAATTTATATGGAATCACAAAAGACCCAGAATTGCCAAAGCAATCCTGAGGAACAAGAACAAAGCTGGAGGCGATACCCTTCCAGACTTCAGACATACTACAAAGCTACAGTAATCCAAACAGCATGGTACTGGCACAAAAACAGACACACGGATCAATGGAACAGAAAAGAGAACCCAGAAATAAACCCACACACTTAACAATCAATTAATCCTCAACAAAGGAGGCAAGAATATACAACGGGAAAAAAGACAGTCTCTTCAACAAGTGGTGCTAGGAAAGTTGGACAGCCACATGTTAGGACACACCCTCACACCATGCACAAAAATAAACTCAAAATGGCTTAAAGACTTAAACATAAGACATGACACCATAAAACTCCTAGAAGAAAACATAGGCAAAACATTCTCTGACATAAGTCATACCATACCACTGTTTTCTTAGGTCAGTCTCCCAAATCAATAGAAACAAAAGCAAAAATAAACAAATGGTACCTAATCAAACTTACAAGCTTTTGCACAGCAAAGGAAACCATAAACAAAACAAAAAGACAACCTACAGACTGGGAGAAATATTTGCAAATGATGTGACTGACAAAGGCTTAATTTCCAAAATATACAAACAGCTCACACAGCTCAAAAACAAAAAAACAAACAACCCAATCGAAAAATGGGCAGAAGACCTAAATAGACAATTCTCCAAAGAAGACATACAGATGGCCAACAGGCATATGAAACGATGCTCAACATCACTAATTATTAAAGAAATGCAAATCAAAACTACAATGAGGCACCACATCACGCCACTCAGAATGGCCATCATTAAAAAGTCTATAAATAACAAATGCTGGAGAGGGTGTGGAGAAAAGGGAACCCCCCTACACTGTTGATGGGAATGCAAGTTGGTGCAGCCACTATGGAAAACAGTATGGAGGTTCCTCAAAAAACTAAAATTAGAGTTGCCATATGATCCAGCAATCTCATTCCTGGGCATATATCCAGACAAAACTGTAATTCAAAAGGATACATGCACCCCTATGTTCATAGCAGCACTTTCCCAATAACCGACATGGAAACAACCTAAATGTCCATCGACAGAGGAATGGATAAAGAAGATGTGGTACATATATACAATATATGGCTGGAATACTTCTCAGCCATAAAAGAACAAAATAATGCCATTTGCAGCTACATGGATGGACTTAGAGATTATCATACTAAGTAAAGTAAGTCAGAAAGACAAATACCATATGATACCCCTTATATGTGGAATCTAAAATATGACACAAATGAACTTATCTGCAAAACAGAAACAGACTCACAGACATAGAGAACAGACTTGTGGTTGCCAAGGGGGAAGGATGGGATAGGGATGGATTGGGAGTTTGGGGTTAGCAGATGCAAATTATTATATATAGAATGGATAAACAGCAAGGTCCTACTGTAGAGCACAGGGAACTATATTCAATATCCTCTGGTAAACCATAATGGAAAAGAATGTATACATATGTTTAACTGAATCACTTTGCTGTACAGAAGAAACTAACACAACATTGTAAATCAACTATTCTTCAACAAAGAAAGAAAGGGAGCTGCAGAATAATATGTATAGTATACCCCATTATGTAAAAAAAAGTACAAAATTAGTTGTCTATCTAGAAACAAAAATACATACACATATACATAGATATGCACACAAATGCACAGAAAAAGAGGTATGGAAGAGCCTTCCAAACTACTCACAGTGACACATGCAAGGAGTCCTGTAGAACTGAGAATGGGATGGGATGAAGGAAAACTTACACTGAAGTCATTTCTATAATTCCTGCACTCTTTACCTACATTTACAAATCGTTTTGGAATTGTTTTTAAATTAAATGAGAAGATTACCCACCCAGATATGGTAATTAGGTCATTAATAAGTTTGGCAAGATCTTCAGCACCCTGGTGGGGTGAGGGCCAGAAGACAGTAGTTGATGGGGAGATCATCTCCAAACCTTCATGTTGCACCATTTTATTATGGTAAATCTACTGTCACACACCCAAAGAGGCATCCTGGCTTACAGAACCTGAAGCTTATACAATTTGGGGATGTCTAAGAAAAAGAAAATTAATAATATAAAATTTTATTTGAATAAGAAAACACAAATGTCAAAAACATCAGAAAATATTTATTATTTGTCTGACACACCTTCAATAATAATTTTCCAGATATTCACATCTGGCTCTGGACACTCATGCCTTTCTCCTCTCACCACTTCTGATGCCCAGAGCCATAGGATGTGATTCTACGACCACAGATTTTCTGGCCCTGTGCTTTCATGTCATGATGCGAAGTGGGTCAGCTAGTGGGTGGTAAGAATATTCCTGGAAAACATTCCTATACCGGTATGACCAGCAATAATTTAACTATACATGGAAATGACCACAAACCACACAACATATGTTATTAACCCTAACCAAATGTACGTCCGAATCAACTTCTCTTTAGCTGGATTCCCAAAATGCCTGTGACCTCTCCATCACTCCCTGACAGGAAGTGTGACAGTGAGACCAGCCTTTGTGTGTGTGATCAAGAATAATCTCGAGAATATTAAGTTCTTGATGGGGGAGAGCATGATGAATGTAGGTAAAAGAGTGAAATGGGCAAAAACAATACAGGACATTTTTGTCTAGTGTACCATTCCAGGCTATATAGGAGGTGAAAATAACCCATATATACTGGTTGTACCACAAATCTCTTCTAATAGTTTAGCAGCTGGGATATTTCAAGATGCCCCAATCCAACCATCTCCCCTCTACAAAGATTTGACAGCATCACCTTCTGTAGAAAAACCTGTGATACGGCTTAACTGCTCTAGAATTGAGTCCTGATTTCCAAAGCTTGACCCTCAAAACTTTCATAATTTGGTCCTGTCCAAATTTCACATCTCCCCATGTACCCCCAGGGTATCCCCACCCTACCCACACCCATCTACACGAGGGATTATCTAGACAAAATGCCCTTCCATATCCCACTGACTTCCCAGAATATTTATCCTTTCCTCTTCTTTCTGTCAGTATAAAACCTTACTTATTATCCTACAAGACTCAACTCAAATACTGCCTTCTAGCTAAAGCACAGCACAGTCTATCTCATTGGAATTCACTGCTTCCTCTTCAGCCTCCCAAGGCATTCGGCACAGGATTCTATTATTACACATAACATAACACACAGCACGGTCAGGCCTGGAGTTGTAATTGTACCCATGTGGGCTCTATGGCACCCAGGTGGATCTTACTGATCACTGGTCTGCATGTGGGGAGCAAGCGCTCAATAAATCTTTGTAGACTTGAATTAGGCTGGATAATTGCAAAATTATGTCACTGAAAGTCAGTCTTGTTAGAAAGCCTATGAAATGCCCAATGTGGCCTTTACTGAAGGTTGTCTAAGAGAACTACTAAGCAGCTACCGTACCCTAGTGTTAAAAGGTATTTCTCTGGAAAAATAATAAGGTTAAAGTCATGACCGTCATACAAATGTACAATGCACACTTGCAAAAGAACTTATTTAATTCATTAATTAATGAGGCAACCAGTAAGAAGTTAAAATTTGTTCAAAGAATTCTGAGAAGACATGCATATAGAGGCAGTCAGGGATACTGAAATGAGTTTACAAATAGATGTAAACCCGGTGAACAGCCCCAAGGCAAGTATGGCACCAGAAAAAGTTTATTTACATCTTTATAGACAATAATCACTTGCATTACTACCGGTTTCCCACAACTTACAGAGTTGTAAAATGGCTCAAACGTATGACCTGGAAGAGTACACTAGAAGGACATCCATTTATCATTTTTGCTCCTTTCAAAGTCTTTCACATTTCCTAACTGCTTCCCTCCCATGATCATAATAATTTCAAAGATTATGCTTGATCACAAAAAAGGCAGTCTCATTAGGATTGGCCTAGCAACTCACTACTTGTTAATTGCCTCTTTACTTGTCCATCTCCTCCATTAAAATGCCAACTTCCCAAGGAAAAAGCCCAAAGCTGTCCTTGTTTTAAATATTAATTCTTGTTTCAATAAATTAATATTTTCTTTGTTTTGTTGGAAGATACTGGTCAAGAAAAGCCACCATAATGTGTTTGTTCCCTCGAGCGGAATATTTGTGAGCTACAGAAGCTAATGAAATTTCTTTTCCAAATATGTCTTTATCTAGAAAAACGAGCTCTTTAGCATTAGGGAGTAATGACCTAGTGTGCTAAATTGTTTAATATCAATGCGCTCAAGCACTAAAGAGCACAGGACAGCTCTGATATGCTTGTTGAAAGTTAGAAACATTACACTTACAACTAAATCCAGCTTTACCATTTGGTCAAAAGGAATTTCAATCATATTACAATTTTTGAAATCTACTAGCAGTTTCCTACACCTGTTTATAAAAAGATCAATATAAAGATCCAATTAAGAGATGCCCACTGTGTTTCTATAAAAGGTTCAACATATAGATGGACTCTACACTTGAAAAAACCATTTGTTATGTCTAATTATAATAGAAAATACTGGAAAACGTTTAAATGCCCAACCAGAGGAATACAGTTTTGGAAAAGGAGATTCATTAATAACATGTATTGTCATGCAGTTATTTTAAAACGATCATATTGAAAACTATGCTTCCAAAAGGAAAAATATACGATCCATTAAAATGAAATAGAACGTAAAAGATTTATACCTACTTAAAAGTATATAACCATTGGAACAAGGCTTGAACAGTAATAATGCATATTGAAAAGAACTGTATTATAGGACACATTTTCTATATTTAACATTTCCTTTGTGTTGTTACATCAATGTGTTGGACATTTTTTTAAAAGAAAGGAAGGAAAAAAGAAATGGTATTCTATAAAGTGTCTTTAGTAGCCTGTGATTTGGGTCCTTGTAAAAGCTAAGGTAAAGGGTTTCATTATGCTTTGTTTTGCTAAGGGACATCTGATGTCCTTCTCCTGGTGTGATTTTCATTATAGCTATTTTCAAAGTGCTTGAATCAGGATTAGTTATTTAGTAAGAGGCTTCTTGTTCTTTCAGTCACTAACACAATTCGGCCTGAAATGCAGAATTCATCACTTTGTTGGGTCCTTTAAGGGCTGGGCCACCATGACCTTGAAAATCCCCGAAGACAATGAATTGGACTTCAACGATACCACCATTCAAACACGGGGTCTTGGATTTATCACCTGCCCTCCAACCCCACACCTTCCACAGGGCACAGGACCTAAATAGATTGATGTGACCTGACTATACATGTTTGCGGGGAGTGACCTGATTAGACTGAAGTCTTGCCCACTTGACTCTTCCATGGAAGTCGGCAGGTGCCAGGAAACAAGCTCTGGGGCAGTGCTGCGTTCTTACTAAAAACAGCTTTGTGGAAGACAGCCCACTGCTCAAATGACATTTTGTGGCAAAAGGAATACTCCCAAACAGATTTATATTCTGTGAAGCGAATAAACACCTGTTTTACGAAATTGAGTTATTTGTAGTGAGGTGGATGGACCTAGAGTCTGTCATACAGAGTGAAGTAAGTCAGAAAGAGAAAAACAAATACCGTACGCTAACACATACATATGAAATCTAAAAAAAAAAAAAAAGGTTCTGAAGAACCTAGGGGCAGGACAGAAATAAAGACGCAGACGTAGAGAATGGACTTGAGGACACAGGGAGGGGGAAGGGTAAGTGGGACAAAGTGAGAGTGGCATGGACTTATATATACTATCAAACGTAAAATAGCTAGCTAGTGAGAAGCAGCCACATTGCACAGGGAGACCAGCTCGGTGCTTTGTGACCACCTAGAGGGGTGGGATAAGGAGGGTGGGAGGAGACGCAAGAGGGAGGGGATATGGGGATATATGTATATGTATAGCTGATTCACTTTGTTATAAAGCAGAAACTAACACACCATTGTAAAGCAATTATACTCCAATAAAGATGTTTAAAAAAAAAACACCTGGGGCTTCCCTGGTGGCGCAGTGGTTGAGAGTCCGCCTGCCGATGTAGGGGACGTGGGTTCGTGACCCGGTCCGGGAAGATCCCACATGCTGCGGAGCGGCTGGGCCCGTGAGCCATGGCCGCTGAGCCTGTGTGTCCGGAGCCTGTGCTCCGCAACGGGAGAGGCCACAGCAGTGAGAGGCCCGCGTACCGGAAAAAAAAAACAAAAAAACCAAAAAACACCTGTTTTAGACATCCACAACACACTCTTTGAGAAGCAAGCACATATGATGCAGTAAACGATAGCTCGTATGTATACACTTCCTTGGTGATTTCTTAGTGCTTATATTCGCACTCTCGTCTCCTCTCATGTTTTGTCTGCAAGCAGGAGACTACGTGCTGGAGTGCTTTGGGATCTGTCCTTTTACTTCTACATACGCAGTAAATACTGTGTGAGTATCGTGTGCATAAAGTAGCAAATTGGGTCTAGAGACTCACGCTCTGAGGTGGGGGGAGGGAAGTATTGTGCCCACCTCTCACGAGTAGATAGAGGCTCTCAACCAAAACGTGGTTCAGACGCTGAGGCTGATGATGCCACAGACTCACCAAGAAGGTACGGGCAGACTTACTGCTCACAGAATGAAGCCCTGTGGGGACAGCTGAGTGGATCCTAAGTTTGCCTAAGGATGCCCTGAGAGAGGAGAAAAGAGGCTGGACCGGGGTTCTGTGTTGGTTACGGGGTAGGGAAGGGGTCAGGTTCCTGCCCACGGGCCAGGGCTTGCGCTGTTTGAGCATCACGCTACTGCACGTAAGGAAGACCCTGGACTTTCTCATCACCCTTCCAAATGTGGGGCAAAGGAGAGGCAAAAGCAATGGGGATGAGAAGCTGTCAACAGGCAAACATCAAAATGGGGTCAGACTCTTTATTACAGGGGGATGAAGAAACAGCAATTCAAAATAAGTACATATTCTCTTCCCGTTCCTATGAAAAACTCCTGCCCCGCCCAAACTGTTCCCTTTAAAGATGCTTGCCCCCTCCAAACTGTAAATTGGAATTTACAATGTAGTACAGAAAGCAGTAAGTAAAGCAACCATTAGAATTACAGACAAAGAGCAAGGGCAGATCTATGCGTAGTTAATACAGCGAGCAGAGGAGAGGATGTGTTAAGTAGGAGCCGGGAAGGCGCACCTGGCACCACGTTGTGGTGCAGAAGTGGAAGGCGGGAAGGCAGGAAGGCATTTTTGGCCAAGGAAACAGGATGTGCAGAGGCGTGGGAGAAAGAGAGCACGACCCACCGAGATTTTCAAGAGCTCAGGTGGGGCTACAGTGTAAACAAGGGCCGAGAAATGCGGCTGGAAGTTTCCATCCAGAGTAGGTCAGGAACAACCTTGAGAACAATATCCTAGAAAGAAGATAAGGCGTTAGATTTTAAATAAAAAAGATTCCAGCTGCATTTCAGAAAAATCACCTTGCAGCCAACTGAAGGATGGATGAGATGGAGAGCAGAGGAGAATCCAGAATACTCATGGGAAGATGTTACACTGATGCGAGATGAGAAACTGACCCAGGACAGTCAGCAGCGGGTCAGGGTGCAGAGGTGGGAGGAGAGATCCTAACGAGGGGGCTGCTGCAGCACCTGCGCTTGCCCACACGGCCTCCAAGGGTAGGGGGTGGAGAGGAATTACAACGCAGAGGGAATTATAAGTGACTCCCAGCCTTCCCACCTGGTTGAGAAGGCAGAAAAACGTGTTTTGAAAGAGTTGAGTTGTGAGTTGTCTGTGTGACTTCCAGGCGATATCCAAAAAGCAAGAGGGGTAATGACAGTGGAGATGGTGACATCAAACCACTCTCGGAGAAGGCGGGGTGAGGCCCTTCCCCTTCTAAAAGTACACAAAGATCTGTCTCATGACACCTCATAAAATAAAAACATTGCTCCTCAGGATAGTGATATACTCAAGAGTCTTTGCATGGGGTAAAAAAGTATGTTGAGAGCCAAGTATACCCAATAATACTTCATTAAATGTTTATTTTAGGAACCAGCTTATACACTTGTCTTTGCTGAAAAAAATTTTTCGCATACTTTTAATGGTGATATCACTGGCAGAATACAGAAAATCTGTCAAGAAAAGTCAGAAGATAAAGTTTGAGCCATGCACAATTATTAGTTGTTGCCTAAATGATAAGCAACACGAATACACAGACATAAGCGCACACAGTATTAAAGGGTAAACGAGGAAAAGCAGGTCATCCCCCAAATCCAGAACCCCAAGTCTCCTCTCCGGATGCAATGAATATTGCCAGCTTCTTGTGCCTTTTCCCATAAATCTGAATTGCTTTGCTGTGAACGCAACTGGCCTTACAAGTAATCTTTCAAAAGGATTTACCTATTAAGAAACCTGTTTTCCAGTTTCAAGACCCACAGAGCCAGAACCGCCCTATAAGTAAGTTAAGCAGCTGAGGAATTGATCAAAGTAATCAATGGCTCTTAGAGTGGGTTGGGTCAGTTTTTACTAGTTGAGTGATTTATTATCTGCTTTCATCTCCTGCAAAGTTTCAGCTTCTTCCATCAGGCGAAGTGACCACCTGTCTTCCCGCAGAGCTCTGAAAAATGTCTTACCTTGGAACCAACCAGCAACAGCACTACGTAACAGGGAAAATCTAAGACTGCAAGAAAGATGCTTAAGCAGAGTCTGTCTCCGCCTTAATCTGAGCTAAGAATCTCTGCCAGGAAAGAAAATGCTTTGAGAGATGCTTTTCCTTAGTTTTTTCTATTTCCAAAACAAGAGTCAAGGAAGTTAATCAGGATAACAAAATACTTCAATCCTAAAATTTCTTACGGAATTGTTATCCTATTATCCTTTTATATATGAGATGCTTGAATAAAGCAAAAAATGTTTCAACTTTTCTGATTATAAAAGATACTGACATTTACTGTAGAAAATATGAAAAGCCCAGAAAATAGAAGAATATTAATCATTATGTCACAATCCCAAAATAACCACTGTTAATATCTGTCTAGCTATGTCCCATCTAGACACATTGCAGTTATGCTTAAGATCTTGTTGAGCTTTTTCCCAATATACTAAATTTCCCTCAGACTCAGATCAAAAGAGGTAACTCGTGAAAACGGGCTCTTTGCGTCTTTGTCCCCAAGGAGGGACCCAGCTGTCC
Source organism: Monodon monoceros (assembly GCF_005190385.1). Classification (NCBI taxonomy): domain Eukaryota; kingdom Metazoa; phylum Chordata; class Mammalia; order Artiodactyla; family Monodontidae; genus Monodon; species Monodon monoceros. The sequence continues at coordinate 10,748,795 of NW_021703766.1, read as the reverse complement.
CGGCAGGTGGAGGGATGATGTGGACTGCTTTGCAGCAGGTGTTCAATACACCCTTTCCTTGTACCTTCCATCTCCTCCAGCGGTGATGCGACCAACAGAAACTATTCTAAAATCCCACTCTGTGGAAGGCAGAGATTAGGCGAAAGTGATTTGCACCTGTGAGAAAGGTTTTTTGGTCAACAGTCTCTTTAAATCGTGGTTAAGATAGATCTGTTTGGGAGCACTACTGGTTCAGCTTAAGCACTGGGTGAAAGCTCCAAGGGGACTAGGGAGGATTCCTGTGCCTCTTTGTTTAATGCCAAGCTGGCTCAAGCTTTCCCGGCATGCAGTTTGTGTCTGTTTTTCTCCCATAGGAAAAAAAATGCAGGGGGAGAGCACACAGAGACGGATATGGTTGTAAATCTCCCGGTCACCATTTTATATTCTATATATTTATATATTCTATACATCTATATATTTATATAGTCTTAAGCTATCTTAAAAATATAGTTTCTGCAGACTTGTGGTTGGCAAGGGGGAGGAGGGTTGGGGGAGGGATGGATTGGGAGTTCAGGGTTAGCAGATGCAAACTATTTTATATAGAATGGATAAACAATGAGATCCTACTGTATAGCACAGGGAAATATATTCAATACCCTGTAATAAACCATAATGGAAAAGAATATGAAAAAATATATATATATATATATAAAACTGAGTCACTTTGCTGTACACCCGAAACTAAACATTGTAAGTCAACTATACCTCAATAAAAAATAAATTAAAGGGCTTCCCTGGTGGCGCAGTGGTTGAGAGTCTGCCTGCCGATGCAGGGGACACAGATTCGTGCCCCGGTCCAGGAAGATCCCACATGCCACGGAGCGGCTGGGCCCGTGAGCCATGGCCGCTGAGCCTGCGCGTCCGGAGCCTGTGCTCCGCAACGGGAGAGGCCGCAACAGTGAGAGGCCCGCGTACCGCAAAAAATAAAAAAATTTTAAAAATAACCACTGCATATAGTCTCAAAATGGAAAACGTCTTTGGTCATCATATACTCTCTTATACTATTTTAAATATCCTAAGATGAATGTCAAGAAAGTTAATTTCGCCACCACCTTTCATAACTTAGGCTAATGTTGAGAAATCTTTATTGAGAATGAACTTTTCTTTGAAAGTAAAATTAGTTCCTCATTTTGGGTGTGTTTGGTTTTATTTTGTGTCTTGGCTTACGTCTAAGCACCTAGTATGGTCATCTTTCGGTTTTGGAGGAAAATTAGAAGCCCGTAGAGTAACACTGAACAGCCCACCCCGTAAATGGAAGAGCCATTTAAGGACTTCTTAAAAAAAGGAATTTAGGCATAACACCTGGACTATTACACCTGCTCTCTGAACCAGGTAAGCTGAATAGGGCGCCAGGTCTCCCTGGCCAGACCCAATTTTCCAAACATAAGTCCCTTAAGCAATGGGCACTTCAACCTCAGTCCTTCACGTATCTCTTAGTCTTTGAGAAGGTATACTCTGCATTCCACCAGAGACCATCATGGCCTAATAAGGAAGGTGAACTACTGAGACCTAAGGGATTCACTTTCTGCCAATTAACTGCATCTGAAAGTTGACTCAAATTTGAATTTACAGCCATCACAATCCCTAAGGTTTCTCCAATTTGGCTCCTGTTAATCCACGTCTCCTTAATCCTGTACCTCTTCACGTGCTCCTTCTGATTAATTTAAGTACATCTTTAGAAAAGATATCACATGGCCATTAAAAAAATAAACATGGTTAAAAAGGAAATTCAAATGATGGGAAAATGTATGTTATATAAGGTAAGCATCGCTTGCTGTCCCAGATCCCCACTCCCTGAGGCCCTTCTCTATAACAACCAGTTACGATATATATGCACACAGGCGTGTTCATGTAAACGTGTAGCCCTTGGGTTTTTTCCCCTACAAAATGGGAGCCTACATACTTCCAGTGATTTTCTCTGTGTATTGATACAAGTACAGTTAGCATAAAGATCTACATGAAGGATATTATTATATCTCACTATTATATTCTCAAATGCACCATGGGAAACTATTCAAGCTTTTCAAGGTCACCTTCACCTAAAAAATCATTAAAGTGTCACCTGTGTCTTCATACAGATGTTGAAGAGCAACAGACCAAAGGAGAGAATGAACCTGTAGCGCTCCACTGCCAACTCTCCCCTCCCTGGCAGATAGTAATTAGCTCTCAAGGGGCTATGAGCCCATTTAACAATATTGTTATCCTGCCCTCATTTTTTCACCCCAGCATCCTGGGATATAAGTCAGAAGCACCAGGAAACTAGAACATCTGCAGAGCCATTTCCTCAGTTATCTTGAGTTGTAATTTTTATTGATTTTCCCTCAATTCTCCCAGCCTTAAAGAGGAAAAAAGACCTTAATAACTCACGGTTTCTTATATAAAAAATGCTACGGACATAAGTCTTTACTCAATGGGAACGCTGAGAATAACAACAAAATATAGGTAGTGATAAAGGCTAAAAACTACAAGGCAAAGTATCATGGACCCCAGATTCTCATCTCTCAACCAGTAGACTTCCAAACTAAAGCTCAAAGACACACCATGGCAATGCATGCCTGTGTGTCACACAACAGGCCATTCCTGTGAGTGGGAACGGCATAGTGACCAGATGGATCTCTGCAAGGGCTTCCATCTGCTAGCCACCGACACTTCAACGTCTACACGTCTAGAGATCTAGCTTTCCTGCAGGAGAACGCACTGATGCAAAGCATAATGAACACTTCCAACGGCCCGCAGTACTTTTCACTGTTGCATAAACTTTCCGGAAAGCACACACCATATGTTTCCCTTTCTCTAAGCTTCTACTTTGGGCTCCTCCTGCAGCCATACTTCGCTTCCTATTACTATTTCATATTGCTCGCATATGTCTATGCTTTTCAGAAAGTGAATAGCCCAATAATAACAATTGCATTAACCATCACCTAATTCATGCTTTATGCTGAATTGTATATAACATGGCCATTGAGTAGTAACATTACTTAGCCTAGGGACAACTTCATGTGATACCCGCTCTCTGTTTGATAAAAGTATATTCAGACCATTTTGAGGAAGATGAGACTACAAAATTAAGCTACATATGGTTTCAAAACTGAAAATAGAGTTTATCACGGATGAGATATGTATTCAATCATTGGTGAAATGGTAGGTTTTATTTATAAAATGTACAGAGTAAAAAAAACAAGTTAGTCATAATTTAATTGTGGATATATCTGCAACTGTAGGTACACTCTCATTTTTGTGAAGTGTCTATATTTCAAACTTTTATGAGGATGTCATTTCTGAACCCAGAATTGCTCCCTTATCTTGACATTACACACCCTCTTGCATCCCTGTAACAGTGCACATCTTCTGGACGCACTTGCCGAGATGCTACCGACAGGAAGTAAATACTACCATTGTGTCACATGTGTACATAAAGCTTGATTCATCATATCTTAGATAAGGAAAAACAAATAATTAAATATTACAATTACATCCGTAATGTGTAGTTATTCTAATGATTATGGGTATTTGAGACATAAACTGGATCCCTAGATGCAATCCAACATATATTTTGTGTGTCACTTTTGCTAACTAGATAATTAACATCTCTTCCTCTGATTAACTTTTCATGCCCTCCAAAAGGTAAGATCTATAAAACTTCAAATATGTGGAAACTTTTGTTTTATAAAACTTCAAGATTTTCATCTATTTACGCCTATATGGATAATGCCATGATAACCATATTTTCCATTTAGTAAGTGCCTACGATGTCCCGTTTAGTCCTTGTAACAAGCTTGCAAGGTCGATATTATTACCAAGGCAGGAAACTGACACCCAGGGAAGCTATATCCAGGTATTTACATAGCACATGGGATCCAAACCTACTGCAGACAAGCTCTTTTTATGTGGCAAGGAGTGAAATCATGGTCACAGGCTTTTACTATTGTCCCAAGCAACACCAGAAGAACTGGGGAGGAATGCTCTTTGTTTTTTGGGGGTTTTGTTTTGTTTTGTTTTCTCTTATTAGTCATCCATTTTATACACATCAGTGTATACATGTCAATTCCAATCGCCCAATTCGTCACACCACCACCACCACCCCCTGCGGCTTTCCCCCCTTGGTGTCCATACATTTGCTCTCTACATCTGTGTCTCAATTTCTGCCCTGCAAACTGGTTCATCTGTACCATTTTCTAGGTTCCACATACATGCGTTAATATACGATATTTGTTTTTCTCTTTCTGACTTACTTCACTCTGTATGACAGTTTCTAGATCCATCCACATCTCTACGAATGACCCAAGTTCATTCCTTTTTATGGCTGAGTAATATTCCATTGTATATATGCACCACATCTTCTGTATCCATTCGTCTGTCGATGGACATTTAGGTCGCTTCCATGACCTGGCTATTGTAAATAGTGCTGCAATGAACATTGGGGTGCGTGTGTCTTTTTGAATTATGGTTTTCTCTGGGTATATGCCCAGTAGTGGGATTGCTGGGTCATATGGTAATTCTATTTTTAGTTTTTTAAGGAACCTCCATACTGTTCTCCATAGTGGCTGTGTCACTTTACATTCCCACCAACAGTGGAGGGTTCCCTTTTCTCCACACCCTTTGTTTTCTCCTCCACCATTTGTTGTTTGTAGATTTTCTGATGACGCCCATTCTAACTGGTGTGAGGTGATACCTCATTGTAGTTTGGATTTGCATTTCTGTAATAATTAGTGATGTTGAGCAGCTTTTCATGTGCTTCTTGGCCATCTGTATGTCTTCTTTGGAGAAATGTCTATTTAGGTCTTCTGCCCATTTTTGGATTGGGCTGTTTGTTTTTTTAATATTGAGCTGCATGAGGAATGCTCTACCTTTGATTCTGTTGTCATAATCTCGGTGAAGGATTATGGTTGGCCTAATGAGGCATGTGCTCACTTCAGGTCCAATCAATCATTCTGGCCATCTGCATATGGTATTACTGCTGGTCAGACTGAGATCATATACCCACCCTGCAGTCCATGCACTGAAAACTGAGTGGAAGTCCCACCAGCATGCTATGGAATGGGTGGTAGGGATGAAGAAGCTCCCCAGAGAAAGATGAGTGACCTTACCACTGGAAGGGCGAGAGTGCTACATTACTTACACACACACACACACACACACACACACCCCTTCAAATTCCTTTAATATGCCTCCTATTAGAAGTGGATCTAAGTCCCCTGGACGAGGATCTGGTCCTGTGCCTGCTTAACCAAGAAATATGGTAAGAGTGATGCTGTCCAGTTTCTGGCCCAAAAAAGTAAGCTACTGGGGGCTTCCCTGGTGGCGCAGTGGTTGAGAGTCCACCTGCCGATGCAGGGGACACGGGTTCGTGCCCCAGTCCGGGAAGATCCCACATGCCGCAGAGCAGCTGGGCCCGTGAGCCATGGCCACTGGGCCTGCGCGTCCGGAGCCTGTGCTCCGCAACGGGAGAGGCCACAGCAGTGAGAGGCCCGCGTACCGCAAAAAAAAAAAAAAAAAAAAAAGTAAGCTACTGGCAGCCACCCTATCTCTTGGAATGCCCACTCTTGAAAATCAGCCACAATGTTACAGGGAAGTTTGTGGGGGAAGCCCAGGCAGAGAGGGAGCAGAATCTGAAGCTCTCAACCCCAGCTGAGCTCCCAGCCAACAGCCAGGACCACATCGCCAGTCCTGCGAGTAAGCCATCCTGTAAGTATATCCTCCAGCCCCTAGTCAGGCTGCCCCACTGATGCTGCATCAGTGGAGCAGACAAGCCTTCCCTGCTGAGCCCTGCCGAAACTGCACGTTTGTGAGCTGATTCTTTTGTTCTTTTAAGCCACTAAGTACTGGGGGCATGTGTTATGTAAATACAGATAACTTGAACAGCCAATCACCAAACTTTCACCCTTTCTTTTGCACTAAACACAGGAACTTTGCTCAGCGCCTTCTTCAAAGCCCTCTAAGTACCAGCACCATGCCAAGCATATTGTATGTGTGCTATAAATATTCATGAAATAACTGAATTATACACTGAGAAGGTATTATCATCTCTTTGTAAATAGACAACTTAAGTGAGAACTTAAGTGAACTGCAGAAACGGGTCTTCAGCTGAGCTGAAATAGAAGATTTTCATATCCAAGTTGAAAGCATCTATTAGGACCCTCAGAACAGTCTCTTGGCATTAAATAAAACCCAGCTCTTCTTTTTCCCTTGGAACGAGAGGATGGATGGTAGTAAATGCTTTAAACACAAGCATGCTAAAATATCTGGAAAAATAAACTATAAACCGTTAACCGTAGTTAATTTTGGAGAGTAAGCATTGGGGTTTGAGGAATCAATCATTTCTATGTTCTATACCACTTTTGTTTCTTACAAAGAATATACATTAATTTTATAATTTAAATGACATTAAATTAGATCTAGTAAGGAAATTCACCAAAATGTTAACAGCAAGTGTCTTGATTATAGGATTATGAGAGTATTATATTGACATTTAATAGCTAAATCATATATTGATAGTGAAAACGTATTCCCCTACAGTTCTCAAATAATTTAATTTCAAATTCTCACTAAGATCCAAATTTTATATAACAGAAAAAAAATCACTGTACATTATCAGGATGTATCATGCAAAATCAACTGTAATATAACAAGCTCAGATTTACACACAAAGAGGAGAATTACACATCTGGTCACCCAGTCCCACATGCACCAGGAACCATTATGGAAAAGCTCTACTCAAGGACACAGCACCAGTAATAAAAATGCAAATGACTCTCTGATTAAACCTTTCTGCTCCTGAAGCTTTTGTCTTGCCACAGCAGCATTTCTAGAAAGGAAGTTTGAAACATGCACTTTCTCAGTTTCATGGTTAAGTGGAAGAGCCATTCGTGTCTGCTTCTGAGGCTCAAGCCCTGCTAAGGGATACTAAATCTTTAATACTTCCAAAGCTTTCACGCCTATGTAGAAGCTAGAAAATTAGTTAATACGGTATTTTAGATTCTCTTCAGTTATAACTGAAAATTTTCTCTGGACACAAAATTTCAGGATACTTACACTCTGCTTCCTGATTTTCTATTTCTATCAGTAGTTTGAGTCATTTTCAGTCCAAATTACAAGTTATCAAAGATCAAGCATTTTATTCATCCACTTAGATATTCAACCTATAGCTAAAGAGCAGTTACCAACTGACAGGCATTCTACTGAAGAAATACGAAGTGAGAAGATATACAATGAATAGTTCTTACTCTTAACTATATGTCCAAAAGGATGCTCTCCTATCGGCCATGGCTACGTTAGCTGCCTACCCAGCTATAACCTCTGCTCTCTGTAAGTCACGTTCATAGAAACAGAGAGAGCAGGAAGGTAGTTACCAGAGGCTGAGGAGTGGGGGAAATAAGGAGATGTTTGTTAAAAGATACAAAGTTTCAGCTGTAAGATCAATTCTGGAGATGTACAGCATGTTGACTATTGTTAACAATAATGTATGGTATACTTGAAATTCGCTAAGAGAGTAGATCGTCAATGTTCTACCACTCATACCAAATATTAACTATGTAAGGTGATGGATATGTTAATTAGCTTCACCTTGGTGATGATTTCACAATGTACACATACAGCAAATTATCACATTGTATACCTTGAGTATACACAATTTGTATCTTCAATCATACCTCAGTAAAGCTGGGGGGAAATCGGCAGACTTAACAGACACCTCATCAAAGAAGATATACAGATGGTAAATAAGCATATGAAAAGATTCTCCATATCATAAGTCATCAAGGAAATGGAAATTAAACAGACCAATTGCAACAGCCAAAACTCGGAACACCAACACCACCGAATGCTGGTGATGATATGGAGCAACAGAAACTCTCGTCTGCTGCTGGTGGAGTGCAAAATGGTACAGCCACTTTGGAAGAGTTTGACAGTCTCTTATAAAACTAAACGTACTTTTACCATATGATCCAGCAATCACACCCCTTGTTATTTACCCAAAAAAAGTTGAAAACATTTGTGCACACAAAAATCTGCACACAGATGTTTATGGCAGCTTTATTCACAACTGCAAAACTTGGGAAGAACCAAGATGTCCTTCAGTAGGTTATAGAGTAAATAAACTTTGCTATGTCCAGACAATGGAATATTACTCAGCACTGAAAATAAATGAGCTATCAAGCCATGAAAAGACATGAAGCAAACTTATATGCATATTACTAAGTGAAATAAGCCAATCTGAAAAGGCTACATACTGTGTAATTCCAACGATAAGCCTTTGCCAGGGATTAGCCAGCAGGGAGGGGGGATGAATACGAGAAGCACAAAGGATCTTTATGGCAGTGAAACTACCCTGTATGATACTTCAATGGTAGACACATGTCATTATGCGTTTATCCAAACCCAGAGAATGTACCAAGAGTGAACCCAAAGGTAAACTACAGAATTGGGGCAATAATGATGTGTCAATGCAGGTTCATCGGTTGCAAAAAAAGTTACCACTCCAGTAGGGGATGTTGATGGGGGTGAGGGGCGGTGGTTGTGTAGGTGTGGGGTTAACAGGGGTTATATGGGAACTCTGTACTTTCTGCTCAATCTTCTGGTAAACAAAACTGCTCTAAAAAATAAAGCTTAGTAATTTTAAAAAAGTAGAGAGAAAATGTTGTTGATAGTCATCATCTCTGAGCAATGAAAATGTGTCTGGTTTTTCTTTTCTTTTTTATAGTTTTCTGCATTTTCAAAATTAACCACTATTAGAACTATTAAATGCAGTAATTTTCTATTCTGAAAAAAAAATGTGTATTTACTGATGCTATCTGAGGAATTTTACCCCTTCTCTTAGTTCCCACTATTGCAACTCTAAGTCCATCTTCCGTACACTCATGACTGAACTGCTGCAAGGGCACCCAAACAAGGTTCCCCACCATCACATCTATGCTCCACTGCACCCTACATATGGACCACACACTGTTCCTCCGTAAATACCATCTCACCATGCTATTACATAAACTTCTTCAAAATCTCTGGTGTATCCATTGCCTTCTTCTTAAATCCCTTCCCATCCATTCAGGGCTGGCACACCCTCCCTCCCCACACACCTCCCTCCATCCAACCTCAAATGCTCCAAGCCACAGTGATTGTTTTTACCGTCATCTTATATTTTTAAAAAAAAAAACAGGACTTCCCTGGTGGCGCAGCAGTTAAGAATCCGCCTGCCAGTGCAGGGACACGGGTTCGAGCTCTGATCTGGGAAGATCCCTCATGCCGTGGAGCAACTAAGCCCGTGAGCCACAACTACTGAGCCCACGTGCCTAAAGCCCGTGCTCCGCAACAAGAGAAGCCACCGCAATGAGAAGCCCGCGCACCACAACGAAGAGTAGCCCCCACTCGCCGCAACTAGAGAAAGCCCGCGCGCAGCAACGAAGACCTAATGCAGCCAAAAATAAATTAATCAATTAATTAATTTTTTTAAAAAAAGCAAAGGCAAGGCTTTAGGAAATGACTGTAAACTTATGTGCACCATATTTTGGTTTCATGCTCTGTGCGTACATGGTGCTATCTCCTCAACCAGATTTTAAATCCTGTCATCTCAGGGACCATGCATTACACCTGCCTTCTATTAACTCCACTTTTGATGGGTGAAATAACATGGTATGTGGAACCTGCTTTAAAATACCCTAGCAAAAATACATAGGGAGACAGATCAAAAAAGGTAGGGATACAATATTGATCTTTGCTGAATGTGGATGTTCATTACATGGGGATTTTTTTTTAATACAATTGTCCTAGTTTGTGTGATTTAAAATTTTTTCATAATACAAAGTTCTGAAAAAGGAACTATGAAGAGTTTAAAAGGAATATTAGATGCCATTTCTGAAACTTTATAAGAAAGGTTTGCGTTCGACATCACTATAAGCCATGTTCTTAAATTCTTTTCCAAACTTCTTACAATCAAATCCATTCCTTTGGCACATATATGCTTTTATTTTTAATATAAACCATTTAGCTTATACAAAAGTTCCTACTGAATGTAAGTCAAAAAATGTGCTTCCATTTATATAAAGTATGCAAATATTAAATAATCTAAAAATTAATTTGGAAAACAAAGTACCTGACAGTGACATTATTTTTTCACTCTTCAAAGAAAAAGTGAGCCCCCTTCTCTTTATTTCACATCATTTACATATACTGACCCCAATCTGGGTCACATAATGGTAATATTATTGAAGTAAACATGATTAAGTCACTTGTTTATTTAGTTTGTAAATCATTTTAATTACACAGAAATGTCAAGGGAGTTGAGCCCTGACATTCAGAGCTTTAAAAAAAAAGGAAATGAGGTAGAAAGATCATTTTAATCATGGCAAAAACATGCTAGTTTTGGAAAGCATTTTTTCATATTAAAATCACACACAATTAAAAAAACCCTGACCCCTTCCCCCAACAAGCCCTCTTCAGGTGTGACAAATGCAAGCTTATAAAAGTGCCACAGCCCTTACTTAGCAACTAGAAAAATTCGGGCTCACAAAGTCTCTGTAGAGGCCCCTTCATTCATCAACCTGCAGCAGAAGCATAAGTAGAGAAGAACATGCAGTTACTCACTGTGTAATGTACCCACACGTGCCTTCACATAGGTGGGACGCCTGCCACCCAAGTGATCCTCATAATCTCTGTTCGTCAGGCTTTTCAAACACCTGATAATGTGGTCTCCAGCCCAGAAACTCTGCACAAGGGCTTACTTCCCCAAACCTCATTTCCTCACTTACTAAATTGAGATAATGACAGTGTGGACCCCATCGAATTGTGCTTATTAAGAGAGATAATGCATGTGGAATGGTCACAGTGCCTGGCATTTTTAAAAGCCTCAAAATGTGGATATAATAATAATAAAACTTCAAAAAGCAGTTATGAAATTTTTTTTCTTCTATTTATTTTCATCACTCAAGGTTCTGGGGCTTAGAAAGATAATATGATTCTGTAGGTGGAATTCTTGCCTCCTAAGCCTCTGAATCACCTCCTCTTGCCTGGGCTCCCCCATCAACTCACCTGAAAGAGAATCTTGTAAGAGGCAATTCCAGGAATGAATTTTTGTGCCCAATTGAAGAAAAAGAACATAAAGTGAAAAAACAGACTTATGTACACATGTGGGTGCTTATTTAGACTGACAGAGAAATTATAAAAATTGTCGATAAAAATCTGAAAAACACCACCATTATCACAAAATCCAAACACATGACACTTTTATTAGGTACCCACCCAACATACATCCAGAAAATATCTTTCTGGTTTTTTTTGGTAACCTGCATACGCTTTGATTGCTTTCTTATATGGCAACCATTTTGATCATTTCATGTTCTCTAGAAATAACTGAATGTTAATTTACTCCTTCCTCTAGCATGGTTGATTGAATTTTTTTTGGTTGGTGTTCATAAAACATGCAATCTCACATACAGATGTATCTTCTGTTTGCAGTACTACTACAGAACACTGCCTTACAAACGTAGAAATTCTGATAAATTCTATTTCACACTATTAACAAAAAATATGTAAAGTATGTTTACAATTTTATATGCTATATATATTCCTACAAAAAACGGGAGATTAGAGAAACATGCCTGAGGTTCCGCCGCCAGCAGACTGCTGAGCTGGGACTCCATTCCTGACAGCTGGAATCCATTTCTGCTCACATTTCCACCCCACGCCACACTACGCCTTCCAGCCTAGTACCCACACCTCTGACACCTCCATCAGCTGCGAAGAGGAAGGGGAAGGGAGGAAGGAAAACTCGCACGTGCTGAACATTCGCTGTGTCTGTCACTTCCCTCATCTCCTTTACTCAAAGAAAGTCTGAAAGGTCAGTGTCATTTCCCCCAATTTACCAATGAGGAAACTGATACGGAGAAGTTCCAGGTTACAGCACTAAAGAGAAGCAACTGTGTGCGTCCGAATTTCATGTTCTGTCCACAGTACGAATCCGACGCCTCAAAAACGGTAAGAGAAAAGGGAGAGTGTCTGGGGTAAAAATGTAAACTTGGACTTCTAATTTATTTCACTTTTTAAATAAACATGCCTGTTGGCTCCCTGTCCTTTCCTGGGTTGTAAATGGATCAAGGAAAGTAGGAAAGTAGTTAGCACTGGCCACACTAAACACGCCTTCAAGATGGTTAACCTCATGCAGACCTGCAAGGGGCTCCTGGGCCCTTGACAAACCCGTGCTGGTGAGGAAGGGAAAGAAAGCACTGGAAATACACAGCTGCTATTTTAGTATTCACAGCATATATGCATTTTTCCTTCACCACTGCAACGTTGAGTGCCACACCCAAATTGCACTTTCAAATCCCTCAAAATCATCTGGCCACTTACTTGCCCATGATTTGATACCTCTGTCCACAATACAGGTATCCCCCACTTTTTAAAAGATTGCTTTATGCCACTTCACTTTTACGAAAGACCTACATTGGTACCTGTTTCCGCTAATGAAAAAAAAAATCCGAAGAGGATTTTCACTTTCAAGAAAAAAGGCGAAAAGCAAAATTGGTGTTCAGCTTTGGTTTTGCAAGTGAGCTGAGCCCATATAGCAGCAGCACGCAGCCTGAGCAGTGAGAGTGGCGCCACCAAGCTTCTTCCCCGGGAACTGCACCCAGCATCTCGGCAGCAAGCCTCCATAGCTTTGAACGGTGTCTGTATCTTGTGATTTATCTCGATTTATTTTGTGCATCTGTTAGCAAGATGCGTCCTAAGGTAGTTGCTTCGTCACTTTACGCCATTTAGGCTTATGAAAGATCTCCTAGGAACCCTCTACTTTAAGAGAGCGGGGAACCTGCACTAATGAAATCAAGCATCTCCTTGTGATTACTTTCTTGTTTTATGTGGGGGATTTTGGGTTTGGGTGCAATTTATTAGACTGGGGGAAAGAACAGCCTTCTTGTTTTATATTTTTTTTATTGTGATAAAATATATATAACATAAAATCTACTATTTTAATAATTTTGAAGTATACACTTCAGTGGCATCAAGTACTTTCACACTGTTGCACAAATACCATCAGCAACCATCTCCAAAACTTGTCCGTCTTTCCAAACTGAAACTCCGTAATCATTAAGCAATAATTACCCATTCCCCACTCCCTCAGCCCCGGGCAGCCACTGCTCTTTCTGTTTCTATGCGCTTGACTACTGTAAGTAGGATCACACAGTATTTGTCCTTTTGTGTCTGGCTTAGTTCAACTAACTAAGGTTCATCTATGAACCTTATGAACTAAGGTTCATAGATGAACCTTTCAAGGTTCATCTATGTTATAGCATGTGTCAACACTTCATTTCCTTTTAAGGCTGAATAATATTCCACTCCACGTATATCCCACATTTTGTTTATCCATTCATCTGTCAATGGACATCTGAGTTGTGTTCACCTTTTGGCTCTTGGGAATAATGCTGCTAGGAATGTGGCTGTACAAATATCTGTTCTGTAATTTTTAAGATGATGAAGTGAGCACTGTTATTACTGTTACTTTGAAAATCGACATGGGTGACCCCAAGGGCTACATTCCTAGCAGCTGAGCCTGAGGCAAGCACAGGGAGAGGAACCTCTGAGATTCTGCCACAGTCACTGCTTATCAGAAGCAGAGCCTCAGGTAAGAGACTCCCCAGCATTGCTCAGGGTTATCCCACCACTGTCATCATGCCCCAGGCTGAGGGAGGAGAGTCGTAATGCTCCCTAGCATATCACATCTTACGGTACATGCATTCATCCCAGGGTCCAAGTGAGTTACCTGCAAATGCAGGGAGGGTCAGACTCAGCTTCCCTGGAGTCCTCAATTCACTGATGAAAGAAGGAAGGGAGGGAGGAAAGGAGACTTCTTCCATGAGCGTTAAGTGGAGAGTCATTTTAGGGCAACCACAGAAAGTAAGATCAGAGGTCATGTAGGTTTGGGAGCCAATAGGACATTTTAAAAACAGCTAGACCTGCATGTATAAGTGTTCTTTTTAATTAAGGTAGTGTACACTTCTTACTGTGTTACTGATAAATTACTCTAAGTTTTAGGACAAATAGCTACTATAACACTAATCAAAATCTACAAATATAATTATATGCAGATATGTTTATTATGTTTTTTATTGGAGTATAATTGCTTTACAATGTCATGTTAGTTTCTGCTGTAGAGTGAAGTGAACCAGCTATATGTATACATATCTCCCCTCCCTCTTGGACCTCCCTCCCCCCATCTCCCATCCCACCCATCTAGGTCATCACAGAGCACCTAGCTGAGCTCCCTGTGCTATACCACAGGTTCCCACCAGCTATCTATTTTACACATGGTAGTGTATTTACGTCAAACCTTATCTCCCAATTCATCCCACCCTCCCCTTCCCCCGTTGTGTCCACAAGTCCCTTCTCTACGTCTGCTTCTCTGTTCCTGCCCTGCAAATAGGTTCATCTGAACCATTTTTCTATATTACACATATATGCGTTAATATACAATATTTGTTTTTCTCTTTCTGACTTACTTCACTCTGTATAACAGACTCTAGGTCCATCCACATCTCTACAAATGACCCAATTTCGTTTCTTTTTATGGCTGAGTAGTATTCCATTGTATATATGTACCACATCTTCTTTATCCATTCATCTGTCGATGGACATTTAGGTTGTTTCCATGACCTGGCTATTGTAAACAGTGCTGCAATGAACACTGGGGTGCATGTGTCTTTTTAAATTATGGTTTTCTCTGGGTATATGCCCAGTAGTGGGATTGCTGAGCCTGAGGGAAGAGCAGGGAGGGGTACCTCTGAGGTTCTGCCACAGTCACTGCTTGTCAGAGGCAGAGCCTCAGGTAAGAGAGGAACCTCCATACTGTTCTCCATAGTGGTTTTATCAATTTACATTCCCACAAACTGTGTAAGAGGGTTCCCTTTTCTCCACACCCTCTCCAGCATTTATTGTTTATTGTTTGTAGATATTTTGATAATGGCCATTCTGACAGGTGTGAGGTGATACCTCATTGTAGTTTTGATTTGCATTTCTCTAATAATTAGTGACACTGAGCATCTTTTCATGTGCCTCTTGGCCATTTATATGTCTGCTTTGGAGAAATGTCTATTTAGGGCCTTCCGCTCATTATTTGATTGGGTTGTTTTTTTGATATTGAGCTGCATGAGCTGTTTGTATATTTTGGAGATTTATCCTTTGTCCACTGCTTTGTTTGCAAATACTTTATCCCATTCTGAGGGTTGTCTTCTCATCTTGTTTATGGTTTCCTTTGCTGTGCAAAAGCTTTTAAGTTTCATTAGGTCCCATTTATTTTTGTTTTAATTTTCATTACTCTAGGAGGTGGGTCAAAAAACATCTTGCCGAGGGACTTCCCTGGTGGCGCAGTGGTTAAGAATCTGCCTGCCAACACAGGGGACACAGGTTTGAGCCCTGGTCCGGGAAGATCCCACATGCCGCAGAGCAACTAAGCCCGTGCGCCACAACTACTAAGCCTGCACTCTACAGCCCACGAGCCACAACTACTGAGCCTGCACACCTAGAGCCCGTGCTCTGAAACGAGAAGCCACCTCAATGAGAAGCCCACGCACCGCAACAAACAGTAGCCCCTGCTTACTGCAAGTAGAGAAAAAGCCTGTGCGCAGCAACAAAGACCCAATGCAGCTAAAAATTAATTTTTTAATTTTTTAAAAAAAGATCTTGCTGTGACATATGTCAAAGAATGTTCTTCCCATGTTTTCCTCTAAGACTTTTATGGTGTCCGGTCTTACATTTAGGTCTTCAATCCATTTTGATTTTATTTCTGTGTATGGTGTTAAAGTGTTCTAACTTCATTCTTTCACATGTAAGCTGTCCAGTTTTCCCATCACCACTTATTGAAGAGGCTGTCTTTTCTCCACTGTATATTCTTGCCTCCTTTGTCATAGATTAGGTGATCATAGGTGCATGAGTTTATCTCTGGGCTTTCTATCCTGTACCACTGATCTATATTTCTGTTTTTGTGCCCGTACTATACTGTCTTGATCACTGTAGCTTTGTAGTATAGTTTGAAGTCAGGAAGCCTGATTATTTCAGCTCTGTTTTTCTTTCTCAAGATTGCTTTGGCTATTCGGGGTCTTTTGTGTTTCCATACAAATTGTAAAATGTTTTGTTCTAATTCTGTGAAAAATGCCATTGGTAATTTGATAAGGATTGCATTGAATCTGTAGATTACTTTGGGTAGTATAGTCATTTTCACAATATTGATTCTTCCAATCCAAGAGCTTGGTATATCTCTCCATCTGTTTGTGTCATCTCTGATTTCTTTCATCAGTGTTTTATAGTCTTCTGTGTAAAGGTCTTTTGCCTCCTTAGGTAGGTTTATTCCTAGGTATTTTATGCTTTATGTTGTAATGGTAAATGGGATTGTTTCACTAATTTCTCTTTCTGATCTTTCATTATTAGTGAATAGAAATGCAAGAGATTTCTGTGTATTAATTTTGTATGCTGCAACTTTAGCAAATTCACTGATTAGCTCTAGTAGCTTTCTGGTGGCATCTTTAGGATTTTCTATGTATAGTATCATGTCATCTGCAAACAGTGACAATTTTACTTCTTCTTTTCCAATTTGGATTCCTTTTATTTCTTTTTCTTCTCTGATTGCTGTGGCTAGGACTTGCAAAACTACGTCAAATAATAGGGGCGTGAATGGGGCTTCCCTGGTGGCGCAGTGGTTGAGAGCCCACCTGCTGACGCAGGGGACATGGGTTCGTGCCCCAGTCTGGGAAGATCCCATGTGCCGCAGAGCGGCTGGTCCCGTGAGCCATGGCCGCTGAGCCTGTGGGTCCGGAGCCTGTGCTCCGCAACAGGAGGCCACAACAGTGAGAGGCCCGTGTACCACAAAAAAAAAAAAAAAAATAGTGGCATGAGTGGACATCCTTGTGTTTTTCCTGATAAGGGCTGTATTATGTTGAAGTAGGTTCCCTCTATGCCTACTTTCTGGAGAGTTTTTATCATAAATGGGTGTTGAATTTTGTCAAAAGCTTTTTCTGCATCTATTGAGATGACCATATGGTCTTTATTCTCCAATGTGTTAATATGGTGTATCACACTGATTGACTGATTTGCATATATTGAAGAATCCTTGCATCCTTGGGATAAATCCCACTTGATCATGGTGTATGATCCTTTTAATGTGTGTTGGATTCTGTTTGCTAGAATTTTGTTGAGGAGTTTTGCATCTATGTTCATCAGTGATATTGGTCTGTAGTTTTTTTTGTGATATCTTTGTCTGGTTTTGGTATCAGGGTGACGCTGGCCTCGTAGAACAAGTTTGGGAGTGTTCCTCCCTCTGTAATTTTTTGGAAGAGTTTGAGAAGGAGAGGTGTTAGAGCTTCTCTAAATGTTTGATAGAATTCATCTCGGAAGCTATCTGGTCCTGGACTTTTGTTTGTTGGAAGATGTTTAATTACAGTTTCAATTTCATTACTTGTGATTGGTCTGTTTATATTTTCTAATTCTTCTTGGTTCAGTCTTCGAAAGTTGTACGTTTCTAAGAATTTGTCCATTTCTTCCAGGTTGTCCATTTTATTGGCATATAGTTGCTTGTGGTAGTCTCTTATGATCCTTTGTATCTCTGTGGTGTCAGTTGTAATTTCTCCTTTTTCAGATTTCTAATTTTATTGATTTGAGTCCTCTCCCTTTTTTTTGATGAGTCTGGCTAAAGGTTTATCAATTTTATCTTCTCAAAAAACCAGCTTTTAGTTTTATTGATCTTTGCTATTGTTTTTTCATTTCTATTTCATTTATTTCTGCTCTGATCTTTATGATTTCTTTCCTTCTACAAAATTTGGGTTTTCTTTGTCCTTCTTTCTCTAGTTGCTTTAGATGTAAGGTTAGATTGTTTATTTGAGATTTTTCTTGCTTCTTGAGGTGAGACTGAATTGCTATAAACTTCCCTCTTAGAACTGCTTTTGCTGCGTCCATAGGTTTTGGTTCATCGTGTTTTCATTGTCATTCGTTTCTAGGTATTTTTTTATTTCCTCTTTGATTTCTTCAGTGATCTCTTGGTTATTTAGCAGTGTGCTGTTTAGCCTCTATGTGTTTGTGTTTCTTACAGTTTTTTTCCTGTAACTGATTTGTAATCTCATAGCATTGTGGTTGGAAAAGATGCCTGATACGATTTCAGTTTTCTTAAATTTTCCAAGGCTTGATTTGTGACCCAAGATGTGACCTATCCTGGAGAATGCTCCATGTGCACTTGAGAAGAAAGTGTATTCTGCCGCTTTCCAGTGGAATGTCCTATAAATATCGATTAAATCTCTCTGGTCTATTGTGTCATTTAAAGCTTGTGTTTCCTTATTTATTTTCTGTCTGGATTATCTGTCCATTGGTGTTAAGTGGGGTGTTAAAGTCCCCCACTATTATTGTGTTACTGTCAATTTCCCCTTTCATGGCTGTTAGCATTTGCCTTATGTACTGAGGTGCTCTTATGTTGGGTGTATAAATATTTACAGTTGTTATATCTTCTTCTTGGATTGATCCCTTGATCATTATGTAGTGTCCTTCTTTGCCTCTTGTAACAGTATTTATTTTAAAGTCTATTTTATCAGACATGAGTACTGCTACTCCAGCTTTCTTCTGATTTCCATTTGCATGGAATATCATTTTCCATCCCCTCACTTTGAGTCGGTATGTGTCCCTAGGTCTGAAGTGGGTCTCTTGTAGACAGCACATATACGGATCTTGCTTTAGTATCCATTCAGCCAGTCTGTGTCTTTTGGTTGGAGCATTTAGTCCATTTACATTCAAGGTAATTATTCATATGTATGTTCCTATTACCATTTTCTTAATTGTTTTGGGTTTGTTTTTGTGGGTCTTTTTCTTCTCTGTGTTTCCCACCTAAAGAAGTTCCTTTGCTGCATTTGCTGTAAAGCTGATTTGGTGGTTTTGAATTCTCTTAGCTTTTGCTTGTCTGTAAAACTTTTGATGTCTCCATCGAATCTGAATGAGATCTTTGCTGGGTACAGTAGTCTTGGTTGTAGGTGTTGCTCTTTCATCACTGTAAGTATATCATGCCACTCCCTCTGGCCTGCAGAGCTTCCACTGAAAAATCAGCTGATAACCTTACGTGGATTCCCTTGTATGTTATTTTTTGCTTTTCCCTTGCCACTTTTAATGTTTTTTCAATTTATTTTTTGTTAGTCTAATATGTGTCTTGATGTGCTTCTCCTAGGGTTTATCCTGTATAGGACTCTGCACTTCCTGGACTTGGGTGGCTATTTCCCTTCCCATGTTAGGGAAGTTTTCAACTATAATCTCTTCAAATATATTTTCAGACCCTTTCTCTTTTTCTTCTTCTTCTGTGACCCCTATAATTCAAATGTTGGTGCATTTAATGTTGTCCCAGAAGTCTCTGAAACTGCCCTTAATTCTTTTCATTCTTTTTTTCTTTATTCTGCTCCTTGGTAGTTATTTCCACCATCTGTCTTCCAGCTCACTTATCCGCCTCAGTTATTCTGCTATTGATTCCTTCTAGAGTACTTTTCATTTCAGTTATTGTGTTGTTCATCGTTGTGCTTTAGTTCTTCTAGGTCTTTGTTAAACATTTCTTGTATTTTCTCGATGCATGCCTCCATTCTATTTCCAAGATTTTGGTTCATCTTTACTATCATTGCTCTGAATTCTTTTTCGGGTAGGTTACTTATTTCCTATTCATTTACTTGGTTTTGTAGGTTTTTATCTTGCTCCTTTGTCTGTAACATATATTTCTGCCATCTCATTTTTTTTGATGGGTGTGGCTGCATTCCTGTCTTACTGATTGTTTGGCCTGAGGCATCCAGACCTGGATTTTGCAGGCAGTGGGTAGAGCTGGGTCTTGGTGCTGAGATGAGGACCTCCAGGAGGCCTCAGTCTGATGAATATTCCCTGGGGTCTGAGGTTGTGTTAGTCCAACAGTTTGGACTTGACACTTCCACCACAGGAGCTCAGGCCCAACACCGGGCCTGGGATCCAAGATCCTGCAAGACGCATCGGGAGAAAAAGGTGGGAGAAAAATATTCAGAAAAATAAAAAAATTTTTAGAAAAAACAAAAATATAAATGAAACAACAACAAGGTAAAACAGAACCACAAGAGCAAAAAAAAAAAAAAAAAAAAGCCAGAAAGGGCCTTGCTTGTGGCGGGGCAGGGCTTAGGCAGGGGGCAGGGCCTAGGTTCAGGAAAAGGCCCTGGGGGTGTGGGGACGGGGCTTAGGCTCGCTGCGGCCAGAGGGGGCCTTGGAGTGCAGAGGTTTTGGTCCAGGACCCCAGCAGGCTCGCCAGGGGCCAAGCAGGTGAGGGCAACGCTGGCCACATTCCCTTCTAATCCTTTGATCCCCCGAGGGTCTCTCCCCATTCCTGTTGATCCTGTTGCTGTGAATGGGCTCCTCCGGGCGTGGGAACCCCTCCCCTCTCCCAGCCGCCCCTGAGGGGTGCTGGTCCCGTCCCACCTCCACTTCTCCTCCCCTCTCCCTCCCCCCATGTCCCACCCAGTGACTCGGGGGTTCCTCCCATCCCCTTAGGTCTCCAAGGTCCCCCACCGGTGCTTGGTAGGCGTCCTAGCTGTGAGGAGACGCGAACTCCACATCCTACTGCTCCACCATCTTGACGCTGCCCCATCTTTATTATTTTTAAAGATAGGTGTTATGCATGAGTGCATTGCTGGCTCCATATCTAGTTCACATTTTAAGCTTCATTAATTAATGCATTTATTATTTCTTAGGCATCTGCTTATGATCAGTTTGGTACTACTGATCACCCACCTAGGAAGCTGTAAGAAATATTTATGTCTTTTCCATTTTTATTGAACATTCTAAAACTATTTGGTTCCCATCACCATGGGGAACTGAACAAAGCATTTTTTTTTATTGTATCCAAATGCGTATAAACCATAAAGATGAAAAAATATTTCCCAATGAAGCTTATCTTACCCTATCGACTTTTTTTTCTCAATTACAGTTTTGGTATTTCATATGAACAATAATTCGTTTTTCATTTTTTTAATGTTTTTTTCTGCAAGTCTAGTTAATATTGGGATTATCGTATACTTAAAATAAGCATCTCAAATAAATATCATAGCAGATGTCTGCTCTGCTTATCGCACTCTCCAGGGTAAGGTTCTGCTGAGATCAGTTACAATCTAAAAGCAAAAAAAAAAAAAAAAAAAAAGGCCCTTTCACTGGTAGAGTCCTTTTGCTATATAAATGAAGTCAAAACCTCATAGTATCACATGACAGAGAGAACAAATAGAGAGAGAGAGAGAAGGGGAGGCTAGATTAGAATTGTTCCCGTCTTCCTCACCAGAGCTCACTTATGACTAGTCAGCAACGCCTGGGAGTTTGCTTCTTAATCCTGGAGAAAACAAACAAGGCTTAACTGAGCAAACTCCCCTTACAGGGTGCTAATTTTATTGAGCTTCAGCATAATAAATGTGGACCCCGGCGGGGAAGCCTGGACTGTTCCAAGGAGGCAGGTGAGGAGGGAGCTGGAGAGTGGGAGTGTCTGCATCCTGTGATGTCCTGAGGGCCAGCTCCAGTCCGTCCTGGTGTCAGCACGCAGGGTGGCCAGGGCCTGGGCAACCTGAGTTCACTCCAACCATTTTGTCCACCAGTACTGTGAGTGCCACCAGGAAAAGACGTAAAAATAAGCATCACAGTCATTCTGGGGCAAAATCAATGTGTCATAGCACCTCCTTTGTCTTTCAGCATTTCTTTAGAAATGTGGGCAGCAACCACAGATACTGAATTTTTTTGTTTGTTTGTTTGTTTTGGGGGGTTTTTTGCGGTACACGGGCCTCTCACTGTTGCGGCCTCTCCCGTTGCAGAGCACAGGCTCCAGACGCGCAGGGTCAGCGGCCATGGCTCACGGGCCCAGCCGCTCCGCGGCACGTGGGATCTTCCCGGACCGGGGCATGAACCCGTGTCCCCTGCATCGGCAGGCGGACTCACAACCACTGCGCCACCAGGGAAGCCCGACACTGCATTTTTTACAAATAAAACATGTGGCAACCCCACGTCAAGCAAGTCTATCAACACCATTTTTCCAACAGCATTTGCTCACTTTGGGTCTCTGTGTCACATTCTGGTAATCCTCTCAATATTTCAAGCTTTTTCAGTACTGTTATATTTGTTTTGGTGATCTATGATTCTGTGATCTTTGATCTCACCATCCTAATTGTTTTGGAGGCACCATGAACTGCATCCACATAAGACTGCAAACCTAACTGATAAATGTGTCTTCTGACTGCTCCACCGACCAGCTGTTCCTTGTCTCTCTACCTCTCCTCAGGCCTCCCTATTCCCTGAAACACAACAACATGAAATCAGGCCAATTAATAACCCTACAGTGACCTCTAAGTGTCCAACTGAATGGAAGTCACACGTCTCTCACTTTAAATCAAAAGTTAGAAATGACGAAGCTTAGTGAGGAAGGCATGTCGAAAGCCAAGATAGGCTGAAAGCTGGGCCTCTTGCACCAAACAGTTAGCCACGTTGTGAACGCAAAGGAAAAGTTCTTGAAGGAAATTAAAAGTGCTACTCCTGTGAATGATAAGAAATCAAAACAGCCTTGGGCTTCCCTGGCGGCACAGTGGTTGAGAATCTGCCTGCTAATAAAGGGGACACGGGTTCAAGCCCTGGTCTGGGAGGATCCCACACGCCGCAGAGCGACTAGGCCCGTGAGCCACAACTACTGAGCCTGTGCGTCTGGAGCCTGTGCTCCACAACAAGAGAGGCCGCGATAGTGAGAGGCCCGCACACCGCGATGAAGTGTGGCCCCCGCTTGCCACAACTAGAGAAAGCCCTCATACAGAAACGAAGACCCAACACAGCAAAAATAAATTAATTAATAAACTCCTACCCCCAACATCTTCTTAAAAAAAAAAAAAAAGTAATAGTCTCCCCAGCTGTAAACCAGGGACAATAGCACCTACCTCATAAAGTCACTGCACTCGATAAAAAATATCAGCCTTCTACTGGTGTTTGAAAAAGCACACCTTCATTTAAAAACAAAACAAACAAACAAAAAAAAAACAGCCTTATTGCTGATATGGAGAAATTTTTAATGGTCCAGACAGAATATCAAACCAGCCACGACATTCCCTTAAACCAAAGCCTAAACCAGAGTAAGGTCCTAACTCTCTTCAATTCTGTGAAGGCTGAGAGAGGTGAGGAAGCTGCAGAAGAAAAGCTTCCTCTGAAGCTAGCAGAGGTTGGTTCATGAAGTTTAAGGAAAGAAGCTACTTCCATAACATAAAAGTGCCAGGTGAAGCAGCAAGCACTGATGCTGAAGCTGCAAGTTACACAGAAGATCCAGCCAAGATCAGTAAGGAAGGCAGCCACACCAAACGACAGATTCTCAATGCAGACAAAACAGCCTTCTACTGGAAGAAGATGCCATCCAGGACTTTCACAGCTGGAGAGGAGAAGTCAATGCCTGGCTTCAAAGCTTCAAAGGACAGGCTGACTCTCCAGTTATGGGCTAACACAGCTAGTGACTTGGAGTTGAAACCGCTGCTCATTTACCATTCCAAAAATCCTAGAGCCCTTAAGACTGAAGCTAAATCTACTCTGCCTGTGCTCTGTGAATGGAACAACAAAGCCTAGATGGCAGCACATGTGTTTACAACATGGTTTACCGAATATTTTAAGCCCACTGTTGAGACCTGGCGCTCAGAAAAAAAGATTCCTTTCAAAATACTGATATTACTGCTCAATGACAATGCACCTGGTCACCCAAGAGCTCTGAGGGAGATTAGTGTTGTTTCCATGCCTGTGAACACAACATCCACTCCACAGCCCATGGATCAAGAAATAACTTCAACTTTCAAGCCTTATTATTTAAGAAATACATTCTATAAGGCTATTGTTGCCATACAGAGTGATTCTTCTGACGGATCTGGGCAAAGTCAATTGAAAACCTTCTGGAAAGGATTCACCATTCAAGATGCCATGAAGAACATTCATGACTCATGGAAAGAAGTCCAAGTATCAACATTTTTAGCCACAATGCTATTGCACACTTAATAGATTACAGTATAGTGCAAACATAACTTTTATATGCACTGGGAAGCTAAAAAGTTAATGTGATTCACTCTATTGTGTTATCTGTTTTATTGTGGTGGTCTGGTGCCAAACCCATAATGTCTCCAAGGTATGCCTGTATAAGATTACTCTGCATCTGACCATATTTCAATGATCTGAAGACACAGGCTTTCACACCCTAGTGGCTCTGAAATCGAGATGTATCTCATGATTGATCACTGTTGGCCAGAGCAGCTGTGGCCTAGTCATTACCCGAGCATACGTGAACTTTATTCTCTTTTTCATGTATGCACAAGAGCAATATATGATTTTAAAATCTATATTATGTCTAGATAAGTAGAAAGGGGCTCTTTCAGTAAGTATAAGATTTAAAAGAAGGCACTGGGTCATGGTTTAATGGTCAGCATTTTCTTTTCTTTCTGGAACACCCAATAATAGTACACCTTTAAAATGTTATGAAATTATAGCGGGTAGGCTTCCCTGGTGGCGCAGTGGTTGAGAGTCCACCCGCCGATGCAGGGGACACGGGTTCGTGCCCCGGTCCGGGAAGATCCCACATGCCGCGGAGCGGCTGGGCCCGTGAGCCACGGCCACTGAGCCTGTGCGTCCGGAGCCTGTGCTCCGCAACGGGAGAG
Source organism: Monodon monoceros (assembly GCF_005190385.1). Classification (NCBI taxonomy): domain Eukaryota; kingdom Metazoa; phylum Chordata; class Mammalia; order Artiodactyla; family Monodontidae; genus Monodon; species Monodon monoceros. The sequence goes on along the minus strand of NW_021703766.1, from coordinate 10,724,103 downwards.
GCCACAACAGTGAGAGGCCCGCGTACCGCAAAAAAAAAAAAAATTATAGTGGGTAATAGTAAAGCTTAATTTATTTTTTCATTCTTACATTTCAAAAAGTATAGAAGTTCTAGTCTCTTCTTCCCAAAGCCAGAAGATCCTTTTGTGCATTTTCAGGATGCACACATCCCTATAACAGCCACTTTGGAAATCACTTGACAGGTGATTTCCCCTTGCTTAACAATAATAATACAAGTAGTTAAATGTAATAAAGAAGGCAAGGAATTTGATCTTAGAGACAGTTTCTTTCTGAATGCAAGCCCTTATCAGAACTATTCTCCCTGACGTTATGGCTGAACGACTCAGTGTAAGCTTTGGAAACATCACTTGAGACCTTGACTAGCCCACTGGCTGAGTGAAAACAGCTGTTTCTTCCTAAAGCCTTCAAAAACAATAATCAAATTACTCTTCATCTCCCTGAATTCCACAAAAATCTCATTGTCTCCGACTGAAATGAAAGGAATATTAATGAAAAAGAAAATCATTTCTTCCTGAGTCACTCTTCAAACAAACTGTACTTTATTCTTCTAACGTTGACAAAACTCTCTCATTCTTTGCTACTCTAAGTGTGACCTCGGAGCCCCACCCCAGCCCTGCTGAAGGGGACTCTGCCCTTCAACGGGACCTCCAGGTGCCATCCTCAGGACTCAAAGGCACTGCTCTGCCTCTCATCTGTGCCAGGACTGAATAAGGAAGTCATCTATTTTCCTGAAAGAGATCATCGCATGTATTTATTCCGGAAATGGCACTGTGCAGTCTTTTTCCTAGGGAATTGAGTTTATTCCCTTTTTGTTTTTTAAAGGGAACGCTATTTATTTATTTTGGCTGTGTTGGGTCTTCGTTTCTGTGCGAGGGCTTTCTCTAGTTGCAGCGAGTGGGGGCCACTCTTCATCGCGGTGCATGGGCCTCTCACTATCACGGCCTCTCTTGTTGCGGAGCACAGGCTCCAGACGCGCAGGCTCAGTAGTTGTGGCTCACGGGCCTAGTTGCTCCACGGCATGTGGGATCTTCCCAGACCAGGGCTCGAACCTGTGTCCCCTGCATTGGCAGGCAGATTCTCAACCACTGAGCCACCAGGGAAGCCCTTGAGTTTATTCTTGATGAGACTCTTTCTGACAAAACCAGTGATGTCTCTCAGCAACTCCACGCTGATCCCAAAAGTCCCATGTGCAGCTTTCTCCTTTGAGAAGAAACTCTCAAGCCCTAGCCTGAAAAAGTATGTCAAGGCAGAGGAAGGACAGCTGCGGTTTCGGAGACGGGTGAAACGCTTTCGTTCCCTTTTAAATTACAAACTCAACAGCATATCTCTTCTGTTCTGTGTATTATAATTTTTCCTGCTCTGGAAGAAGAATGCATAAGTTACAGTCTCATAGAAAAACATCACAGCCCATGCAGTGTTTTCTTATCTTCCTGTCCTACTTTCTCCCACAGTGTTATCACTCTGCCCAGAGTCCATCAGAAGAACGCGAAGAATTTATCAGGACAACAGTTATCCTCCTCATGTCTTCCAAGAGTCTGGCATATTTGGATATAACCCTCAATTCCACAACCAAGAAAGTACAGGCAAAAGAATCAGATCTTTTGAGATGGTGTTGCTTCCAATATAAAGAACACTTTTTAGACATTGATTTAGAAATAGGTGATATCATCTTGTTTAATAACAGCAATACCAATATTGTTAAGAATAATACAAGATCAAGAAGTCTGACCTCTACAGCGACAGTTACTCTCTAAATGCAAATCTCTCACAACTATCCACCACATGGCTGAATGCCCGTGTATTCCTCTCGGAAATGTCATTTGAGACCTTGGTTAGCTTCACTGAGGTAAAATTTCCATACCATAAAATTCACCCATTTTTAGTATATAGTTTGGTGAGTTTTTGTAAATTTGTACAGTTACAGAATACTTCTACCACCCCGAAAAGTTCCCTCATGCCCATTTTTGGTCAATCCCCACATCTATAATCAGCCCCAGGCAAAAACTGTTCTGTTTCATGTCTCCATTGTTTTGACTTTTCTAGGAATTTCAAGTAAATGGAATCACACAATGTGCAGTCTTACGTGTCTGACTGCTTTCACTTAGAATTATGTTTCTGAAATCCATCCTTGTTGGTGCCTATGTCAGTAGGTTCTTCCTTTTGACTGCCTGATAGTGTTATATAGATATACCATATTTTGCTCATCCAGTTAACAACTAAGGGGGGATTTGGACAGTTTTTCGCTTTTAAGAATAATGTGTAAGTCTTTGTATGGATATGACTCCTTTCTCTTGAGTAGACTTCTAGGAGTGGAATAACTGGATTGGATCATAGCTCTATGTTAAAGATTTTAAAGATTGTCAAATGTTTCCTAAGGAGCTGTAAAATTAATTTTTTTCATCAAATTTGGGAAGATATCAGCCATTTATTCAAATATGTTTTTTCATATTCATTTCCTTCTCTCTTCTCTTTTTGCAATTCCCATTATGCATACAATGGTTCCTTCATGGTGCCTCACAAGGTCTCTGAGGATTTGTTCATTTCTCTTTATTCTTTTTTTCTTTCCTTTATTCAGACTGGATAAATTCTATTGTTCTAGCTTCCTGTTTTCTTATTCTTCTGCCATCTCATGTCACTGTTGAACACCTTTAGTGACTTCTTTTTCATTTCAGTTATTGTATCTTACAACTCCAGAATTTCCATTTGGTTCTTTTGTTAAATATAATGTCTATCTCTTTATTTAGACCATTTATTATATGAGTCAGTCTGTGGATTCTTTTTATTATTATTCCATAAAGAGTAATAGTATGACATGCTTTCCATTAGTTCTTGGAACTTATTTATCATAGCTACTCTGAAGTCTCTGTCTTCTAAGTCCAACACCTGGGATCCCTCAGAGACCATTTTTATCGACTGATTTTTCCCCCTGTGTATGTGTTACATGTTCCTACTTATTTACGTGTCTCATAAATGTTGCTGTGTGCAAGGCATCATGTTCAGCCAGGGACATGTAAAATGCTAGGGACCTCTCAGTGTCTCCTAAGCTTATGCAGCCTGATGCATGTGCACAACTGCAAGGACTTCCAAGGATGTGTGGGAGCTTATTGTCATCCACTATGGCTATTTCATTCCCAAATTTCCCTGCTACATTTCTGGCTAGTTTGCCTCTCCATTGCTTTCCCCACCTATGATTACATCAGACTAGCTGTTATATTGGTCTTCCTTGTTCATTTGCTACCATTTCCCAGGAACATTCATTTTTTTCAATACCACAGTCCAATTTAAGTCAACCCTCTCTGAGAGCAAAGCTTCTGGTTTTCACATCTTATCCTGCCCTGGTAGAACTACTATGCCAATGGAGCTGAAAGAATTGGGGGAGATGGGGTGGGATGAGAGTATCCCCAGGCTAAAATGCCATAAACTTCTATTGTTCTTATCCAAAGTTCAAGTATTTATCTTTAATAAATGCTTGTCAGATTGTTGTGTGCCTTTGGTTAATTTCCAGAGTCCTAAAATGGTTGTTTTGGAAAACTCTGTCCACTTTCATCACTGATTTTTGGACATAAGAATTGCCAAGCTCCTTACTCTGCCATTTTTCAGTCTGACCTCCTCTGTTCATTTATCTTCAATCTCTTTTTTCTTCTGTTTTTTGGGTTGGGTAATTTCTGTTGATCTATCATAAAGTTCACTATTTCTTCTAACATCTAAAATATACCAGTAATCCTGTCCAGTAAATATTTAATTTCAGTATTATCATTTTCAAGTCTAAAAATATCATTTAGTTCATTTTTATAATTTCAATTTTTCTGTTGAGATGCCTCACTTGGTGCATCACTGACATTGTATTTTCCTTTAATTTTTTGAATATAATTTCCTTAAATCTCTTCACATATTTATGAACACGGATTTAAGTCTCTGACTGCTAAATCCAATATCCTGTACTTATAGAGTCCGTTTTTATTGCTTTTCTCCCCTGTGCATGACTCACACATTCACTTCTTTGCATGTTTTATACTTTTTGGTTGAAAAGTGGACATTTTAGATAATATATAGTAGACACTGTGCATTCCTTTTGAGATAATATACTGTAGGAGCTGTGGATTCTTTTTATTATTATTCCATAAAGAGTAATAATAATTATTATTATAACTACTATTATTATTATTATTTACTTGTCTGGACTTAAACTGCAAAAAAATCTCTCCCAAGTAGTGTGTTCTGTTTATTCTTACTTTTATTTTTTATCCTGGTTTCTTGGGGGTTGCTCCTATATCTGTATTGTTTACTGGCTAGCTAATAATAGGGGCAAGATTTGTGCTCAAGCATCTCAAGCTGCTAATACTTCCACCCTCTACCAATCAATTTGTGTCTGTGCTGATTTGGGGGAAAGCATTCAAAGTCACAGCTAGTTCTCCAATATCCCTGCTGTTCTCTTTCCACTGGATTCTCTCAGGTCACTCCTGCATGTTTAGCTTCCCAGACAGAGGTGCGTAGATAGCTTATCTCAGCCATTTGATGCCTCTCTCATTTCCAGGATCTCCCTTTGAGAGCATACTCTTTAAACAAATTCTATTCTACTGGGGCATTCTGTTTTTTTAAATAAAATATGTCTCATAAACACAGATAACATTGGAAATTCGTGGATCTTTGATCCACTATGAACTTTCAGAGGTTCTGTGTTTTGGCTGCAGAGCTGTATTAAAATAGAGTTGCTAGTGTGTCTTGAGAAGGGCCTTCTATTTCAGAATAACCATTATAAGAAAAAACAAATGAAGCACTTCTCAAATTTATCCTAAGTTCTTGATGAATGTAAGGTTGTATGGTGCTTGTAGCATTAACTAGTGTTTTCAGAACACTTGCCTTCTATATCTGTATCCCTGAATGATAAAAGCATGCTGAAAGAGGAAGGCAGACAAAAGCACAGAAGCAGTGGTTAGGAAATTAAATCACAGGAAATCTCGATGTTTATGAGAATGCAATTCTCATATAATACAGGTGAACCAAGAACTTTTTTTTATTTATTTATTTATTTTATTTTTGGCTGCGTTGGGTCTTTGTTGCTGCACGCAGGCTTTCTCTAGTTGCAGCAAGCGGGGGCTACTCTTCACTGCAGGGCGCAGGCTTCTCATTGTCGTGGCTTCTCTTGTTGTGGAGCACAGGCTTTAGGCGCGCGAGCTTCAGTAGCTGTGGCACGCGGGCTCTAGAGTGCAGGCTCAGTAGTTGTGGCACACAGGCTTAGTTGCTCCACCGCATGTGGGATCTTCCCAGACCAGAGCTCAAACCCGTGTCCCCTGCATTGGCAAGTGGATTCTTAATCACTGCTCCACCAGGGAAGCCCCCAAGAACTATTTCTATTTTGAAAATATGGTATATACATATTCACATTTTAAGGGGTTTTACGTAGAAGCTAAAATTCCAGGTTTCTAGATTTCACAAATACAATAACTTTCCAGTTATATACATGTAAAGGAAACAAATCTTTACTAAAAATTTAAATCTCCTCAAGATACTGAGAAAATTAAGTAGTCCTCTTTTTTTTTTTAAACAGAACTTGGAGATATTCTGATTAGTTATTTTCCTCTAGCAGAGTGTGTCCTAACAGCTGGGTGTGTGTACTCATTAATTTAAAAGTGGGAATATTGAAATCCTTATGAGACATAAGAATGCCCACAGTTAAGGTTCTTTGCTTAAGGCACACATGCCCCAGATATTATATGATCCACCTAATTAAGAAAATAAAAAATAATCTTCTTCGGCTACCCACAGAATACCATCGCTGTGCGGAGAGGACCATCTTTCCTTCAAAGCAGTTACTAGTGCTCTCAATTCTGGACTGGTTGGAGAAAAATATTGTTCACTCCTCAGGTCTGCTTTCTCTATATGTACTGAAGAGCTGCAGAGCAAGCAGGCATCTGTTGCCACAGTTCATTAAGTGTTCTCTCTCTGAGCAGCCACTTACAGGATGGAAAGAAAGGAAGAGGGAAAACACCAAAGAGAAATATTAAATACTTTTCACTGCACTGCACGTCATTCCCTCTTCTGATTTCACCTCATAACCGAAACAAATACTAACAAAGAAGAATCCTTCCTTCCATATTAGCGTCTCACTGTTTGCCCCAGTTTGGAGGGAGATGCAAGGCCACCCTTCTCTTGGCTGGAGGCCTTCAAAAGCAGCACTCTGAATTTAGCTCCCATTTCATTGATCTGCTCAAACCTCTTATGGGGAGAGGAAAATAAGAGGTGGTATTTCTTCCAATAACAACACCCTGATATCCCACTAGCGTCCCAGGCTTGCCACCTAAACTCTTTTTTTTTTTTTTTTTTTTTTTTGCGGTACGCGGGCCTCTCACTGCTGTGGCCTCTCCCGTTGCGGAGCACAGGCTCTGGACGCGCAGGCTCAGCGGCCATGGCTCATGGGCCCAGCCGCTCCGCGGCATGTGGGATCTTCCCGGACCGGGGCATGAACCCGCGTCCCCTGCATCGGCAGGCGGACCCTCAACCACTGTGCCACCAGGGAAGCCCCACCTAAACTCTTGAGTGGACAGTCAAAGATTTTTTTTTTCTACACTGATAGCTATATTCCTAGTAACCTTCTAATTGAAAACTGCAGGGAGGCTCAACCATAGCACTCTTTGAAATGTCTGTGCCACCTCCACTGAGTTTTTATCAATCTCGAGGGTAGAAGCTCTCACTTGGAGGTGGGCTTAACTGACCTTCATTTTATAAACAGAAGAAAAGAAGCCCACAGCCAAGAATATCTACTGAAAATCATATATCAGCTCAGTCAATTTCTGGTTCCTCACTGAAGCCTAATTTTCTCTTTGAACCCAGAGAAAGCTAAGGATGGCTCTTTCTTATATCATTGCTTCATACAAATCTATGTTGGGCTTCTAAGTGAAGGAGGGTAACAAAGGGAGAAATAGGCCATCAGATCGAGGAGCAGAGGTGAGATAGGAAAATAAAAAACTTTGAAGAGGAAAAAGGATTGTGTGAGCAGAAAACACCTAGGAGACATCTATAGTAGTTGCCTAGAGTTGTCCAAGTCTTATTTCCTTTCCAACAATAGTTTTCTTGAAGGAACTGGGTTCAGACAGGCATGAACTGAAATCCCAGCTTAGTCAATTACCAGATGTATTTCTTCGTTAATTTCTTTAACTTCTTTAAACTTCAGTTTCTAATTCTATTGGGTTGGCCAAAAAGTTCATTCTGGTTTTCCCATAAGATGTTACAGAAGAACCTGAATGAACTTTCTGGCCAAGCCAATATAAAATGAGGACATGGGTAGTGCCATTTCTCTTTGTGCCCCCAGCGCCTGTCATGAAATCTGAAAATATTTGTCCATAACACTTCTGAAGAGAAGGCTGAGGCAGGGAGGAACAAAGCACACTGCTTCTGCTTAATAAACTCGAACGTAAGTTGCTATGCTTCCTTCCAGTCTCTTCCAGACATTTCCAACCACACAGATTCTCTAAAAACTCTGTGCTAAAGATCCTTAACTAAATCAAGTGGAAAGTGTTTGGAGGTTCTGGTTTGGAAAAGTAGGCTGGGAGGGGTGACATCAACAAGACAGTAGAATAGGAAGCCCCAGACCCTCCTTCCCCCACAGAGACAGGGATTTAACAACAGAAAGCCAACAAAATACCTCTGTGAGACATCCAGACACCAATTACAAGGTTCCTGCACCCCAGATAAGCATGAAGACAACCACATCAAAACCCAGGTGGGGGGACTTGCCTGGTGGTTCAGTGGGTAAGACTCCGCACTCCCAATGCAGGGGGCCCAGGTTCCATCCCTGATCAGGAAACTAGATCCCGCATGCTGCAACTAAGACCCAGTGCAGCCAAATAAATAAATAACAAATAAAAAAAAAAACCCAGGCGGGATTTCCTGACACACTCCACTCTCTCTCATCAGGGTCATTGTAAGGATAAATACATAGACAAATATAGAAGCCTGCTGTATTGGAAAAGAGATTAGTAAATCCCTTATAAATATGTATAGAATTTTTTAAGCATAAAAAGTAATTATAAGACTATGTTAATAGATATGCAATATAAAAAGAAGAAATTTGTGTCATCAATGACATAATACACAAAAGTTAACTCAAAATGGATTTAAGGTCTAAATATAAGACCTAAAACTACTAAACTCCTAAAAGAAAACGTAAGGAAGATTGGTTCAAGATGGTGGAGTAGAAGGACGTGCTCTCACTCCCTCTTCCGAGAACACCAGAATCACAACTAACTGCTGAACAATCATCGACAGGAAGACGCTGGAACTCACCAAAAAAGATACCCCACATCCAAAGACAAGGAGAAGCCACAGTGAGACGGTAGGAGGGGCGAAATCACAATAAAATCAAATCCCATAACTGCTGGGTGGGTGACTCACAGACTGGAGAACACTTATACCACAGAAGTCCACCCGCTGGAGTGAAGGTTCTGAGCCCCACATCAGGCTGCCCAACCTGGGGGTCTGGCAATGGGAGGAGGAATTCCTAGAGAATCAGACTTTGAAGGCTTTGACTGCAGGACTTCGACAGGACTGGGGGAAACAGACTCCATTCTTGGAGGGCACACACAAAGTAGTGTGCGCGTTGGGACCCAGGGGAAGGAGCAGTGACCCCATAGGAGACTGAACCAGACCCATCTGCTAGTGTTGGACGGTCTCCTGCAGAGGCGGGGGGTGGCTGTGGCTCACCGTGGGTACAAGGACACTGGCAGCAGAAGTTCTGGGAAGTACTCCTTGGCGTGAGCCCTCCAAGAGTCTGCCATTAGCCCCACCAAAGAACCCGGGTAGGCTCCAGTGTTGGGTTGCCAAACAACCAGCCAAACAACCAAGAGGGAGGGAACCCAGCCCCACCCATCAGAAGACAAGGGGATCAAAGTTTTACTGAGCTCTGCCCACCAGAGCAACACCCAGCTCTACCCACCACCAGTCCCGCCCATCAGGAAACTTGCACAAGCCTCCTAGATAGCCTCATCCACCAGACGGCAGACAGCAGAAGCAAGAACTACAATCCTGCAGCCTGTGGAACAAAAACCACATTGACAGAAAGACAGACAAGATGAAAAGGCAGAGGGCTATGTACCAGATGAAGGAACAAAATAAAACCCCAGAAAAACAACTAAATGAAGTGGAGATAGGCAACCTTCCAGAAAAAGAATTCAGAATAATAATAGTGAAGATGATACAGGACCTCAGAAAAAGAATGGAGGCAAAGATCGAGAAGATGCAAGAAATGTTTAACAAAAACCTAGAAGAATTAAAGAACAAACACCTAGAAGAATTAAAGAACAAACAAACAGAGATGAACAATACAATAACTGAAATGAAAAATACACTAAGGAATCAACAGCAGAATAACTGAGGCAGAAGAACGGATAAGTGACCTGGAAGACAGATTAGTGGAATCCACTGCTGTGGAACAGAATAAAGGAAAAAGAATGAAAAGAAATGAAGACAGCCTAAGAGACCTCTGGGACAACATTAAATGCAACAACATTCGCATTATAGGGGTCCCAGACGGAGAAGAGAGAGAGAAACGACCAGAGAAAATATTTGAAGAGATTATAGTCGAAAACTTCCCTAACCTGGGAGAGGAAATAGCCACCCAAGTCCAAGAAGTGCAAAGAGTCCCATACAGGATAAACCCAAGGAGAAAGATGCCGAGACACATAGTAATGAAACTGGCAAAAATTAAAGACAAAGAAAAATTATTGTAAGCAGCAAGGGAAAAATGGCAAAGAACATACAAGGGAACTCCCATAAGGTTAACAGCTGATTCCTCAGCAGAAACTCTACAAGCCAGAAGGGAGTGGCATGATATACTTAAAGTGATGAAAGGGAAGAACCTACAACCAAGATTACTCTACCCAGCAAGGATCTCATTCAGATTCGATGGAGAAATCAAAAGCTTTACAGACAACCAAAGCTAAGAGAATTCAGCACCACCAAATCAGCTCTACAACAAATGCTAAAGGAACTTCTCTAAGTGGGAAACACAAGAGAAGAAAAGGACCTACAAAAACAAACCCAAAACAATTAAGAAAATGGTAATAGGAACATACATATTGATAATTACCTTAAATGTGAATGGATTAAGTGCTCCAACCAAAAGACACAGGCTTGCTGAATGGATACAAAAACAAGATCCATATATATATATGCTGTCTACAACAGACCCACTTCAGACCTAGAGACACATACAGACTGAAAGTGAAGGGATGGAAAATGATATTCTGTGCAAATGGAAATCAAAAGAAAGCTGGAGTAGCAATACTCATATCAGATAAAATAGACTTTAAAATAAGGACTATTACAAGAGACAAGGAAGGACGCTACATAATGATCAAGGGATCAATCCAAGAAGAAGATATAACAATTATAAATATATATGCACCCAACATAGGAGCACCTCAGTACATAAGGCAACTGCTAACAGCTATAAAAGAGGAAATCGACAGTAACACAATAATAGTGGGGGACTTTAACACCCCACTTACATCAATGGACAGATCATTCAGACAGAAAATTAATAAGGAAACACAAGCTTTAAATAACACAACAGACCAGATAGACTTAATTGATATTTATAGGACATTCCATCCAAAAACAGCAGATTACAGTTTCTTCTCAAGTGCGCACGGAACATTCTCTAGGATAGATCACATCTTGGGTCACAAATCAAGCCTCAGTAAATTTAAGAAAATTAAAATCATATCAAGCGTCTTTTCTGACCACAGTGCTATGAGCTTAGAAATCAATTACACGGGAAAAAAACTAAAAACCCCAAACACATGGAAGCTAAACAATACGTTACTAAATAACCAAGAGATCACTGAAGAAATCAAAGAGGAAATAAAAAAATACCTAGAGACAAATGACAATGAAAACACAACGATCCAAAACCTATGGGACGCAGCAAAAGCAGTTCTAAGAGGGAAGTTTATAGCTATACAAGCCTACCTCAAGAAACAAGAAAAATCTCAAATAAACAATCTAACCTTACACCTATAGGAATTAGAAAAAGAAGAACACACAAAACCCAAAGTTAGCAGAAGGAAAGAAATCATAAAGACCAGAGCAGAAATAAATGAAATAGAAACAAAGAAAACAATAGCAAAGATCAATAAAACTAAAAGCTGGTTCTATGAGAAGATAAACAAAATTGATAAACCATTAGCCAGACTCATCAAGAGGGAGAGGACACAAATCAATAAAATTAGAAATGAAAATGGAGAAGTTACAACAGACACCGCAGAAACACAAAGCATCCTAAGAGACTACTACAAGCAACTGTATGCCAATAAAATGGACAACCTGGAAGAAATGGGCAAATTCTTAGAAAGGTATAACCTCCCAAGACTGAACAAGGAAGAAACAGAAAATATGAACAGACCAATCACAAGTCATGAAATTGAAACTGTGATTAAAAATCTTCCAACAAACATAAGTCCAGGACCAGATGGCTTCACAGGTGAATACTATCAAACATTTAGAGAAGAGCTAACACTCATCCTTCTCAAACTCCTCCAAAAAATTGCAGAGGAAGGAACACTCCCAAACTCATTCTGTGAGGCCACCATCACCCTGATACCAAAACCAGACAAAGATACTACAAAAAAAGAAAATTACAGACCAATATCACTGATGAATATAGATGCAAAAATCCTCAACAAAATACTAGCAAACACAATCCAACAACACAGTAAAAAGGATCATACACCATGATCAAGTGGGATTTTTCCTAGAGATGCAAGGATTCTTCAATATACACACAAAAAAATGTGATACACCATATTAACAAATTGAAGAAGAAAAACCATATGATCATCTCAATCGATGAAGAAAAAGCTTTTGACAAAATTCAACACCCATTTGTGATAAAAACTCTCCAGAAAGTGGGCATAGAGGGACCTACTTCAACATAATAAAGGCCATATATGAAAAACCCACAGCAAACATCACTCTCAATGGTGAGAAACTGAAAGCATTTCCTCTAAGATCAGGAACAAGACAAGGATGTCCACTCTCACTACTATTATTCAACATAGTTTTGCAAGTCCTAGCCATGGCAATCAGAGAAGAAAAAAGAATAAAAGGAATACAAATTGGAAAAGAACAAGTAAAACTGTCACTGTTTGCAGATGACATGATACTATACATAGAGAATCCTAAAGATGCCACCAGAAAACTACTCGAGCTAGTCAATGAATTTGGTAAAGTTGCAGGATACAAAATTAATGCACAGAAATCTCTTGCATTCCTATACACTAATGATGAAAAATCTGAAAGAGAAATTAAGAAAACACTCCCATTTACTATTGCAACAAAAAGAAAAAAATACCTAGGAATAAACCTACCTAGGGAGACAAAAGACCTGTATTCAGAAAAGTATAAGACACTGATGAAAGAAATTAAAAATGATACCAACATATGGAGACATATACCATGTTCCTGGATTGGAAGAATCAATATTGTGAATATGACTATACTACCCACAGCAATCTACAGATTCAATGCAATCCCTATCAAATTACCAATGGCATTTTTTACAGAACTAGCACAAAAAAATCTTAAAATTTGTTTGGAGACACAAAAGGCCCTGAAGAGCCAAAGCAGTCTGGAGGGAAAAAAATGGAGCTGGAGGAATTAGACTCCCTGACTTCAGACTATACTACAAAGCTACAGTAATCAAGACAATATGGTACTGGCACAAAAACAGAAATACAGATCAATGGAACACGATAGAAAGCCCAGAGATAAACCTACGCACCTATGGTTAACTAACCTATGACAAAGGAGGCAAGGATATACAATGGAGAAAATACAGTCTCTTCAGTAAGTGGTGCTGGAAAAACTGGACAGCTACATGTAAAAGAATGAAATTAGAACACTCCCTAACACCATACACAAAAATAAATTCAAAATGGATTAGAGACCTAAATGTAAGACTGGACACTAAAAAACTTTTAGAGGAAAACACAGGAAGAACACTCTTTGACATAAATCACAGCAAGATCTTTTTTGATCCACCTCCTAGAGTAATGGAAATAAAAACAAAAATAAACAAATGGGACCTAATGAAACTTAAAAGCTTTTGCACAGCAAAGGAAACCATAAACAAGATGAAAAGACAACCCTCAGAATGGGAGAAAATATTTGCAAACGAAGCAACTGACAAAGGATTGATCTCCAAAATATATAAACAGCTCATGCAGCTCAATATTAAAAAAACAAACAACCCAATCTGAAAATGGGCAGAAGACCTACACATTTCTCCAAAGAAGATATACAGATGGCCAAGAAGCACTTGAAAAGCTGTTCAACATCACTAGTTATTAGAGAAATGCAAATCAAAACTATAATGAGGTACCACCTTACACCAGTTAGAATGGGCATCATCAGAAAAACTACAAACAACAAATGCTGGAGAGGGTGTGGAGAAAAGGGAACCCTCTTGCACTGTTGGTGGGAATGTAAATTGATACAGCCACTATGGAGAACAGTATGGAGGTTCCTTAAAAAACTAAAAATAGAATTACCATATGACCCAGCAACCCAAACTACTGGGCATATACCCAGAAAAAGCCATAATTCAAAAAGGCACATACACCCCAATGTTCATTGCAGCATTATTTACAATAGCCAGGTCATGGAAGCAACCTAAATGTCCATCAACAGACGAATGGATACGGAAGATGTGGTACATATATACAATGGAATATTACTCAGCCTTAAAAAGGAACGAAATTGGGCCATTTGTAGAGACGTGGATGCATCTAGAGACTGTCATACAGAGTGAAGGAAGTCAGAAAGAGAAAAACAAATATTGTATATTAACGCATATATGTGGATTCTAGAAAAATGGTACAGATGAACCAGTTTGCAGGCAGAAATTGAGACACAGATGTAGAGAACAAACATATGGACAACAAGGGGGGAAAGCGGCGGGGGTGGGGTGGGGGGGTGATGAATTGGGCGATTGGGATTGACAGGTATACACTGATGTGCATAAAATGGATGACTAATAAGAACCTGCTGTATTAAAAAGTTAAATTAAATTAAAAAAAGAAAACATAAGGGAAAAGCTTCAGGACACTGGATTTCGTAATGATTTCTCGGATATGATATACCAAAAGCACAAGAAACAAAATTAAAAATAGACAAAAAGGACTATACTAGACTTAAAATTTTCTTCATGTCAAAAGAAACAATGAACAGAGTGAAAAGGTACCTATAGAATGGGAGAAAATAACTGCAAATCATATACCTGATAAAGGGTTAACATCGCGAATGTATAAGAAGCTTATGTAACTCAACAATGACAAGAAACTAAAAATCTGATTTAAAAAATGGACAAAGAACTTTAATAGATATTTCTCCAAAGAAGATATACAAATGACCAATAAGCACATAAAGAGATGCTCAACATCACTTATAATTAGGGAAATGTAAATCAAAACCACAATGAAATAGCACCTCATATCCATCTGGGGTGCCAGTATCAAAAGAAAATAAGTGTTATTGAGGATGTGAAATTAGAATCCTTGTGCATTGTTGGGAATGCAAATGGGGTAGCCATTATGGAAAACAATGGCCTTCCATATGGAGGAAATATGGAGCTTCCTCAGAAAATTAAAAAATAGGATTACCATATGATCCAGCAATCTCACTTCTGGGTATATATACAGTGAACTCAAAGCAGGATCCTGAAGAGACATTTGCTCATCCATGTTCACTGCAGCATAATTAACAACAGCCAGGAGGTGAAAGCAACCCAAATTCCCACAACAGATTAATGGATAAAAACATGTGGTATATACATAAGATTGAATTTTACGCAGCCTTAAAAAGGAAGGAAATCCTATCAGGCTACAACATGGATGAACCCCGAGGACATTTATGCTAAATGAAATAAGTCGGGTGCAAAAAGACAAATAAATATATAAGTCCACTCATATGAAATATCTAAAAGAGTCAAAATTATAGAAACAGAAAACAGAAAGGTAGTTCCCAAGGGCTGAGGGGAGGGGAGGAGGGAAGTAGTGTTTAACAGATGTAGAGTTTCAGTGTTGCAAAATGATAAAGTTCTAGAGATCTGAATTTTACACAATAATGTAAATATACTTTACACAATAATGTGAATATACTTTAAACTACTGAACTGTACACTTCAGAATGGTGAAGATGGCAAATTTAATGTTATGTGTTTTTACAATAATAAAGAAATAAAAAACAAAAAAGTTAGCTTGGTCACATTTTCATTTGAACTGGTTTGTTAGGTTGTTTTCCCTTGAGTAATAGTTTTCGGGGAAAATTTTTTTGGTTCAATAAAAATATAAGTATTTAGATTCACTTTGCAGTTCAGCAAAACAGGCCATTTCAATTCAGACTCTATTCCTAACTAGGGCCAAGGCAGATGCCTTGGATGGAAGATACCTGGTCCAACTTAAGCCAGCCTGTGGCTATTCTGTGGGTTTATTCTGCACTTCAAGTACAACGGGGTAAAAACACTATTGATCACACCCCTGATTTCCTAAAGATGTTACGGACACTTTTCCTCTGAGGTATTAAATATCAGGCCTGCCATTAAGCAGATTTTGATAACAGACACAATAAAGCCAACTGCAAAGTTAACATTAAAGAATATTTCTCCAAAGGTCATGCTGCGGCCGTAGAGTATCATAATGACCCTCTTCTTTGAGGGCTACTGGTTTCTCACAAAAGATGTCCCTAGCCCAGCTTTGCAACTTCCACCTCTCCATGGTAGCAAGTAACTCGGAGATGATTCCTGCTGCCTCTAACCCTTCCTAAGAATCATTTAACACAAGCACAAGCCTCAGTTTAAAAAGACCCTCCCGGCTCCTTCTTATCAAGAGACACTTCCCAGTTCACTAGCATACCCCCCCCCCCCAGTCCCCGCCCTGTTGCAGTAAGTCAGTAAACCTTCTTTGTTGGACAAAGAGTTTGCCTTGGTCATGTTTGGCTGTTGGAATTTTTCCTCTCCCTTGCAGGAAAAGAATGTTTCCAACATATCCAAAACCAGCAGGCTTGGGTAGAAGGGTTTGTTCTTCCCCCAAAATGAGGATAAATCTGAGATCTGTAAAGAGCCATTCCCAGCTCCTGGCCTGGCTCACCATCGGCCAGCCCATCAGGAACAGCAGAATGGTTGGAAGCTGGACAAGACGTTCTCTGCCTATGACCATGCAGAGTAAGCTCCTTTCGCGGACTCCTGCCAGTACCTTCCAACGTGCCCCTGGAAAAAGTTGTGTCCTTCGGGTCCTTTAAAGCTATCACCACCTCCTTTCCTGAAACCATGCGTCGCCGACTGGGGGTACCTCAAGGTGTAACATTTGACACTCATCCTGCATCTCAGGTCAACACAAGTCTAATCATTCAAGGTCTTGCTAAAATGTCACCTCTTCAGAGACACCTTCTTCGATCCCTCTCAGCTAGCCTCTTCACAATCTCTTACACAACATCTTACTCTTTTTTTCTTCTTAGCACTTATCATAGAAAGCACCCTCAGCACTCGGCACTTCATGATTTCCTTCACTATGTTATCAAATTCTTTTCTTAATTCTCATATTTTATAGAGCTTTATGGGCTTTTTAACTTTACAATCACGTCACCAACATGTCTCTTTTCCCCAATATTTATTGTAAATATTTCTTGTTCACATTGCATTAGCTGCTGCTCCAAAAAAAAAAAAAAAAAGATTGAAATCGAGTAATGATACATTCTGATTCCAGGGGGCGCAGGTTCAAATACCGTTATAAAACCAAAGCATTTTATTTATCTGTAAGGAACTTTAGTGGTCATAAAAACAGTTTCTCCCTGTCTTGCAGATAAAACTGAGGGCTGGAGTGTGGAGGCAACCTGAAAAGACCTCGGTTTACTGGTGACTGCGTGCCTGCTGATATCTGATGAAACAAGGGAAGAGGATGACTGCATGTTTTCAGTACCACGAAAGCTTCGTATTTTGCATTCTTAAAATGAATATATTTCTAAAAATAAAAATATATATAATGTATACAGAGTTTGCACGTGTATAAGTTAAAGAACCATGAATAGTCCATTTACCTTAACAAATGGACAGAACTATTGAAACTCTCACTGGGACACTCCCTGATCACTGCCTTCTCTTATTTTATCTTGTGGGAAAAGGGGCAAGGAACTCTTCTGAATTTTGTTTTCATCGTTCCTGTTTTATTTGATTTGTAGTTTGACTACTTATCTGTTCTTAAACTGACATGAATGATTTCATACTGTATGTAATCATTAACTTGCTTTCTTTTCACTGTTTTTGAGATTCAGCATTTTCATGCTAATTCCTTTGGCTACATTAATTTTCACTGCTGTAAAATATTCAAGAGTGTAATAATGCCATGCTTCATCCATTCTCTTACTCTGTGGATAAATTAAACTTAAATATTTGTTCTGAGAGCTGAGATGACCTGTGTCAAACATAGCATTAACTATTTGCTCCAGCAGAGCCTAGTGCAGAAAGATAAGACAGCAACCTAAGAAAGAACTTCACTATTACCTTCAGAAAATTCTTGCAATTCACTTTATCCAGACAGATAGTTTGCACTATTGGAGAAACAACTCTTTCATAAGGAAGACCAAGAGTTTATTCATCTGGATACACAGTGAGCTTATCAAAACGACAGCATTTAAAAAAATACTCTATTAACCCCAAAGACGGCAGGAAAGAGGGGGAAAGGATCCAAAAACAGGTGGGACAAATAGAAAACAAAAGGCAAGATGGCAGATTTAAATCCCACCATGTCAATAATAACATTAAATATAAATTGTGTAAACACTACAAGTAAAAGAGGCTGTCAAACCGAATTTTAAAATAAAGAACTATCTGTCACCCACAAAATACCAACTTTCAACAGAGGGAACAGATAAACAGGAAAAGGCTGGAAAAAGACACGGCATGAAAACACCAATCCAAAGAGAGCTGGCTGAATTAATAGGAGACCTAATTCTCTGGTTCCTTTCCGGCGGGAGGGGCGATGTTGGAAAAGCCAGGAAGGAAAGAAGAGGCGACTGTGAGGGTCAATAGACACAGGAAGAACTGCACGGCAGGGGCCGTCTACACTCACTGTGAGAACGAGGACACGGCGGCCTCAGGCTATGGAGCCCGGAGCATTCCTCGGCCGGGGTGCTGTCAAGGACCTGATGCTGCTGCCGGTCTCCGCAGCCCTGCCAGGACCCCTTCGTCCCCGCAGATGGCTTCCTGGATGAGCGTGAGCCAATGCGAGGTACCTCTGCGCCGGAAGGAGGAGATCGCCTGGCGGACACAGGCCTGCGAGAGGCTGCGGGGCGCGCGGTGCGAGCAGCAGAAAGCGCCGCAGTGGCCGAAGCAGACGACTGGGCGTGGGGCTCTCTGGAGAAGGAGGCGGTCACCGTGAGAGGCTCCTCAACCCCCGCACGCCCAGGGACGCCTCGGGGAGCCTCCCGGGTGACGCCCCACCAGGCCTAGGGCAGCCCGCAGGCAAGGACAAGGCGCTGCCAGCTTCCGGCTCCGTCTGGCCCCCGAGACCAAGGTTTTATGAGACTGTACACAACCGAGCTAGAGCAGCTGTCGCAGCCGTCGCGCATCGTGATAGGCCCCACGCGGGGGGAGAAAAGGCTCACGTCTGGCCTACGACTCGCTTCCCGCTGCACTTGGCGACCTCGTGGACCCCGTCGGCCGGCGCATGCGCGGTGAGTGACGTGTGCGCCGTGACCCGCGCCGGCCCGGACGACGCCGTGCCGGGCGCCGTGGCCACCTTTGCTGGTATGACAGGCTGATTCGGAAGGAAGTGGTGGACCCCCTGACCGTGACACCCCCGTGGACCTCAATGTCGTGGCTCTGCAGTGGGCGGCCGGGCCTCCTGGGTTCCAGAAGCTGCGGGCGAAGCTGCTGGCAGAGGTCAGGGGAAAGCAAATAAACAGGCTTAGATGCAGGACAAAGAAAAAATTCCCTGCACCAGATTGCCTGAGTGCAAAACCTGACTCCCTGCTAACTAGCTAGAGTAAATTACCCTAGCCGCTTTCAGCCTCACTTTCGCCACCTTAAAAACGAGGATATTAAGTCTCCTTCTCAAAGGGCTAAAGTGAAAATTAAGGAATATGCGAAGTGAGCAGTGCTGATTCCAGTTTTTAATGGTAAATGACACTAATATTTTACCCTTTAGAATATCCTTGGTTGGGGCTTCCCTGGTGGCACAATGGTTAAGAATCCACCTGCCAATGCAGGGGACACGGGTTCGAGCCCCTGTCTAGGAAGATCCCACATGCTGCAGAGCAGCTAAGCCCATGCGCCACAAGTACTGATCCTGATCTCTAGAGCCCAGGAGCCACAACTACTGAGCCCGTCGCACGCCCAGAGCCCATGCTCGGCAACAAGAGAAGGCACCACAACGAGAAGCCCTTGCACCGCAATGAAGAGTGGCCCCCGCTCACCACGACTAGAGAAAGCCCGCGCACGGGCAACGAAGACCCAACATAGCCAAAAATAAATAAATAAAATAAACAATTTTTTAAAAATATATCACTGGTTATTTTAGTAAATAGCGTTTAAATACTTTCTTCTAATCCAACTCTTTGCAGTTATTCACAGTAGCTCTGTATTTAACTGAATAACTTTTCAACATCTATTGATGTCCTTTAGTTTGTTGGTATAATGAAATATGTTGATAAAGTTCTTGTTTCTGAAGTCCTTGCATTACTGAAATTAATCCCATTTGTTTATATCATAATTTTATAAATGGGTAGCTGGATTCAGACTTCCAATAGTTTATTTGAAATATTTGCTTCTATACTTGTAATCAAAATTCATCTTATTTTCTCTGGTGTGCTATCTTTATGATACTTTATACAATGAATTAGGGGTCTTTCATCTCTTTCTGTGGACTGCAATTATTTAAATAGCATAGGAATTACATGATCTATGAACTGAGATTAAACTCAGCAGTAAAACCATCTGAGCCTGCCACTGAATTCAGCTATGATTATTGGTCTGTTCAAATTTTCTGTATCATTTTTGGGTCAAATGGGATATTTTATGTTTTGATAATAAGTTGTCCCTTTCTCTCAGTTTCCAAATTTATTATCATGAGTTTGTACAAGATGCTTTAATATAAATCTTTAAGCTTTTCTGTAATGTATCTCATTATTAACATTGTACATTTATTTTCTCTTTCTCTCGCTCCCTTTTAATTACGTTTGCCAGGAATTTCCTTTTTTATTCTATGATTCTTTTTAAACAAAAATGTGTATTCTCTATCATGTAACATAGAACATGTTATATATCACACAAAAAATTAAGGAACAGTGTCTTAAACAAGAAAAAGTTCATTTCTCTCTCATGTAAAAGAGGTCCAGAGGTGTGCAGCCTGGGACTGTTGTGTTAGCACTCTGGCATCATCAGGGACCCAGACACAGTCTTCAAGCTGTGATTCCCCAGCCTAGCTTCCATCCTTGTGATCTTATCATTCACAACAACTGTGGTGCTCTAATGATCAGATTCGTGTTTCTGGCCAGTAGCAGGCAGAAGAAGGGAAAGATAAAAGAATCACTTCATCAGTAATTCTGCCCCCTTATTAGCCTTCCCAGAAGTTCCTGACCATACTTTTGTTAATGTATCACCTGCCTGAATTAATCATAGAGCCACAGTATGAGGCAAGGGAGTGCGAGGAATGCAGCCTGAGTAGATTTCCAGCTCAAAAAAAAAATCAAACTTCTATTCCTGGATAAAAGGACAGGTATGGATACTGGGTGGGGCTGGAGGTTATCTGCTACAATTTCATGTATCCTGTCAAACATTTCTGCTTGCACTTCTGCTTTAAATTTTCATAGCTTTCATGTCAATTAACTTTTCTTCCTAATTTCTGTTGGTTTATTTTGATACTCATTTTTTAAAGCCTGAGGTCAGTTTATTTATTTTTTGTCTTTTAAATAAATTACAATAAAACACGTGAGAATATAAATTTGAAGTCCTGTATTTTGTTGCCTCATTTGCTAGATCTTAACCTTTTACCAGTGGGGTAAATGTTTATGGAGCTGTCCCAAGACAGCTGGAACTAAACCATTAGATTTTCAGGTTGTGATCTTTGAACATATATTCCCTGAGCTGGGTGGTTATTTGACATATTAAATGTCTCTTGTCAAGCACACAGTCTCTTGTATCAAAATTCATTGAACGACTTGCCTTTTGCCAGACACTGAGTTGTCCCTAATTCTTCAAGATTATGAGTACTGCTGTATCTGCCATTCTTTTATCTTTATCTACCTATGTAATATATCTGTAGGGTTAATTTCTAGAAGTGGAATGGCTGTGTCAAAGAGTGTAAAAAGGTAAAATCTGATACCTATCACAAAACAGCTTATTAGTTTGATCGTCTTTTGCCCTCCAAAAACTTTTCCAGGAAATATAGAATGGTTTTTCCCATACACTTTTGGTGAGAGCATAACTTGCTAAAGCTGATTCAGATAGCAATCTGGTCATATCAGCCAAAAGTTAAACAGGCACAGCCTCTGACACAGCAAGCCCTCTTCTAGGAGTCTGTCTTACTAAATTGCTTTTATATGTACACAGATATACACTGTACATGATGACTAGGAAATATAACCTAAAGACGTTAAAATTAAATGAAAAAAAATCCCATTGAAGACACGTGCTATGATTCCATTTTGTAAAATAAAACTATATAGGCAAATGTAAGCATACATTAGTACTTAAGTACAATGTAAAAAAGTGAAAAGAATACTTACCCAACAATGGTCATTGGTTACCTCTCAGGAAGTAAGATCAGGCCCAGGAAAGGAAGATTGTGGTAAAGAGAAAGGTCCACATTTAAGTCCATATACTTTTATATTATATATATCTTTCACACTAAGGATATATCTTCATTTGACTATTACAGGAAATAAGATACTTTTTAATTAAATTAGAATGTTGGTTCATATTTTAAAGTTACCTATACTATCATTTCATTAGTTATTTATATTGCTTATTTATATGGTGGCTTTATTTGTATTTTAGTGTCTCAATGACATTATCAAGGAGCTAGGTTCTTTCTCTCTTCCTGCTCTTCTACAACATAGATTGGCTGCCACCACCCCAGGTGTCAGCCAACAAAATCCAGTTAAAGAAGGGCTTTTGTCACAATGTCCCCTCCAAAAAATAAATCTTAGCAACCCACCCAGCAGTCCTTTGCCTCATACACACACACACACACAACCCTCACCTCCTGGGTCATAATTTTTCCTAAGTCTGTTCCTAAACCCATTCCTAGCAAGGGAAATTAATGTGATTAAACTTCACCATAACAAAGAAGGTGGGTACCTGAGAAAAATCTGGGATATTTAAAAAGCAAAATGGGGGTAATGGCTATTATATAAGCGGCCAACAAGTCCTGGTAATGTACTGAAAGGGATCCCTCTTCTCCCAGGATAAGTACTTTCCCCTTATTCTAAAGTTTGGACCTCAGAGTAAATCTTACAAATACATTTCCCCCAGAAAGATCAGTTGCCGTGCTCTAGACTGTGTGAGTTGCAATTTGGGGTAACTTATTGAATGCACACGTGCCTAATTAGGGTCTGAGAAGATTCCTTCTGCTCTGCATGTATCCACAGGTTATGAAGTTTCATAGGGAATTTAATGGGTTACCACATTTAATCTTAAAGAGTACATAATTTGCTAAATCATAACATAAATATACAGTTTTAGGAATTTATCTACAGCTTGGAGCCACAGCCCTCTGCTCCCGGAAAAGGAACTACCTAAAAACAGTAGTTGCCTAGCATCACTCCCCGGAATCAGAGAAAGGCTTGATACAGATAGCACTTTGCCTTGAGTAAGATTATTCTACTTTCTTCACCAAGTCAAGCCACATATGCCACACAAGTGGGCAAGATTTCAGCTAAAAATTCTAACAACTTGCTGAAGACCAGTTTAGGCAAGTGTGAGCGTATAGAACCCCTGGGAGATTCAGATATAAAGGGTGTTTGTACCAACTCACAGGTTATTCTTTATGGACATCAGAAGCAAGATGAAGAACAGGGTGGTTCAGAAAGCCTAAATCCCCACCCAGATCGTCCTCCTCCATGGAACAAAAGCATTAAGCTGTTGAGGAAAGGGTGGCAAGAACTGCCAGACTTAGAACACAGGCAAAGACCCACTGCAGCAAAGGAAAGGAAGGAGGGTTCAACTCACACTACTGTTCGGAGAGTCTCAGGAAACCATGTGGGCTCAGATCATTAGAAATTCTCTATTTTTGCAGGAGTGGCAGAATCACTGAGTAACCTCCACCAGTGAGCCCCAGGAATACAAAAGAAGCCTAAGATTGAGGCTTAAGAAGGAAAACCAGAGAATACCCTTTCGCACCTCAATGGGGCCAGTGAGGATCAATTACAAAGATCAACTGTCGATCACACAGAACGGGGCAAGAGCATGCAGAACAATGATCTCTGAGGTTCTGGCTCAGAGGGAAAGCCTAAAGCTGAGGGGGTGGGGGAGCATAAGAACATGGAGAAAACCTCTGGTAACCTGTCCCCATCTCAAGCACAAGGCAAAGCTGGAAGAATTCAAAGCTGGTGGTCCACTGAGGGTAACCAGAGCAACAACAAAACGCACAGCTAGCGCAACCACTGTTAAGATTTTCTCTTTATCTTTGGCGCTCAGCAGTTTGAATATAATGTACTTGGGTGTGGTGTTCTCTGTAGTTGTTTGGCTTGGTATTAATTGAGGTTCTTCAAATATGTATTTGGTCTTCAGCCTTGGAATTTCCCGTGATAAGAGGGATAAAGGTGTCTTTTACTATGTCAGTGAGGTGACTTTTGTAAAGCCCTTAGGTAACTTAGGGATGAGGGCTAGTTGCCAGGGGAACCAATGACGTGATAGAGGGTCAGAATTTTCAGTATCCCCCCACCACCAACAACCTCCGGGAAGGGAACAATGGGCTGGAAGTTGAACCAATTACCAATGGCCAATGATTTAATTAATCATGCCTATGTGCCTCTGCCTATGTAATGAAGCCTCCATAAACCCCCAAAAGGACAGGGTTTGGAGAGCTTCCAGGTTGGTGAACAGGTGGAGATTCTGGGAAAATGGCAGGCCTAGAGAGGTCCTGGGAGCTCCACACCCTTTCCACACGCCTTGCCCTGTGCATCTCTTCCATCTGCCTATTCCTGAGTTACACCCTTTTATAATAAACTGCTCATCTAGTAAGTAAAATGTTTCTCTTAAAATCAATGAGCCACTCTAGCAAATTAATTGAACCCAAGGAGGGGCTCTTGGGAACCCCTGATTTCTAGCCAGTAGGTCAGAAGCACAGATAACCAACTGGCCTTGCAACTTGCATCTGAAGTGGGCGGGAAGGGGGAAGAGGGAGGGAGAGGAGTGTTTGCTGGGCTGCACCCCGCAGGCCTGCAAGGTCGGTGCTTACCCAGCTCTAAGACGAAAGAAAGAGCCTGGAGTCAGAGGCAGAGACGTCAGTGGTTTCATGGTTAGAGGGACTTCACACATCTGCAGCAAGGTCCTAGAGCAACATCGCACCGTGTGCTTCCGGCGGCATGCAGGATGTGGCAGAAGTCTTCGCTCCCAGGGGAGAGGGAGGTTCCTAGTTACAGGGAGAATTGACATCGGGCGGGCTCACCGGTTACCAGGGAAACTAGCAAAGGGGCACGAGGCCCCTCCTGGCCCCTTTGATAAGCTAACAGGTGGAGATGTTCTAATCTAAGTATTAGAACAGGCCTTCCCTGGTGGCGCAGTGGTTGACAGTCCGCCTGCCGATGCAGGGGACACGGGTTCGTGCTCCGGTCCGGGAAGATCCCACTTGCCGCGGAGCGGCTGGGCCCGTGAGCCATGGCCGCTGAGCCTGCGAGTCCGGAGCCTGTGCTCCACAATGGGAGAGGCCACGGCAGTGAGAGGCCCGCGTACCGCAAAAAAAAAAAAAAAAAAAAGATTAGAACAATCACTAGCTGGGGCAGGGGTAAGTACGTAGGAAGGTCGGTCACGTGAGTAGAGTATAGGTGAAGCAGGGGAGGTACAGAAAGCAAGACAGCAGCCACCTTGGGAGGCCTGATCAGACAGTCTTGTAGGACTGAACACTTAACTCGTGGAATATGATGTAGTCTCCAAGTATAGCTGAATTGAGATGAATTGTAAGACACGCAGCTGGTGTCCCAAGATTCGCTGGCTGGTGTGGGGAACATCCCCCCACACACATGGAAGTGGTACCAGAGCCTGTTTTGAGAGGAAGGGAAATCATCCAAGGTGTCTGCACAAAGGACCTCCTTGATGCAGAAAGAGGGCATCTAGAGAACCTCCCTGAGGCTGTGTGAAAGAATATTATCAAGCCTCAGTTGTGAGTGAAAATGCAGCTCTTTAAGAGAGATGTGTGGTTATTGAAATGTCGTGGCTGCTCACTGGTGAGCCAAACCCCACATCTGGCCCCAGCCATCCTTCCTTTGCCTTAAAAATAATGAAGTGTGGTGCCTTGAGTTAGGGTCGGTATTCCTCAGGGTGCCCATTATTCTCTACTCACCCCCTGTATTGCCTGTCTAGCCTCTTAACCACCCACAGACTCACAGTAATGCACACAAGCCGGCTCCACCGATACGGAGGCCCCAAACCTCAGTTTCAAGAGGAACAAAAATTAGACCAGCATGGAATAATTTTTTATTGGCTTGTTGGTGGATTTCTTTGGGCTCATCCTTGTTTTTCAGCAACTTCTTTCAACCTGGCTTATAATTATGCAACTACAGTACCTGCTAGAATCACTCAGCCTTCCAAACCCAAACACATTCACCCTTATCCAAATGTAATTTATCTGAAACGCCATGTTGGTGTGAGCATTATGCATTACTGCATAGGCTTCTATTTCCTTCTTAAATAATGAAACACCCTAATGGAAAATATTCCCTCTAAATAAATTTTAATGAGCACTTATTTGCCCAAACTGTCCTTTCTCTGAATGACAGAAATTTAATATGAACCTGAATTATCAGGGGCATTTTGTGATAATGGGCTTTGCGAATAAATCATGCAAAGATGACTTATTTTCCTATATCTTCTAAACTGCAAGTGCTGCGGTAACAACTTCCTCTCAAATGCAAAGTCAGTACCAACGTCTTAACTTGCATCTCTACAGGGAAATGTCACATCAGAAATCATGTCAAGGTGTAAGATATTACTGAAGATCGAAGGCAACAAAAAACCTAATTGTTATAGAAGGCATATATCTCTGACTTTGCCACTACAAATGAAAATGCTTGTGTCTGCTACATTTTGTTGTTGTTGTTCCATGCACTGAATTGGTTTTCTGAGGAAAGAAAGCAAATAGGAAATACCACCCTGTATCCCGGGCAGGCTAGGAACTTGGGCCTGATTGTGCTAAGCAAGGATGAGAGCAGGGTCAGATGCAGAATTTGGAGAAGTGCCTTCCAGAGGAGAGCTCCAGTGTCAGCAAGGATTATGAGTCTACGAAGTAGGGAGCCAGACTTGAGGATGACCCCTTAGATTACAGAATGCACACCGTTAATTACTCTTCCAGGCCTTCTCTCCATCTGAAATGCTGCCAAAGGGAGCCATTGCCATTTCTGAATCGTTTTTATAATAGAAATGACACTGAGAGGAATCATTTATTCAGTTATAAAAAAATTGTATCACACACCTACTAGAAGCTTCAGACTATTAAAGAACAACAATAAAAGAGAGAGCTTCCATTTTCTTTTTTATTATTGAAGTCTAATTGCCATATAACATTGTATCAGTTTCAGGTGTACAACATAATAATTCAACATTTGTATACATGGCAAAATGATCACCTCCATAAATATGGCTAACATGGAGAGTTTCTATTTTCAAAGAGCTCTGTTCTGGGCTGAGGAGCTCACAGTGAAGTCAAAAACACCCCAGTGAGTATCAGTCAGATTCTTTTTTTTAAACCGGAAAAGTGTCAGCTCAATGAGCACCTCCAGGGGACAACGGGGCACAAAAATCCCACTCTTCCTGTTCCCAGGATCCTTATCAGTAAAATGGGAAAAGAACACCCATGTCGTAAAGCAGTTGCGAGGTGCTGACAGGCAGTAAACATTTCAGGAACGTTCTCCTAACCTCCTCTCCCATGAGCACTCTCCTGGCAGTTTTGTCCAGGGCCAGCTCTGTCCACAGAGATGATCAAATGATTAGAATATGGAATCTCAAAGACGATATGGGAAGTGGAATTATTTAGTCCATGGAGAGAGAAGGTGGACAAAATACTATACAATGTGATTAAGATGATTTTGTAATCAATAACGGTAATATGCCCCCTCCTACTTTATGTACCTGAATCATTAATCCTACTAAAAAAACATAAAAATAACATTTATAAAACATTTAAAAGTTACGAAGCACTTTCATATTTACTTTATCATTTGATTTTCAGAACAATCTGGCATTATCAGCAGGACAGAAATTTTACTAATGAGTTTTAAAATGAGGAAACTGGGGCTCTGAGGATCTATATGGCTTGACCCAGTCATACAGAACATTGATGAAAAAACAGGACTCACATAAACCTTTGCTTCCAAATCCTATCTCCTTGTAGCCTGTCATGCTGCTTGAATAAATATCTCTAAAAGAGGACCAGCCTTACGCAAGAGGGAAGACATATGGGAACATATGTATATGTATAACTGATTCACTTTGTTATAAAGCAGAAACTAACACACCATTGTCAAGCAATTATACCCCAATAAAGATGTTTAAAAAAAAAAAAAAAGAGGACCAGCCTTGACTTATGCCATACCAGTAGGCCTACTCAACAACTCAATTTAAATGTCATATTGGTAACTCAAGCTAGGTCCAAAACTTTATTCTTGAACTCACCACACACCTTCACTCCTTCAAAGCTTCCTGTCTTCATGCAGGTGCCACCAGTCACCCCAGTGTTCATGCTGGAAGCCTTGAGGTTACCCCTGACACCTCACCTTCATCTACCTCTTGAATATCTCCTGAATCTGACCCCACCATCCTAGACAAGCCACAATGATCTCTTCCTTCTCACTGCCATGTCCCCTGGAATTCATTCTTGCCCCACTCTAATGTGATCCCCCAGACACCACCAAAGTCATCTTTTAAAGCCTGGATGTGAAGCCACCCCTTCCCTGCTGCAGTCCTCCGTCTTAGTCCTCTCAGAGCAGAGCCAAGTCCTTCATGAGTGGACCACTGCCTGCTGCTTTGATCTCATGTGCTCTCATTCTCCCTACAACACCAACCCAGGACTCTTTCAGGTCCAGGCAGCACATCTCTGCCCACCTCTGGACCTTTCCATAGGGCACTCTCTCTGGGTGGTGGGTCCTTGCTGCCCACAACACCTGCTTCCCTCCCACTCTCCCGTGTGTATTCTTCTAAATGCTTTTTCTCTTCCTGGTTTTTTTCCTCAGCTCCTCTTTTACTCCAGGTGGTAGGCAGAACAATGGCCTCTCCACTGATCTACATCCTAATTCCTGAAAGCTGTGAATATGTTACAGGGCAGAAGAGATCTTGAGATGCAATTAAGTTACGAATCTTGATATGTGAAGATTATCCTGGCTTATCTCACTGGTCCCAAAGAAATCACAAGGGTCGTGATCCAGGAAAAGTAGAAGGTAGGGGAGTCAGAGAAGGAGATGTGACTGCAAAAGTGGTGGTTGGAGTGATGTAGTTACTGGCTGGGAGTCACAAACCAAGGAATGTGGGCAACCTCTAGAAGATGGAAAAGGTAAGGAAACAGATTCTCCACTCCAGCCTCCAGGAGAAACACAGCCCTTCCAACACCTTGATTTTAGCCCTGTAAGACCCAGTTCAGACTTCTGACCTTCAGAACCTTAAGATTTTTTTTAAGCTTCCACGCATATTTTGTTACAGCAGCAACAAGAAACTAATACCCCTCAACTCCTACATCCCAGGTCCTCTTAGGCCCCCTCGTCTTGCGTTTGCATAGCATTCTATTCTTCTCTTAACTGCAGGTAGTTCGCTTGCAAACAATTTATATGGAATATTTTGTTTAATGTCTGTTCTCCTGGCCAGAGAGTGTGGCATTCCTCACATAACCTGATTTAGCCTCCACTGATTCCCCAGCATCCAGCACAGGACCTGGCCTAAGAAGTAATTCACGGATTCAAAGAGCAGGAGTCCGAGAGCATTGCTGTGGCAGGGGAAGCAGCATGCATCAATATAATGATGAAAATAAATTGGTTATTTTCAAAGAAAGCGGCAACTGACAGGCAGCGTGTGTTGATAAGGAGGAGAAGGACTGTCTCCCAGGGCTGGCTCACTACCTTTCTAAGTTGACACAGGAGTGGATGCTGCTTGCAGGGGTGGTACAACCTCTCCAGTGAGCTTCTGAGTTTGCATCACAAGGGACTGAGTGGTCAGGTGCCTCTGAGGGACAGAGGACATGGCATTCTAGGTCCCTCTACTCTGAAAGGGAGTCCTCCACCAGGAAGAAGGGAACCTGGGGCAGGGCTTGGTTTCCACGTGCTCTGGAGTACAGAGTTATGGGAAACCAGCAGCATGACCGGGTGGGAAAAGAGGAGTAATTTTTTTTAATTAATTTATTTATTTTTGGCTGTGTTCGGTCTTCGGTTCTGTGGGAGGGCTTTCTCTAGTTGCGGCGAGCGGGGTCCACTCTTCATCACAGTGCGCAGGCCTCTCACTACCGCGGCCTCTCTTGTTGAGGAGCACAGCCTCCAGACACGCAGGCTCAGTAGTTGTGGCTCACGGGCCTAGTTGCTCCGCGGCATGTGGGATCTTCCCGGACTGGGGCACGAACCCGTGTCCCCTGCATTGGCAGGCAGATTCTCAACCACTGCGCCACCAGGGAAGCCCAAAGAGGAGTAATTTTAAGTGCCTAACATGTACTCACATTTTATTCCCAAGTGGTAAAACACACACACACACACACACACACACACACACACACACACACACACA
>NW_021703766.1:10444072-10694109 GCF_005190385.1 Monodon monoceros | reverse complement strand
ACACACACACACACACACACACACACACACACACACACACACACACACCTCCCACGAGCAAGCTTATTTAGGATGTTTTAGACAATAAGACTTCCCTGTGAGGAAGAACTCCAGTGCGGGGCTTGAGATGATCCCTTCTGAAGTTACACGCATCAAATTCTGGCTCCCTCATTTATAGTGGATGGACCAGAGTTGAATCCCTAAGTCTCTCATTTTCCTCATGTGCAAAAGGACTTTGTAACGCTCACCTCATCAGACTGTTCCCACGTCCTGAGGATTAAACAGGAACATGCCGGTGAGATGCCTGGCGCACATCACATGCTCAGTAATGGTCGGAATTGTTACCATTATTCCGTGGGGCAGGAGAGATGGACGATGACATTTATTGGTGCTTTTTATAAGCTGTGCACTGTCTCTGGAGCCTTCACAATCACGATCTCGTTGTATCCACACCACACCCGTGTGGTCGAGAGAATCATCCCCATCTTGCAGGTGAGGAATCTGGCTCACAGAGGTGGTGTGATTTGCCCAGAGCCAGACAGAGTGTAAATGGCCGAATGTTTGATCTGGTTCTAGAACCAGACTGGCCTGGCTGGAGGTGGGCTTGGCTGTTCTTTTACTGGGGAAAAGAACAGTCAATAGCTCTGTAGGAACACTGCTGGAGAGAATCCTGATGTGAGCATAACATTTCTGGGAAAACGAAACTGGCAAACCTTACTGTCAACCATCAGAAGGGGATCAACAGGAGGAAAGTACTCTGGGAAAGCATTTA
This sequence comes from Monodon monoceros, assembly GCF_005190385.1. NCBI lineage: Eukaryota > Metazoa > Chordata > Mammalia > Artiodactyla > Monodontidae > Monodon > Monodon monoceros. Next base: position 10,693,337 of record NW_021703766.1, on the reverse strand, counting down.
AAACAAAAAAAATCTTCTTTGAAACAGAGCGGATTTCACTAGACAAACAGAGAGGCAAATTCATGCAATTATCTCTGCATACACCCCTGTCATCTTCTCTCTTGGTAGACAGTATACTTTATTTCTTAAGTAAAGTGGGAAAAAAAAGATATGTTGTTATTCATACATTAGCAGACTGAAAAATCTCTCTCCCCCTGCTTCTCTGTTGTAGTCATCAGCACGTGTTATGATGCATTTTGGGAGTAGGTCAATTAAGGCATCTGTAAAAAACTAGTAAAAGAAATGTTTCCCGGTGTTTGCTAGTGGGAAGAATACCATCAATTGCTTCCCGATTTGGGGGAGAAGGAAACTAAGGGTCTCTCCCTCAGTGGAAGTGAACTCTTTGCTCCAACCATATGTGCCTGGAAAGTAGGAGCATTAACTCGTGGGGGCAGACATGCATCCACAGGACTTCCCACTGCCCGCACACCTACCACCTGGACAACCGGCTCCTCTTCCCAAGGCCCATCTGGGTTCCGTATCCCCAAGGAGGTGAAGGCTAGCCCTCGCTGTCTGCTTGCTAAGCCTCTCTGGGGACTGATGGGGTGAGTGTGTGTTGTGGGGCTAGAAGGGTCCAGGCATCTGCTGGCCAGATGGCGGGGTCCTAGCTTTCACGTGACTGTGTCTACCCACCGCAAATTGGGCTAAGAACACATATTCGTTCACAGTCCTGAACTCTGTTTCCTTCCAGTACCCCCTCTGGTGGAGCCCCAGAGTAGTGAACACCCTTCTTCCAAATTCACAGAAGCCCTTAGACATACTTCTTGCTATATTTGCAACTGTACGAAAACAGACTTTTGTACATTCAGAAATATTAACCTACTGGGATACTCAGTCCTGGGGCTCCTCAGGGAACCCAATGGGAGTCAGAGTGGCTGGTCGATTCTGTGGTCCCCCAATTTCCTCCTTTGCCAGGCCTGTCCCGCAGGTGCGCTGAGTCCAGAAGACATTGTGAGCACCGGTCTATGCCTTCCCTCCATGGAGACCCAGGGCACAGCTGGATCACGAGGCCAGACAGAAAGGACTTATGTGAAGCCATCCTGGTGACCCAGGGGAAGGATCAGAAATGAAAATCTACCATGGGAAGCAGTGAAGCAAAGGGTAAAAAGAAGTAAGTGATAAACCAATTGTACAGCAGACTCTCATTGTTATTGAAACAATAAACTGTATAAATGTTATATTCATATATCTTGAAAAAACACCATAAAGAAATATAGCAAAATACAAAATTTTGAGCTTCTTCCCCTGCCCCGACCGCTAGGAAAACAGGTGACATTTATTTATTGATTTACATATGTATGTATTGTATGTATGTATTTATTTATGTTTGTGACACAGACCTATTTTTTCCCCAAATTTTCTACATTAAGCATGTACTTTTGTCATAATGACAAGAAAGCTACTGTTTAAAAAAATTACAAATGATCCACACCGGCCTATGAGTTTGAAAGGAAAACCATTGATGGAGACAAACAGAGTCATTCTCCAAGCTTCCCTGTAACCAAGAAACTGAAGGTTTAAAATGCTCACATCAGCAAACATGTAGTCATTAGGCTATAAAATTTTAAAGACGTGGATGTAAGTGGCCACCTTTGTACAGAGCAGACTAAACAGAGGCAGCTTCCTCTTACCCCTGATCTAGTTCCTCACCCTCACAGGGCAGGGCGGCTCTCCTTTGACCATCTCCATCCTCTCCTGGAGGTTCAGGGTCCAGGAAGCTACACACCAAGGTCGACAGCAAAGAAGTGAGATGGGTCTGATGCAAGACAAACTCAGGGCTACAGTGTGGAGAAAGCAAACGAGACTGCAATCCCAGCTCAGCAACCGAGCTGGCAAATCTTTGGACAAGTTATTGATTGTCTCCTGGACTCATGCTCCTCATAGGTACCAGGGTCCTCTCTTTTGTCTCCAAGGAACTTCTGCGGAAGTCTCACAGAACACTGATTACTCCTCAGAAGAGGAACTGGGAAAAATGACAAACGTGAATCAGAAAAACAAACCAACCATCTTAGCTCAGTAAACATAGAATGGAAGTAAAGTGTGTTTACCTTTACTTTTGCTTAAAATGAAAGAAAACCAGGACACCTGGCCCTCACACACGCCTCAGATACAATGGTACAACTGTACAATAATTATACAAGTGATCTGGTGTTTCAAAGTAATGCCGGAATGCCAGAATCTTCTAAGCCTCTATTGTCCAATATGGTAGCCACTAACCACTTGTGGCTATTAAAATGGGGCTAGTCCAAACTGAGGGGTGCGGTAAGCATAAAATACACCCTAGATTTCAAAACTTTAGCATGAAGAAATGGTAACGTATCTCACTCACATTTTGCATTAATTATACCTTGACCTCAAAATATTTCGATAGAAGAAATCAAATTATTAAAATTAATTTCCCCTGTTACTTTTCTTTTACTGTATCTTATAAGATAATTTAAAATTACTTATATGGCCGGCACTATATTTCTACCAGACAGTGCTGAGCTAGATGAAAGGTCTTCTTTCTGGGGATAGGTCCTACCTGTATGCCCTTCCAGCCACCACGTGGCATGATGAGAGAGCTGTGTGAAGGGCCCTGTACTGGGTCATGGCGGCTGTGATCTGAGCCACCGTTTCTTCTTCCCTCCTTCTTCCTCTTCTTCCTTGCTCTCTCCTCTTTTTCCCTTTTTGGTAGCGTCATCTATGCCATTGGCCTGCCATTGCTAAGCTCTAGTAGGAGTGAGGTGTCAGTCAGATCATTAGCTGCCATTACACTTCACTCATGATTAGCAGCTGAGTTACTGGGAAGGCTCCACTCCAGGTGAAATCATTACCCGCCAGCGAGATGCCACTTGTAGAGACAGGTCTTGCCTGCCCAGGATACTTCCAATGTTCTTTAAGTGACAGCGCTCTGATTTTTCCTTGCAAAACTGATCAATGCCTTTCGTTGTGTCAATCATAGTGCCCTACACTCTCCCCCTCCTCACTGGACATTCAGGACAATTTGACTCCATTTTCCAGAACTTGAGCCTCAAGAGAAATGACGCACCATGGGAATGAAGGTGGATCTAAGCCGTTGCTATATATTCTCATTTGTCTCCAAAGAAGAATGACCAATCGCACCTGCTACTGGATTCTTAGAGCTGCCTTGACACTGTGCCTGACTGATTTTCAATTCTCCCTTCAATCTGTTGAGTCATCTTCCTGGTTATAACTGGTTTTAACCTGGTTATAACGAAATAACTTTCTTTTGCATGTAAGCTACGGGGAGTCATTTTCCATTCGTTGCGGCCACAGCCCTCTATGTCACTATTCTGATTCAGCAACTGTAAAACGTATGTAGGGATCTGGCTGTAAATATTAGTATCAACAGTAGAAGCACAGAATAAAGAGATAAAACGGTTGAAATTCAGCCATCAGCTTTGTCTTTGTAAGAAACTACAATTGGGGACAACTGAGGGGAAGCTACTGTAGAGCACAGGGAGCTCTACTTAATGTACTGTGGTGTCCTAAACGGGAGGGAATTCCAAAAGGGAGGGGATATATGTATAAGTATGGCTGATTCATTTTGCTGTGCAGTAGAAGCTTACACAACATTGTAAAGCAACTATACTCCAATCAAAATTAATTAAAAAAAAAAAAAAAGAAACTACAACTGGGGAATTCCCTGGCAGTACAGTGGTCAGGACTCTGCACTTTCACTGCCGAGGGCCAGCCTGGGTTTGATCCCTGGTCAGGGAACTAAGATCCTGCAAGCTTCGTGGTGTGGCAAAAAAAAAGAAAATGAAAAAAGAAAAAAAAGAAAAAGGAACAACTACAATTGACCTGGTTCCCAGCTAGCTCAGTTAAACACAGAGCTGAAATTTACCACTACCTTGAAGATCTTACCTCCATGCCAGAGGGCTGAGCTCTGGGAAAAAGGAGTTAAGAGGAAGCAGATGGCCTGGATTTCTCTAAGCTTTCACTTTTTAAACACTACTACAGTGAGTTCTCACTCAAGCTGTCCCATAGGAAATCAAGTTTTGATGTTGTGTCTAATATCTCTGAGTTATCTTCAAAGTACACCTTAAATTTTGTCCTCAAAGATGCATCTATTCTCAGCGACATGTAAAAGAATGAAATTAGAACACTCCCTAACACCATACACAAAAATAAACTCCAAATGGATTAAAGACCTAAATGTAAGGCCAGACGCTATAAAACTGTTAGAGGAAAACATAGGAAGAACACTCTATGACATAAATCACAGCAAGATCCTTTTGACCCACCTCCTATAGAAATGGAAATAAAAACAAAATAAACAAATGGGACTTAATGGAACTTAAACGCTTTTGCACAGCAAACGAAACCACAAACAAGACGAAAAGCCAACACTCAGAATGGAAGAAAATATTTGCAAACGAAGCAACGGACAAAGGATTAATCTCCAAAATATACAAGCAGTTCATGCAGCTCAATATCAAAAAAAAACAAACAACCCAATCCAGAAATGGGCAGAAGACCTAAACAGACATTTCTCCAAAGAAGATATACAGATGGCCAACATGAAAGAAGCTCAACATCATTAATCATTAGAGAAATGCAAATCAAAACTACAATGAGGTATCACCTCACACCAGTCAGAATGGTCATCACTGAAAAACTCTACCAACAATAAATGCTGGAGGGGGTGTGGAGAAAAGGGAACCCTCTTTCACTGCTGGTGGGAATGTAAATTGATACAGCCACTATGGAGAACAGTATGGAGGTTCCTCAAAAAACTAAAAATAGAACTACCATACAGCCTAGCAATCCCAGTACTGGCCATATTCCCTGAGAAAACCATAATTCAAAAAGAGTCACGTACCACAATGTTCATTGCAACTGTATTTACAATAGCCAGGACATGGAAGCAACCTAAGTGTCCATCGACAGATGAACGGATAAAGAAGATGTGGCACATATATACAATGGAATATTACTGAGCCATAAAAAGAAATGAAATTGAGTTATTTGTAGTGAGGTGGATGGACCTAGAGTCTGTCATACAGAGTGAAGTAAGTCAGAAAGAGAAAAACAAATACCGTATGCTAACACATGTATATGGAATCTAAAAAAAAAAGTTTCTGAAGAACCTAGGGGCAGGACAGGAATAAAGACGCAGACGTAGAGAATGGACTTGAGGACACGGGGAGGGGGAAGGGTAAGCTGGGACTAAGTGAGAGAGTGGCAATGAAATATATACACTACCAAATGTAAAACAGCTAGCTAGTGGGAAGCAGCCACATGGCACAGGGAGATCAGCTCAGTGCTTTGTGACCACCTAGAGGGGTGGGATGGGGGGGTGGGAGGGAGATGCAAGAGGGAGGGGATATGGGGATATATGTATACGCATAGCTGATTCACTTTGTTATATAGCAGCAACTAACACAACAAGGTAAAGCAGTTATACGCCAATAAAGATGTTTAAAAAAAAAAGATTCTCTTGTGACATATAAATGCAACTTCAATTACTTTTGTTATTTAGGCAGAATCCTGGTGGTTTCACCTGTTAATTGAGGTAAAGGAGGGCTTTCTTTCCTCCCAAAGGATGGCCAACTTTCCTCTTATTTGAGAGTTTTAAAGACTTGGTCATTGTCTCTCACTAATTCTAATTGTAACTCAATATACGTATCTCTAGCATTTTATTTCATCAAGGGAAGAGAAGAGGACGATACATAAAACTTAATGGAAGTTTTGCAGCTGCAAGCACTGAATCTACTATTCCTAAAATGCTTTGCATCTGCAAAGTAAGTTAATAAAAAATTGCTTGTTTCTTCATGAACTCTATACCTGTAAGTTCTGTATTTATTAGAAAGGTTAGTGCCAGCCAGGGACAAAGGAGTAGGGGTAAATATAAATCCCTTGATGTGTGTAACCAAGAGACTGAAGTAATATTCACTTACACACAATTGTTTATTGACTGCACACAAACTTTCAGGCACTGAAGTAGGGATTTCACTTGTTTTTCACAACAACCCTGAAGGTTACATATCAATTACCCAATTTTAGAACTGAGAAGGCTGAAAACCAAAATAATTAAGTCATCTGACTAAGGTCACTCAGCTAAGAAATGGCAAAGCAAGGTGTCAAACCCCAGGAGGGGCAGCCAAGATGGTGGAGTAGGAAGACGCTGAGCTCACCCCCTCCCACGGCTGACCAAAGTAATAGCTATTTACAGAACAACTACTGATGAGAAGACTAGCATAAAAGATCTTCTATCGCTAAAGATATAAAAAAGGAACCACAACAAGATGGGTAGGAGGAGTGTGATGTGATATAGTCAAGACCTACACCCCCAGGTAGACAACCCACAAACAGAGAGGAGCACTAATATCCAAAATACACAAAGAACTGGGTTTTAAAAAAAACCCAATTGAAAAATGGGATGGACCCCAAATAGACATTTTTTCAAAGGAGACATACAGATGGCCAATAGGCATAGGAAAAGATGCTCAACGTCACTAAGCATCAGGGAACTGCAAGTCAAAACCACGATGAGATATCACCTCACATCTATCAGAATGGCTGTCATCAAAAAGACAACAGATAGCACGTGTTGACAAGAATGTGGAAAAGGAGGAACCCTCACGCACTGTTGATGGGAATGTACATTGGTACAGCCACTATGAAAAACAGTATGGAGATTCCTCAAAAAATTAAAAAGAGAACTACCATATGATCCAGCAATTCCACTCCAGGGTATTTATCTGAAGAAAATGAAAACACTAATTGAAAAAATATATACGCACCCATTGGTTCATTGCAGCATTATTTACAATAGCCAAGATATTCAAGCAACCTAAGTGCCCATTGATATATTAATGGATAAAGAAGATGTGATACACACACACACACACACACACACACACAGAATATTACTCAGCCATAAAAAGAATGAAATCTGGCCATCTGTGATAACATGGGTGGACTTAGAGGGTATTATGCTTAGTGAAATAAATCAGAAAGTGAAAGACAAATACTGCGTGACTTCACTTATATGTGGAATCTGAAAAACAAAACAGATGAACAAACACAACAAAAACAGAGTCATAGATGCAGAGAACAAACAAGTGGTTGCCAGAGGACAGGGTAGTGAGGGGAGGAGAGAGACAGGTGAAGGGTATCAAGGGGTGTAAACTACCAGTTACAAAATAAAGGTCACAGTATGAAATGTACAGTGTGGGGAATATAGTCAATGATCATGTGATATCTTTGTATGGTGACAGATGGTAACTAGGCTTATCATGGCGAATGTTTTGAAATGTATAGTAACATGGAATCACTGTCCTGTTCACCAGGAAGTGTTCAAAACTTTGTAGGTCAATATACTTCCAAAACAAACAAACAAACTCATGGAAAAAGAGATCAGATTTGAGGTTACCAGAGGCAGGGGGATGGGGGAAGGGATAATTAGATGAAGGCATTCTAAAGGCACAAACTTCTAGTCATAAGATAAATAAGTACTAGGGATGTAATATACAACATGATGAATGTAATTAACACTACTGTATATTACGTATGAAAATTAAGAGAGTAAATCCGAAGACTTCTCCTCGAGGAAAAATAATTTTTTTCTCTTTCCCTAATTTTGTATCTATATGAGGTGATGGACGTTCACTGAACTTACTGTGGTAATCATTTCATGACATATGTAAGTCAAATAATTATGCTATACACCTTAAAACATATACAGTGATGTATGTCAATTGTATCACAATAAAATTGGAAAAAACATTTTTAAGGTTTTAAACTCCAGTGATATCTAATTTCAAACCTAATTCCTTCCATCAGATCTTCCTGTTTCATTGCTATTGTTGTTGCTGTTTAATAAAATTCATTTTAGTAAAAAACTAGAACTCAACTCTGAACTAACATAACCGGTTTCTTATGTTAGCCCTTAAATAAGATGTGAAATAAGACTTAAAGAAACAGACCCCTCATCGAGGATGGATACACGGAACCAGCAAGTGGTATTTTAGGCACCACTCTTTAAACTTAACTCTGGTGCCCACCCATCAGACTGAAGCTGTCTGATGTTAGAAATTCATTGTCTTTTATCTGCCACAGACTCCACAGACTGCATATTCTCCCAGGTCCTACTGCTTGAAGTTTCTGGATCCAGGGACACTGCCCGCTTCGGGCATTCTGTGACTTGTTAGCTGTCCTTCCTCACAGGTAACATCTGAACGTACTTTGCCTCTCCCTGAGGTAAGTTGAAAATGAAAGAATCTGATTAATTCTACAGGTTAGCACCCTCCCCCAAACCTGCAGTCCCAAGTTCCTAAACGTCTCACATCTAGATCCCGTCCTTCTAGATAAGTATTTTAGCAGCTGCATAACTTTATTATTCTCTAACTCTCCATCCAGGATAAACCGCTTCTCAAAGGAGCTGTACTCACTCGTGACTTTCAGCAAAACACCTAAAATAATTTAAAACACAAGATAAGGTGATACCATTATTGTCTTTAAAAAAAGTCATGGATGGGTTTATCCTATTACAATATGTGGTTGTTTCCTAATAAAGTCACCAGTGGGTTTACCAGCTCCAAGGCTGGGTGTTTCTGGTTCCACCTGCTGTTTCAACGTCTCTCTCTGAGGTTAGTTTATGTTATTGTGTTTGAGGCTGTCCCACAGAGATGGCAATCACCGCCCACCAGGTCTACTCCCAGATGTTAGGGAAGCATCTTTTCTACAATTCTTGATTACGGGAGGGGAAGAGGCAGCCGAAATCATTTCCTTCTCACAACTTTCACATGGCCCTCTCCACCCTCAAGCTAGTGTCAAACCTGCATCTACTTCTTGTCTTGAGTGTTGGGCCCTTAGAGTGAGAGAGAGAGAGAGAAGGGAAGGAGAGGGTGGGAGAGAGACTGAATGAAAAACAGATTTCACGGAAAAGTCTGTGTATAATCTTGGAGGGGAATAGGGGAAGGCAAAAAATAAAAAGGACTGAGTCAAAGAGTAGGATAACTGACCTTCATCAATGATATTCTCTCTGCTTCTGAACATTTATTTTTTTATGTTTTTGGACAATAAAGAAATATTTCCTGAAACAACAAAATAGATATTATACTCTGCCCCACTTCTTCCATATGTATTCCAATTCTATATGTCTGATAAAATTGAAAATTTAAATGTTTCCAAAGGAAGCACTGATCGGGACTTCCCTGGCGGTCCAGTGGTTAAGACGCCGTGCTCCCAATGCAGGGGGCGCAGGTTTGGTCCCTGGTGGGGGAACTAGGATCCCCCACGCTGCGCGGCCAAAAAAAAAAAAATATCAAGCACAGGACACCCATACCCCCGTGGCTAGACGCGCCATTTAAAATCACTCAGCAAACATTTCCAAAAGCCAAATGAATCTGGCCCCAAACACATCTCAGTCTAACCGGAAAATAAACACCCGCCTGGCTATTGAGAAGAAGGTACGTAGAAACCCTATGGTTCCATGGAAGGAAAACTGAGGTCATCCTACAATGGAGGCCAGCAGTGGGTAGCGTATGTTCTGGAAAATTTCTAATCCAAATAATCCCCTACCCTTTTTGCTTCATGGATAGTAAATGAAGATGACTCTCTGCATCCGATCCTGGCTCCTGCGGTTGCTAGCTTTGTGACCTTGGGGAGGACGTTTCACTTCTCTATCAATTCATTTCATCAGCTATAAAAATGGGCGCAATTATATTTGCCTCGTAGGACCATCGTAAGGATTGGGCAAGGTCGTGTGTATGAATGAGCTCGCTTAGTCCCTGGCATGATAGGTGATTAATGAACGTTAGATTTTTTTTTTAAACATTAGATTTTTTTTCTCATAATTTGAGACTAACACTTCTGTTTGAAAAGAGCCCTGATTTTCACTACAAATATCATTGCAGCCAACTTGTGGGTTGGGGTGAGAGCTGGGATGAGAACTCCAGACTTCTCATCACATACTGATCAGCTTTGCAAAGCCGGCAACCTGTCAGATGTGGAACTTTAAGTTCCCGAGACTCAAAAGTGGAGGGTTGTTTTTACCTCAATGGATTGTGTGAGTGGAAAGCAAACTTTGTAAAACACCTGGTCCTGCAGAGCGTTGGCGCACGGCACGTGGGTGTGTGGATGTATCCTGTTCAAGAGACTGTTGTCAGCCACCGAGTCATGAGGATATTCTCCTAAATTATATTCTAGAACCGTTCTTGTTTTATGTCTCATATTTAGGTCTACAGGCCACCTGGAATTGATTTTTGTTCTATGGTATGAGAAAGGGAATTTATAATAACTATTTATTATAAGATAAAGCAGGTGAGGATACTCAAGACCAGCTTATTCTTCAGTAGACTCTTCTTGATTCATGACCTTGATCCTCCAGAATTACTGGGGGTCCACCACAATCTATCTTCCTTTCTCCTTGCAGCCTGTATCAACTCTCTTTCCTACTCTTCAAGCCAGTTTCCTATATAAGCAGACACATCTAGTTAGGAAAAGAGATTGCCTGTCTTCTGAAAGCCTGCATTCTTCCTAAAGGATGGTCTTGGAAAATCTCTAAAAGGCTGGAGTGCAGGTGGAGAATCGCAGCAGGAAGAGCCAGGGCGCACCCCAGCCCATCTTCCTAATCTTCCGTTTATATCAGCTTGGCAGGGAAGGTGACTGGAATGACGACTGAGGCACCAAGAGACAGCTTGGAGACTTCTGTGAGGATCTGGCAACTGGACAAGTTCCACAGATCAACCTCCCATCACACCAGCGTGAGCATGCAGGGGAGAAAGGGCAATACAAAGAGGAAACTGCGGTCCAAACTTAGATGGTGCCCACTTGACACTCTCACCGGAGCCTTCACCTGTTCACGTGCTTAAAGAAACGAGGAGTGATTGCGCCCCCTGCAGGACGCAAGGGGCGTCCCTGGTACCCAGGAGGTCATCAGTGATTGTGCGAGCTTCAGGGTGCACAGCTTACAGGGGCTCTCCATCATCCCCGAAAATTTAAAAAGAAAAATAGCATTCTCACAGCTGAGCAGCTGCCGATAATGTTCATTGAAAACAACTAAAGCAGCCTGTGTGTTGTCAAAGAGCCGCATGGCACCTGAAAAACTAGCATTCTCATATTTTAGGGGGGGAAAAAAAAGGAAAAAGGAACTCTTCTATCTCAAAAGACACAGATTTTCCCAATTCTGAGAATGTGAATTACAGCCAACTCACGAAGTCCTTTGAAATTAACAGGTTATATTGGAAGAACTGCCACAGCCTTATCTAAAAGTAAGCAAGAAAAGCCCCACTATGATGAAAAAGCAAAACAAACTTCTAAAACATGCCATGGCCTGAGATGAAGAAAAATTAAGGTGTTTGCATAATAATGTCCCAGAAGAAGCCCATCATATATTTCTGTGAGGAACTTGGTTAGGGGACCAACAAGTCACATTTTCTTGTGTGGCAGAACACATAACATGAGGATTTTAGAGTTGTGGGTGGCCAGGATATTTATGAAGATGCAGGAAAAGTTCAGGTCTAAGAAATAAGATGAATGAATATGTACAGAAAGAAGCATAAGCAGGGGCAGGAGATGGACAGAGAAAGAGATCTCAGGATCTTTTCAGGTTTGGATTCCGTCACTCTTGAAGTCCAGCTCCTTCCCACCCTATGTGCCATGAGGTACACTTGAACTGATTTTGTAGCCACTTTTTGAATGAGCTGCCTCGAGGTGGGTTCTCTTACTTTCAGTCCAGAATCCTAACAACTACAGCAAGTGTTAGGAGATGGGCCAGTGAACAGGGAGGCTGTTTGCGAGGCACAGGGCTGTGCCACAACACACGACATCACTGACAAAACTCACTCTGTTCCAGGGGTGCTGACATCCCGCATAAAGTTCTTGAATATCAGGTTATACAACAGAGAAACACATCACATTGGATGTGTTCTGTCTGCAAAGGAGATGGAGGGTAGACTTGAGCGGGCATCTCAAAGCAGCTAGGATGTGTGATTTAACTATTCCACTGCACTAAGGAAGGCCATGTAACCTGGAGCTGGCAGGAAAGTCCCACTTCAAAATACTCTGCTAACATCCGCCTTGACATTGCCACAATCCTCCCTTAAGAATTTATGCTCATCCTTACTCAGGAAAACCCAGCTAAATCAGTTTCCCAGATTCATTCTTTCCAGTGGTCCAGTGATGAGCAGAAGATTTTAGTACATGCATCACAGGGCCAAAGAGACAATCACTTTTCATCTGCATTCATGAAACCCTAACGATGCTGACATCAAGCACCAATGTTGTGAATTCCGTGTAGTAGAAATACATTTTTTTAAATCACTTACATTTTTCTAATTATATGACCTTTAGCAAATTGCTTAAACTCTCTGGGCTTCTGTATAGTTTTCTGTAAAACAGCATTAATATGCATTTCTTCATATGATTATTGTGAATATTAAATAACTTTACTAATACAAAGTGCTTAGTATAGTACCTGGCCCATGATACATGCTGAATAAATATACGTTATTATTATTACTAGAAGTACCTGGCTGCCTCCACTGACTTGATTTCAGTGGCAGGTGGACTTTGCCTCATCCAAAACTATTTCAGACACCACTCAGGCCATCAGAGATTCATCACTTTGGGTTGTCAAATAATCTCTACTGTAACGCAAGAAAATTCTAGTAGGAAATATGAAATGCGACCTAATGGTCGGTCATTCAAGCCTTTTATAAAATAGTTTTCCAAGTGGATTATTTCCTCCTAATATGTTTTAATGAAAAGAAGAATGAGATTAACCATCAGACTCTTGAAAGAGGTAAAGATCTGGAGGACTGACATGGGGGTGGGCTGGTATCACAGTGCTCCGTAAGTCTCTATACTCACCAGGCAGAGAGCTGATCTCCTGATATAACAGATACTCAGAGCTTCAGACTTTTAGGAACAGGTGCCTCCTTACCAGGTACATGGATTTTTTCTGCCATCTACTGGTCATTTTTGAGGACAACAGCCTTTATGCCCGCATAAAAGGCGTCCCACCCTGGACAATTTTAAGTACCTCACATAAGTGGAATCATAATTTCACAAGTGTACATATATGTCCAAACACATCAAATTTAATGTACGTTAAATATGTTCAGGTTTTGCATATCAATTATAGTTTAATAAAGCCATTAAAAAAGAAGAAGAAGAATTCACTGGCTCCCAGGCATCTTTTCCAGCTTACACTTTCCAGGAGCTGCCCCTGAGATCTTACATGAGAGGGGAAGAAAAACAAAGGCCTGAGTCCTCAAGGAGGCTCAAACCCCAGACTGGCTATTCAAAGACCTATAGCTTAGCCACTGATTCTCCACATGGCATCAGCCTGTCACTTCTCTCTCCCAATCTGTTTTCTCATCTATCAGATAAGTCACCCTGGCTGGTCCCTGCTAGCTCTAATACTCTGATGTTCTAGTGTCCCCTCAGATTGTAAATCTTTGTTTAAAGAAGTATATCTATACTTCCTTCATTAATAAAACTAAATTGAGGGACTTCCCTGGTGGTCCAGTGGTAAAGAATCCACCTTCCAATGCAGGGGATGCAGGTTCCATCCCTGGTCAGGGAACTAAGATCCCACATGCCGCGGGGCAACTAAGCCCACGCGCCATAACTACTGAGCTCGCACGCCTCAACAAGAGAGCCCGCGAGCCGCAAACTACAGAGCCCATGCTCTCTGGAGCCCGCGTGCCACAACTAGAGAAGAGAAAACCCGCACACCACAACTAGAGAGAAGCCCGCATGCCGCAGCAAAGAGCCCTCATGCCACAAGGAAAGATCCCGTGTGCCTCAACGAAGATCCCACGTGCTGCAACTAAGACCCGATGCAGCCAAAATAAATAAATAAATCTTTAAAAATAAAAAAAAATTTAAATAAAACTAAATTGAGGAGAAATTATAACATTTAGACAGTTAACTAATTTACTAGTCTCTAGGACAACAGAGTGGTAAGGTGGGTGAGCACAATGTTTCCACACCATCTGCCACTTGGGGGAGCTCTTCCTTCTTAATTGCCTTATAGAGGCTGTATGAAACGGATTCATTTACTCTCAAGTCCATACGTAAAATGCGAAGAGCAATGAACAAGTGACTTGTTTCTAATACTCAGCTCTTCCTTGATGAATGACAGAAAGGCTTTAACACATAGTCATTTATTCATTTGTTGGATTTATTTAACCTTGATTTTTCCATTTGTCATGACACAGATTGGTTTAATTCTTCCCCAAAAGGACTGCCATGCTCTTTACACATTATCATACTCTCTAACATTCTACTGGCTTCTAAAATCTCTCCTTTCCCTTTATCACTATTCTTTCCAATAATTAAGAGAGAGAAATCTGAAAATAATGGACTCCTTAAGATCCCGCTGGCTTCCCACAGCTGCCATCACTCAGTCCGAACCTGCATCATGCCATCAAAGCATGCATGGATTGGGCCCTAGAAGGGACATTTGTTTACTGCTTTCTCAGCCTCCCCACTTCCCTACCGGCTGCAGCACCTGAACTTTCTTCGAAAAACTATTCCCTGCTATGGCTTGAGTAGTCTTCACCTCACTTCCAAGCCTAGAGTGAACCTGTATTGCCACAGGCCACTCTAAATGACCCTTCTCCTGGCCACAGTGGTCGGTTCAGGGTGGACACATAATCCAACCTGAGTCAGTGATCAATGAAATTTCTGCAGACTTCTGAGAAACAGACTCTCTCCAATCCCTCTGGACAGAAGCAGGACATATGTAGCCAAAGAAGTTGCTTGTACCATCTTGGGGATGAGAGGGGAAAGACTACTAGAAATTGGAGTAAGCACCAAAGAAAAAAAGAAATGGAGAAAGAAACTGAATCCTGGTCAGATCACTGGAGCTCCGGACCAAGTCTCACCCTTTCCCTACTGGCCAATAAAGTTTGTTAATTATTTAAGGCAGCTTGAGTTGAGTTTTCTGCCTTTTCAAATAATAATAGTCGTAACTCATATAGGTCCCATGCAAACTTTTCCTAGACTTTGCGTTAGTCCTCACAGACTCCTTTCTTTTGATCTCACCAGACTAAAGGAGAATATTCAGGCAGAAGGCCCAGTGTGGGTGAAGGCCCAGGGGTGCTCATCAGGTTCTGGGGTTGCTGACTTGGTCATTAATAACTGGACCTGGGAATGGGGAGAAGGCAGAGGCAAGGGTGACCCCAAGGGGATGGACTTGAGTCACTTCGGGACTGATTGCTGTTGCCATTAAGTTTGGGGGAAGGAGACAAGGTTCAGTTTGGAACAATTCAAATTTGAGCGGAGTTTTCCTACCCAGCTGTGAAAGCTGCTGACTTGTCTGCCACTGCCAGGAAACTGGCAGGTCCTTAAGGGCATGGACTGTGTGTTCTTCATCTTCAATCCATCCTCCAGGAGACCCCAAGGATGGTGTTCAATTAATGAAGAAACAAATAACTCTAAGCTACATTACCCAAAAATAATTAGAGAATAATTAAGTCCTGGTCTCTTCTGTGGGTCTGGTGATTAAGTTTGTGAAAGTTCTGCAATGCCTGATGGCGGGAAGGAGTCTGTCAGTGGGAGAGGTGGCACTGAAGCTGTACCTTGAAGATACTGGTGGAGGAAGGGGAGTAGGGCATTCTAGGCTGGGAGAAGGACTTGGGCAAAGATGCTCCTACCTCCCCATCTGACTGGGGAGTGCCGCTACACTCTGCAGAATTATATCACTGTTCCAAACAATTGGAGAGAGAGCCAGAGGGAAGCAACCAATAAGGGATCCCACGTGATCTGACAACCGGTGACCCATCACAATGGCCAGAGAAGTCAAGGGCACCAGGAAGGAATTGTGTTTGGAGAAACAGGTCGTAGCAGATTAAACAGACAAACAAAAAAAAGGTTCTTAACTGCACCGTTCTACCTCATTCAGCTGAGTCAGGAGACCATTTTGTGTGCCTCTATTGAAATCCAAGGAATAGGAAATGAGGCAGCTGGTGCTGGTGTTTTGTGCCTCTTTTTTCTGATTACATACAAGATGGAGAGAAAGGAGAGGGGACTCTAAGCCACCGTGATAAACAAATCCAGAAGCTAATTGCATTGTTGTGTTCTCTTCGCCTCTGAAGGAATTTTCCAGAGGATGAGTTACAGACAAATTTCTATTTTAAAAAAGGAAGAGTCTAACTCCCATAATTGTTTCCAATTTAAGAAAAAACATCTTCAAAAGGACATCATTACTTCTAAGCTAGTTGTTCCATACGCATTTTAAAAAGAAAATATGGCACAACCTAAAGCAGCTTTCTGTCGGCTATTGGGGATTTGCATGAGAATGATCAAAGGGGCCTTTTTCTTCCTCTCTGAGATATATAACCTATTATCCGTCTCCTCTTAAAAGGCTCTCTGGGTGTTTGCAGTCATTCTTCTATCATGACTGTTTACACTTACAGGCAATATAACTCTCATGGCTGGTTTTATGAATTTCTTATCTATCTGCAAGGAAGTACTTTGAAACATTAGAAAATCCATTCAAATCTTATTTTCTGGCAGCAGGTGACTTGGAAATGATTTTGTGCTCCTTCTTGTTTTCTAATTCTTTGAAGAGTGATGCTGCCGACTGGCTTTACTACTTCTACAGGGAAACGAATCTGGGATGGAGAGATTTGTGAAAACAGTGGCCCTCACCCATCATCATTATGCAATTTACACCTTCCGAGTTTTTTGTGACCAGATTAGATTTATCTCAAAGGAATAATGAAATGACTGGGGCCTTGCATTCTGGAAATTTGCTCATGTTTTTGCATTTTAATATGAACACTACACAGCAGAACAGAGGTGGTGTGGAATAGCAGAAGAGGCATGGAATTGGGGACCATGAAATCCCAACTTGGCTTGATGAAATAATTTAACCTTTTAAGGCCTCCGTTTACCTTATCCCTAAAATGTGGTTGTTACATCCACTCCAAAAAAAGTACTGAGGATTAAATGAGATAACATATATCAAATATCTCTTATACATGATACACAGTATTGGTTCAGGGAATAGGTTCAGTTGGGGGGAGGAGCGCACTGCCAGTAACAGCATTATTATTATTCAACTTTAAATATTCATCCAATGGAGAAAAATATTTAAGTAGGAGAGTCCATCTCAAATTATCCATGATGATTGCAAAGGGTTACATAAATAATACGAAATTGACATTTTTCAATGCGGGATATTTTTATTGTTTTATTAAAGCTAATATATGCTCACTTTCAAATGTTTAAATGATACAATTGTATAGCGGGAAGTGAAAATCCCTTATAATTTTATACCTTCCTGCTCTGAGATATGGTGATTATCCTTTCAAATTTGTTTTTGTACACATATAAAAATAGTGCTAGAACAAAATAATGGATTCTTCACTCAACAATAAGACTGGATCTGGATGGGCTGGAGGACCATTTTATCTCTAAGGCCTTATCTCTGGGATGGAGCCCATTGGGAACTTCAGACTTTTGACCCAGTTTGCAGGCCAATAGCAAATGAGGCTTTTGAATTACTCTAACCGAGTGGTCGTGTGCTGTCCATTATCAAATAATGTCTCAAAACATCAATATTTCCTGCTGGACCTCCCTAGAAAAGTAATGACTTTTACTGAAGGATAATTTCAAAAAGGTAAAAATTTGACTCATGTAAACATATGATAAGCACATGTCAACAATTCAATATATATTTAATAACTTAAGAAATCACTTAGATGGTACACCTGGTTCAAAGTAGAATTCAAGGAACAGAAATTTAAATAGTCATTCAATGGGATGCTGAAACAAATTTGTTAATAGATGCAAAACTGGTTAATGCCCTTCAGGGCCATAAACTGAAATCTTTGGAGTTTAGATTTCTGACTGGACAGAAATGTAAAATTTAACGTCTAAAATCAGTGTTTCAATGCTCCCGTCAAATAATAAGGAAAAAAGTTAAATACGGACGCATTCGCTTAGATAATTAAATAATCCTTGGATGAGACCTTTCACCAATGACCTAGTATGACTTTGAAAGGACATGCTGTCATCTCTTGCTTTATTTCAAAATTGTGCATGTTAACTTTCTTTTTCAAATTCTTTTCCTGATTAGATTGTTACATAATACTGAGCAGAGCTGCCTGTGCTATACAGTAGGTCCTTGTTGGTTATCCATTTTAAGTATAGCAGTGTGTATCTCAAGAATATTAATTATAAGAATAAATATTAGTATTAATTATTCTTAATAGTTATTTAAGCTGGCTCTTGCTTGTTAAAGTCATGTCCCTATTATCTTTTGACTCAAAATCTTTTCACCTGTCTTTGATTTCCTTTTCATGTCTTTCATGTTTTATATATATATATAGAGAGAGAGAGAGAGAGAGAGAGAGAGAGAGAGAGAGAGAAACAAGATCTTAAGTTACCTTCACTTGCTCTTTTTAATCTTATAGATACATAAAACGACAACAGTGAGACTGGTTCCTTGTCACCAGCCAGGTCAATTCTATCTCCCATTGTAGAGCTGATTCCATCAAAACATAGTAATTAACTATTAAGATTCCTGTTCTATTGTCACTTTTTGCACATTTCTCTAAGTTTCAAGCTTAGAATAAATCCCTCTCATGCTCTATCCCACCCTCAAGACCATATAAGGTGTCTCTTATGTGTCCTAATGCACTTGTCATACTATTATGACACACTTCTTAGCCACCTACCACCACCAACATACTCTCCTATTAACTTGGAATCCTTAAGGGCAAAGACTGTCTTCGTCCCATTTCCTCAGGTCCTGGCTTATACTAGGCACTCAATAAATAATACTTGAATCAAGGAATGAGGTATGGATACTATTCTTATCGTCAATGAAGCAAATGTGAAAATAAATATTAAAAATTAATTCAAAACTTCCTTGCTCTTCTCCCTGCCCTGCTGCCATAGTTTTGTTTTAGTCATTCTACCAAACTTTCTTTGTCACTCAACTTAAACATCGTAAAACTCTCCATCTTTTTATGTTCTAATTAGTACTTTCGCCTTTACTTAGACCATTTACTCTTTAGGCGACATAGCAAGATGGTCAAATTTTGAGTTTCTGAACTCAAAATTGAGCTTAGCTGTTCATAACCAGCTTTACTGAATGGTAACAGGGATTTAATTTTGCTCTGTAGTCAACAGCTATGAAAGGGATTTTTCCCCTCTCAGACCTAAAACCATTTAGTACAGCATTTTAATTTTTTACCCAACACTTCCTTCTTACCCTCTTCCCTCAAAATCACAAGTTGTCCAATCTGCTCTTGCCAAGGGAATTGGATGTTTTCTAGAGACCAGCAACTTCTATGAAAAACTGAGGTCCTACTCTTTCTATCCCTCCCATCACAGATACTCAAGTTTCCCAGGAAGGCCCCCAAAATCAATTATGTTTACACATCCAAGGATTGGGATAGCTGTGGTTATGAGGTGAGGACTTCTCAACAATCACAATTACTTATTGCAGGTGAGCACCCTGTCCACATACAGCCCCTTCGCCTTGCTACCCACTCTACTTCTGCAACTGTAGCACCGCCGAGGACCAAGGGCCCCTTCTCCATGATCTCACAGATACTTCCCAGGGAAGAATGCTGGACCATCATTCATGGCTGACTCCATACCAGCCTCAGGGTTTCCAGACCCTCTGGGGCCAACTACCTAGGGGTCAGAGCGTGTCCTTCCCTGGGGTCACCCACACAGGCTGTGTTGACTCTCAGGTCGTGCTCTCTGATCACCGCAGGGTATCTGAGGAGGGAGGCGCTGTACTTCACAAAATGCCACCCGGTATACTTCTGGTACCGGCTCACCAGGGAGCAGAGATTAGGTTTCAAGGCACTGTACAAAAAAGGATGCAAATGTCACGTGAGTGGCCTCCTAAGCCTTTTTTCTCTGCAGCCCAGGCACTGGTGGTTGTCCCACGTCCTTGTGCCCAGAGCTCTCTCCGTTCTATCTCCCTCTATGGATGACCCCTGCTCTCTCACCTTCTTCCTATTCCCTGGCCGCCTCCTGCCCCAGTTTCCCTCCTGTTCCCCGCCCCCCTCACTCTTCCCTTTAGCCTCTACCTGTACTCAGACCCTTGTCTTTTTAGGGTGGGGTTGTGAACAGGAGCGGGTAGGGGGTGGCAACAAGCCCTGGGTCTCTCTCCACCTCTAGGTTCAGCCATGCCTCCTCTGCTGGCGCCCTTGCCCTCAACCTGATGTCAAAGAGTGTATGTGGCAGCAGAGAGCCTGTGACTACCATATATGGGAAGGAAACCAGTCCTTGTACTCCATGTGTGCCCTCACGCGCTATGGTCACTGTGAATGGACCAGAATCCAGACCCATAATTATCAACCCGAAACCACTACTCCAGAAACAATTCCTGAGATGCTACCTTTTACATTACAGGGTTTTAATGTTGTTTTTTGACTTGGCTATTCTTAACAGAATTGAGTTAGTTTTGTATACATTCATTGAGGTGAACACTTAAGTTCTGTCTACTTTCTGCAAGTAGTGTATGCATCAATAAAATTTATAAAAATAAATCCCAAGCTTGCCAACCCACCCTGGTAACTAATTCCTTTCATCTTCTCAATTCTTCAATCATCTCTTATCTCTTATTGATCCAGCAACAGCATGCCTGACCCTAATCCCTCTCATTCCAGAGTTCCTGACATTTCCTCAACCTACCAAAAGCAAGAGCCCTGGGTTCACACAAAGGGATAAATCCAGAGAGACTGGAGTCAGTCTCTACCTGACATGCCCTGACCCTTTCCCACATGATACGCAGAAGTAAGAATTACTGGGCCAGGGAGGAAAAATAATCCTTATTCCCACTGAATCAAGACTCCTTTGCAAATATAAACATCATTCTTTGTCAGAGCAAAGTCCTGAGAATAAAATATGAAACTCAGACTTTTACAAGAACAAAAAGAGGAATATTTTTAGGACTTCAAACTCAAAAGGCACACAATATGAAGAAAAATATTAATAAATTTGACTACTTTAAAAATAAAACATCTTTCCGAAAGTAAAATAAAGCACCATGAACACTATAAAAATATAAATGCAGACATAGATTGGAATGATAGCAGACTTACAGCATTATGGTAAAAATGAGGTCTCAACAATGAATGTTTTAAGGAATTAATTGAAGTTTTCCTTTGAACACAATTTTTCGCCTTGAAAATTTTCCACAGTCCTTCTGAAAACAGTGTCTTCTCTATTCATTTTATTCAATTAATTTTTTTCAATTTTGGAATAATTTTGGATTTACAAAAAAACAGTACCAAAATGATTACAGAGAATTCATATGTACCCTTTACCTAGTTTGCCCTAATGATAACATCTTATGTAATGATGATACATTTGGCAAAACTAAGTAATTAACATGAATACAATATTATGAACTGAATGACACTCTGTTCAGACTTCTACACCTTTTCCTTTCACCTGTGCCAGAATCCAATCCTGGACACTGCAGAAATTAGTCATCCTGCCTCCTCGGTCTTCTCTGGTCTGTGATAGCTTTTTAGTTTAACTTTGTTTTTGATGACCTTGCAATTTTTCTGGTCAGGTGTTTCACAGGCTGTTCCTCGATTTGGGTTTGGCTGATATGTTTTCATGATTAGACTGGGGCTATCAATTTTGGGGAAGAGGGCCACAAAGAGGAAATATTTTTTTCATTGCACCATATCACAAGTACATAGCATTGACACTACATCACTCATGATATTAACAATGACTACTTGGTTAAGGTGGTGTCTGCCAGGGTTCTCCACTGTAAAGCCATGATTTTTCCTTTTCTACACTCTATTGACCATGCCCGTGGTTATTTTTTTTTTCTATAACTGAACAATGGAATTTAGAAACCCATACCTGGGCGCTGGGTTGTTCATTGTCACTGGGGTCACTGCTTCCAGGCCCTCTCAGTAAACAGAGCTAGAAAATAAATGTATGCATACTAATTCATGTATATACACATAGACATAACTACTTCTATATCTCCCTCAATATATATTAAAATAAACATGAGTTCATACTATCTCCAACTATAGAGTAATACACGGTTAATTCTAGCCCTCAACCCTTGATTATTTGTACCTTTTTTCTCTGACAATAAGAAACCTGATTCCCATTTTATATAATTTATTTACTTATTTGTTCGACTCTAGTATACATATAAAGTAGTTTCAGAATTTTCAACATATACACCTGTGAAAATAATTTTATCAACTAGAGTATCAGGTTTATGTAGTTTTTACATACATCTACTCAGATTTATGGTCCCTACCCTTGGGCACAAAGCTTCCCAAAGCATCTGTGTCCATTCTGGGAGAGGAAGCCCTGCAAGGGAGATGGTGTTCCTAGCCCAGACTCAGAAATCTGGGCGGACTTACATGCGGTGTCAGGAATAAAGGCACTGCCTGGTAATTACATCTCTACAATCCCCACCTAATTTATCCAGACTCCCAATTTCAAGTTTCCAAGAAGGAGGTCCTCCCATTTAAAGCTCTCAGAATAAGACAGAGCTCCTGGGGCTTCCCTGGTGGCGCAGTGGTTGAGAGTCCGCCTGCCGATGCAGGGGACGCGGGTTCGTGCCCCAGTCCGGGAGGATTGCACATGCCGCGGAGCGGCTGGGCCCGTGAGCCATGGCCACTGAGCCTGCGCGTCCGGAGCCTGTTGCTCCGCAACGGGAGAGGCCACAACAGTGAGAGGCCCGCATACCGCAAAAAAAAAAAAAAAAAAAAAAAAAAAGATAGAGCTCCTGGAAAAAGAATTAAGAACCTGAGTGGGTATAGTTATGGTTAATAAGCATAATGGGTGGCTGCAAAATCCACAGACCAATTGCCTGTGATCTCATCCTCCCTGGAGTTCAACTATCAACCCTGGAATCAAAGGATGATTCAGAAAATAGAGCAACTATGGGACAGATGGCATACCTGTCACAGACTGGGGGAACCAAATGGGCACAAGGAGGTTTTCTGTGGCTACAAGGCCACACACACACACACACACATAGATGCACACATACACACACACAGTTACAAAAAATGTTTTAAAATATTTGTGTATACATTGATAACATATATTTCCTAGCTTAGTGTGGTGAGTGCCTAAGTGAAATAAAATTTATCAGTGGCCCAGGCAACAGATACTCACAAAAAGCAAAAATCTATAAAAGACAAACTGACAAATTGTGCCTCATTAAAATGTAAGACTCCCACACTTCAAAAGCTGTAATTCCAAAAATAAAACAATAAGCTTCGGAAAGAAGTGTTATATGCAAAATATATATTATCTGACAAACAACCTGTATCCAGAATACATTAAAGAAAATTTAAAAACCTCTTACCACTCAATAATAAAAAGAGAAACAATACAAATGGGCAAAGTATTTGAGTATTTTATAAAACATGGTACATGAATGTCTAATAGTCCATTACAATATTTATTGGAAAAATATATGTAAAACCTCTGCAGGATACAACTTCACATCCACTACAGTGGCTAAATTAATGACTGATAATACCAAGTGTTGACAAGGATTTGAACTACCTGGAACTCTTCTTTTTCTTTTTTTAAATTAATTATTTTTTTGTTTTGTTTTGTTTTGTTGTTTTTGCGGTACGCAGGCCTCTGACTGTTGTGGCCTCTCCTGTTGCAGAGCACAGGCTCCAGACGCGCAGGCTCAGCGGCCATGGCTCACGGGCCCAGCCGCTCCGCGGCATGTGAGTTCTTCTCAGACCGGGGCACGAACCCATGTCCCCTGCATGAGCAGGCGACTCTCAACCACTGAGCCACCAGGGAAGCCCCTAATTTATTTATTTTATTTATTTTTGGCTGTGTTGGGTCTTCGTTGCTGCGTGTGGGCTTTCTCTAGTTGAGGTGAGCAGGCTCTAGGTACGTGGGCTTCAGTAGTTGAGGCACGCAGGCTCAGTAATTGTGGCTCGCGGGTTCTAGAGCACAGGCTCCGGAGTTGTGGTGTACAGGCTTAGTTGCTCTGCAGCATGTGGGATCTTCTCAGACCAGGGCTCGAGCCTGTGTCCCCTGCATTGGCAGGCGGATTCTTAACCACTGCGCCACCCAGGGAATCCCCTGGAACTCTTCTAAATTGCTCTTGGGAGTACAAAATATGACAACCAATTTGGAAAAAGCCCAACAGTTTCTTATGAAGCTAATGATAAAATTATCATATGATCAACAGATTACAGCCTTAGAATTTACACAAATAATGAAAGCATATGACAACAGAGACTGGTAAGGACTGTATATAACAGCTTTATTCATAATGGCCAAAATCTTGAGAGAAAACAATTTTCCATCAGTAATTGATTGAATAAACAAATTTTGGTTTATTCATACATTGTAACAGTGACTAATAAGAAAGGGAATGAACTATTAGTACAGGCAACATGGATAAATTTTAAAATGACTGTGCTGAGACGAAGAAGCCATTTACCAAAGAGATTATGCTATATTAACTTATTTATATTAAATTCTAAAATATGCAAAATTAATCAATATTTATAGAAATTAGGTCAATGTTTGTCCAAAGCTGGCATGGGTGAGTGATTAACTCCAAAGGGATATGAGGGAATTGGAGTATTTATGCTATTGTTCTATATCTTGACCGAGGTATTGTTACATAGTGTATTTATTCATAAAAATTCTTTAGACTGTGTGATTGAAATGTGCATGTCATGTTGTGTGTCCATTTCTTTAACATATTTGATTAAATTGGTAACCATCATTTTACTACTTCTTATATCTATCCCAGTTATATTTTTGGAGACCAAGATCCAAGTCACTGACTGTCTGTAGCCCTAGTAGGAGTCACATCAAAAAATAAAATACCTAGGAATAAACCTGACCAAGGAGGTGAAAGACATATATGCTGAAAATCATAAAACACTGATAAAGGAAATTGATGATGGTTCAAAGAAATGTAAAGATATTCCACTCTCTTGGATTGGAAGAATTAATATTGTTTAAACGGCCATACTACCCAAAGCAATCTACAGACTTAATGTGATTCCTATCAAAATACCCATGACATTTTTCATGGAACTAGAACAAACAATCCTAAAAGTTATATGGGACCACAAAAGACCCAGAATTGCCAAAGTAATTTTGAGGAAAAAGCTGGAGGCATAACCCTCCTAGACTTCAGATAATACTACAAAGCTATAGTAATCAAAACAGTGTGATACTGGCGCAAAAACAGATATATGGATCAATGGAACAGAATAGACAGCCCAGAAATAAACCCATACCTCTAGGGTTAATTAATCTACAGTAAAGGAGGCAAGAATAGACAGTGGAGAAAAGACAGTCTCTTCAGCAAGTGGTGCTGGGAAAGCTGGACAGCCTCATGTAAATCAGTGAAATCAGAACACTTCCTCACACCATATACAAAAATAAACTCAAAATGGTTTAAAGACCTAACTATAAATCATGACACCATAAAACTCCTAGAAAGGAACATAGGCAAAACATTCTCAGACATAAATTGTGGCAATATTTTCTTAGCTCCAACTCCTGAGGCAAAAAGAAATAAAAGCAAAAATAAATAAATGGGACCTATTCCAACTTAAAAGCTTTTGCACAGCAAAGGAAATCATCACCAAAATGAAAAGACAACCTATTGAAAGGAGAGTATATTTACAAATGATGCGACCAACAGGGCTTAATTTCCAAAATTTACAAACAGGTCATACAACTCAATATCAGAAAAACAAACAACCAATCGAAAAAAGGGCAGAAGACCTAAATAGACATTTCTCCAAAAAAGACATACAGATGGCCAACAGGCATATGAAAAGATGCTCACCATTGCTAATTATTAGAGAAATGCAAATCAAAACCACAGTGAGGTAGCACCTCGCACTGGACAGAATGGTTATCACCAAAAAGCCTAAAAATAATAAATGTTGGAGAGTGTGTGGAGAAAAGGGAACTCTCCTACACTGTTTGTGGGAATGTAAATTGGTGCAGCCACTATGGAAAACAGTATGGAGGTTCCTTAAATATCTAAAAATAGAGCTGCATTACAATCCAGCAATCCCACTCCTGAACATATACCTGGAAAAGATGAAAACTCTAATTCAAAATGATACATGCGCCCCAATGTTCATAGCAGCACTATTTACAATAGTTAAGACATGGAAACAACCCAAGTGTCAATCAACAGACAACTGGTTTAAGAAGATATGGCATATATATACAATGGAATATTACTCAGCCATAAAAAAGAGTGAAATATTGTCATTTGCAGCAACATAGATGGACCTAGAGATTATCATACTAAGTAAGTCAGACAAAGACAAATATCAGGGGCTTCCCTGGTGGCACAGCAGTTGAGAATCCTCCTGCCAATGCAGGGGACATGGGTTCGATCCCTGGTCCAGGAAGATCC
Source organism: Monodon monoceros (assembly GCF_005190385.1). NCBI lineage: Eukaryota > Metazoa > Chordata > Mammalia > Artiodactyla > Monodontidae > Monodon > Monodon monoceros. The sequence continues at coordinate 10,666,942 of NW_021703766.1, read as the reverse complement.
CACATGCCACAGAGCAACTAAGCCCATGTGCCATAACTACTGAGCCTGTGCTCTAGAGCCTGTGAGCCACAACTACTGAGCCCCCATGCTGCAACTACTGAAGCCCAAGCACTTAGAGCCCACGCTCCACAATGAGAAGCCACCGCAATGAGAAGCCCACACACCACAACAAAGAGTAGACCCCACTTGCTGCAACTAGAGAAAGCCCACACACAGCAATGAAGACCTAACACAGCCAAAAATAAACAAAATAAATAAATTTATGAAAAAAAAGACAAATATCATATGATATGACTTATATGTGGAATCTAAGAAATAATATAAATGAATCACTATACAAAACAGAAACAGACTCGCAGACACAGAAAACAAACTTATGGTACCAAAGGGGGAAAGGAGTGGAGGGAGGGATAAATTAGGAGTATGGGATTAACAGATACACGCTACTATACATAAAATATATAAGCATCAAGGATTTACTGTACAACACAGGAAACTATATTCAATGTCTCATAATAACCTATAGGGGAAAATGTTCTGAATATACATATGTAACTTAATCACTTTACACCTGAAACTAACACAATATTATAAATCAACTATACTTCAATTAAAAAAATAAAAACGCCAAGGAGAAATGTGTGTGTTTCCTATGGACACCGCTCTATCAAATTCTACAACTCCTAGTATTCCCCTTACCAGAATCTGGATCAAGAAAGAAAACACAAACCACTTAAGTGTTATTAGATTTGAGGAGGTTGGCATGACGTCTGTGAGGGTCTTATTCAAGTTATTTCAGAACAACTGTTCACAGAGTTTAGACAGGTGCTTGGTTTGGTAAATTGTACACCCTGAAGACAGGAGAAATCTTGCCTATATGACTGTATGAGTATGAGTAAGCAGTGACCACTATCCCTACGGAAATCTCTCTGGAGGATGCAGAAAGCAGAGCAAAGTTTACCACGTCTTAATTCTGTGCCCTGTTCAATGCAGACAATAGAAAAAAGGTGGAACAGAAGATGAAGGATTGGCAGAGTCCTGGGAGGAGAGGGAAGGAACAAAAAGACAGCAAGTGGAGCAAACAGTAGCAAGTAAAGCAGGTAGTGACAACAGAGAACAGGGAAGATCAGAAGCTCATCAAAGAGAAAGGGCAAAAACAGATTTAATAAAAGGAACTACGGAACGGCCAAGAGGATAGAGAGGAGAGGAGGAAAGGAAGAGGGAGAGGCAGCAAGGCACAAAGAGAGTCGGCACCAGGTCCTGGGCTGAAAGAACAGCAGATGGGTCATTCATGGTAGAATGACCTGTCCTGTAGATATCGAGGAGGTATCTTAGTTATACTCTTTTCCGTATTTCATGCTACGTCTATTCAATTTTGATTTATTGTTACTCAAAACTGCTCATGAAGACAGAAGTCAAATTTGGAAGGTCAGCACACTGTGTCCACTCTGTGGTTTAAGTGAATCTAGCCCTAATGGCCTCAGGAAACCCTGGGCCGGGAAACAAATCAGCTATGGATGAGCAGTCCCGGGAGGGAGCACAATGTTCTAAGTTACTAAAGAGAGATTATATTTCTGGTCTGTTGGCCAAAACTGAGGGTTCCATGCCAGCGGGTGAGAGAAGGCAAAGGGCTAGGGGGTGTGTGACTCATCCTAGATTAGGTATTTTTGCTGAAAACTCCACTCAGGAATGTAACCATGATGATTTTCCTTACCACTTGCATAGATAAATTCAAATTTCTCCTCAGGAGATCTGATCACCTGCGGAGGAAAGAGAATGATATGGCACTCAGGAATATGTGTGGGGTGGAATGACTGTGGTGTTTGTGTGTAACCCAGACCTGTTAGACTCCAGACACCCTGCACATTCTCTCAGTCAGAATCTTCCGTTGGCCAAAATCTTCCGTTCTCAAGGGGAGACACCTATGGGGAGGAATTGGTAGGGTTTCCCTGCTAATGCGCTCTCATAGGGCTACATTTTCCTGCTGACATGGCCAAGCCCTAGGATAAAACAGCAATGATTGAGAGGGTGGAAAGAGTATGCACGGGACCCCTCATGTCTAGGTATTCAAGATCCCACTCATGTGCCTCCAGCCAAGACTCAAAATACAAAATGTGCAGCCCCACTGCACTCATACCTGGGATCCTTCCCTCAACCACCTGAGCAGGGTGAACTCTCACCCCTTAGAACCAAATGTTGAAACACCACAGCAAAGGACCTTGCATTCTTTTTTTTTCTTTTTTAAGATTTTTTTTTTGATGTGGACCACTTTTTTTTAAGTCTTTATTGAATTTGTTATAATACTGCTTCTGTTTTATGTTTCAGTGTTTGCCCATGAGGCATGTGGGATCTTAGCTCCCCGACCAGGGATCGAACCTGCACCCCCTGCACTGGAACCACTGGACCACCAGGGAAGTCCCCAGGACCTTGTATTCTTAACAGACTCCCCAACTTCTAAGCAGCAATCCAGCGGTGTAATAGTGCACAAGAGCAGGCCTGCCCAGGCATGGTGATGAGAGGCAGGAAGATGCAGAGGCCACCAGGAAGGTGGCAGCCAGGTGGGAGCGTGGGGGATAAGGAAAGATTTAGGAAAAGACCTTCTTGCAGTCTTTAATTGATGTAATATTGACAGGATGTAGATAAATAATACTAGTGACTTGTGATAAGTATTCTTTTAATCACCATGAGAAACATAGAGGTTAAATAAATGGAGCATGGACTCAAGGTGCTTGGGTGAAAATCCAAGTTGCATGAACTCCCGACTGAAGTACCTCAGCACAAGTCATTCAACAGCTTTTTGCCTCAGATTCCTCAACTATGAAATGCAGATAATCACAGAACTTCTCTTACAGGATTACCGACAAGGTTACACATTTAATGCACGGAATACACTTGAGGTATGACCTGAAACCAAGTAAACACTCAAAAAATATGGATTTGTATTGTATACTCTATGGTTAGTAGTTTCTGTTACTAACATAGCTTTAATAAGTAAGGATCTACCTCTTTTACACCTCACAAATACTCATAAAAATATAGATTTATCCCCCTAATTTACAAGTATCTCTTCATTCCTAATTATAGTATTAATTTCAATTATAAAGGCAAAAGTAATATCAACGATGCATCGTAACTATCCCAATTTTGTATAGATTAAGAGACAACAACAGGATTCACCAGGGTAGTATTAATCATGGTTATAATGTTATATTAATGTAAATTAACAGTGTACTGAAATCATCCCCATTTCCTAAAGGGAAATCAATACTCCCAAAGAGAATGCCAACATTCTTATGACGACTTTCTTGGCCCTGGTTATAAAGGTCCCGGGATATGAAAGAACGCTTGTAGGATATCAAAAACTGCTCAGAGATTAGTCCCCACAGTCGTTACCCCCCCATTTTCCTTCTAAGTTGGCCGTGAATTTTCTTGGACATAGCCATGTCCCTACACACTCACCCCATGCTGGCCACTCACCAGAGTGAGGCCATGCCCTAGTCTCCCCCCTCCTCTGAGAATGCCCAAGTCTAGGCAAGCACACAGCCACAACACACCTCAACAAACAACATACAATCTTTTTGAGGCTATAATCCCTGACTTTAATCACACACCCTGCCTTTTGCCTCAGGAGGAGGTCACAAATAGGTCAAGGATCAGTTTCTTGTCCCCATGCCCTCTTCTAGGGCCTCTCGGTGCCACCAATGAACACATCCAGCCCCCCTGCATAAGCAAGGGAGAGAAATGCTGTTGAATACATTGCATTTTGTGGTGACAGAATAGTCAGAGATATCAGTGCAGTGAGTATTCATGTCTATTTTACTATATATTCAGATACTCAGATGCAGAAATAATTATAGATATGCTTATATACAAAATTAGCAGTATATATATATATATAATCTATTTATTGAATAGATATTTACTGAATATTTATTTATTCATTTGTTTCTTTGTCTGTTTCTTGGCTCTGTCTCCTGAGCAGACCTAGAAGCACTGACACCTTGAAAGCAATGAGCACATTCAGTGCACAGATCTTGGTTTCTAAACACCATTATCCATTAAAGGGAAACCAGAGCTCTTTGGAAAAAGGGCTGAATACAGGGCTGGGCCAGGTAAAACACAAGATGATCCCATCTATGTTATAAGGACACATGAATCAATATGAAAGAACGCCCAATAGACAAGGCTGGAACCATTTTCCTAGAAAACTATATAACAAATGGAACAATTAAAATATGGGACAGGGCTTCCCTGGTGGCGCAGTGGTTGAGAGTCCGCCTGCCGATGCAGGGGACACGGGTTCGTGCCCTGGTTCAGGAAGATCCCACATGCCGCGGAGCGGCTAGGCCCGTGAGCCATGGCCGCTGAGCCTGCGCGTCCGGAGCCTGTGCTCCGCAACGGGAGAGGCCACAACAGTGAGAGGCCCGCGTACCGCAAAAATAAATAAATAAATAAATAAATAAATAAATAAAATAAAATATGGGACAATTTTCCTAGCAAAATAAATATATAATATTGAATTATACCCCAAAGAACAAAATAAATATCCATCAGCCCATACCAATATTTATAAAATATTGAATAAATAAATGGAGGGAACAAATCTTCCTTATGGAAGAATTCCAAATAACATGTTGAGATACCTGCCTTCTAAGAAGTGGAAATTCATTTCCTTCCCCTTCAGTATGGGGAGGACTTACCATATGCCAAAGAATAGAATATGGAAAGAAGAAAATCATGATTTTATAATAGAGAAGTAGTGAAGAAACATCTTAGGCAAGCAATCAAGGCTAATTTCAGCAGTGATAACTTTTACTGAAATCATATACCCCCTGACATGATGCAATGAGAAACACACTCTACCTCTGAGTATATTTTAGAAATATACTTTCTCTCTTTTCAAAGTGAAATTTACTTAAACATGTAATGAATGCATTATATTTAAATTACAATTCCTTTGTAAGCCTCTGCTACAACGTACTGAATTTATGACTATATCTATAACCACTGACTCTAAACTAATGCAAAAAAATTAAATGCTGACCATTACAGATTAGCCCTCATTTTTTTTTCTTGTTGAATTTTCTCATCTAGGATCCACTAAGTTAATGCAAAAAATTAATCTCAAAATTTGACTACTGGAGTGTAGGTGTCTTGCCTTCTGGTCTTTCAGGATGTTTGCTGAGAATGTGACTCAAATGAGGTCCTTCCCTATGAGACTGCAACTCATGTTGTTAATGACAGAAGATGGAGATGTCTTAACCTTCACGATGCTTGGTATATATATGTTAAAAAATAATGCTCTTAGTAATTTCCAGATTTTCTTACAAGCATGTTCCAAATTTCTTTTACATACTCTGAGCTCAGTTTTTATTTTTGCAGGCTAAGGGAAATTCAGGGATCTGTATAACATTTGGTTGATACCACCATTGCTTGTCAGGGAGGTGAGTAAGGCAAACAAATGATAAGGATCAGATCTTCTACTAATTTAAGTGATCTGGGTGTGTGGTTAATGCATGCCCTTGACACCACGGCATTTCTATGTGGATGTAACTATCCCTCCTTTCCACATATGATTCTGTATTTAGGCTTTAGAAATGCCTAATATTAAGGGTGAAAAAAATTTAGTGGATTTTCCCCTCAAGTTAGGCAATTTTCTAAAACTTATTTCATGATCTTGTCCCTAAATGATTCATCTAAGAGAAAACAGATAACAAGACAACATCACTAAGCCTGTGAATTCGTTCATGATGCAACACCAAGTGTTACTAATCCCAGCATCAGATGTGAGCCTACTTTGAAGGGTGATGAAGGGTGACATTCTGGGGCTCTGGTGATGATTAGTTAGATGCTCTCCTTTGAAGAGACTTACAAATAAAACAAGCAACCGTGAATGAAATGATTAAACAGGGCCTGTGAAGACCTTCAGAGACTGCTGTGGGTTTAGGCAAACAAGAGAATGCATTAGGTTGTAAGAGACAGAAAAGTAGCTCAAAGTAACTTAAGCAAAAGAGGAAGAATTTATGGGATCTCACAGTGAGGAAATACAGAACTGCCTCTGGCTTCAGACCTGGCTTGACGCGAAGACTGAGTACCTTGAGGCCTCCTGGTCTGCCTCTCCACCTCACACTCTCTGGATTCTTTTGGCGCCTTTCCTCCGATGGGCTCCTATATGCCGGCTCAGCCACCCCACTGAAAAAAGGCGGTCTTTTCTCTTTTCAGGCATGAAAATTTCCAAGGAGACCACCCCAGGGTCATGTGCCCTTCACCGACTGGTCACTAAGGTCTGGGCTGCGGTACTCCAATTGGACAGGCTTGGCCCAAGCCTTGACTCCTCTGTCCAGGGGAGAGTGAGGCCAGGTGATTCATGGACCAAAGGGCCACGTGGGTGAGGGAGGAGAAGTTCCTAAAAGAGAAGAGGAGCGCCACTTTCAGAAAACAGGGGACGGAGATCACAGCCCCTACAGCTCTCTCAAGCGAAAGTGTTCTCTGACCAGAGACACCTGTGATCATATGGCAATCATCCACCAGGGCCTAAGGGAATGCCCCAGAGGGGGCCTCATACGCCATCCACTACCCTGTTACTGTTCTGAGCAAGGTCTACCCAAGCACAACTATGGAGAGACGCTTCTCTGTCTGTTGCAGCCTTGTGGGTCTGTGCACTCCATCCGGAGCCCCTCTCTCTCACACAGTAGGGACAGGCTCCCAGAAGCCATGTGTGTACCACGTGATCTTGCTCTACCCACAGCTGACTGGTAAAAGGCAAGTCTCAGAATTGAACTCATCAGATATTTGCTGAGGAACTTGGAATTGGGGCCAACAAGGCAGATCTTCCTATGTGGCTAAACACGAAACATGGGAATTTGAGAGCTTTGTGTGGTTAGGATTTTCATTCAGAAACAAGGAAAGCTGGGGGCTCAGAATTAAATGACAAAGATAGAGAGAGAGGTGTGGAGAGAGGTATAAGGATGTTTGGACAGAGGTATAGGCAGAGGGCAGAGAAAGAAATCTCAGGATTTCCAGTTTCTGATTCCATCCCTCCTGAAGTTCAGCTGCTTTCCATCCAATGTGCCATGAGGTAGGCTCTGATTCCTTACCTCCCTTTTAATGAGCTCACCAGAGCTGGGTTCTCTTACTTTCAACCCAGCATCCTAACCACTATAGCAGTGTTAGGAGATGGGCCAGTGAGTAGGGAGGCTGTTTTCTAGGCACAGGACCGTGGCACAGCACAACACATCTCTGACAAAACTCACTCAGTCCCAGGGGTGCTGAGGCTGAGCTGTTCCACAAAGCCCATGAGCATCAAACTAGACCACCAGAGAAACACATCAGGTTGGAAGAACTGAGTGATGTTCTGCCTGTGCAGGAGGAAGAAGATAGACTCAAGATGGTCCTTGGCAGCTAGGATGTGTGATTTAACCACTCCATCATACTAAAAGAGGGTCATGGGACTTCTCTGGCGGTCCAGTGGTTAAGACTCCACGCTCCCAGTGCAGGGGGCCCGGGTTCCATCACTGGTCAGGGAACTAAGATCCCACATGCCACACGGCACGGCCTGAAAAATAACATAACAACATAACAGAACATAATATAAAATAGGGTCATGTAACCTGGGGCCAGCAAGACAGTCCTGGTTGAAAATATTCTCTAACATCAGCCTGGATACTATCACAGTGCTCTCTTAAGCATTCATTTACGGTCACACTTACTCAAGATAACACAGCTAAAACTGTTTCCCAGATCTAGGAAGGAGAAGATGTTAACCCATGTGTCACAGTGTCAAGAGAACAATAACATTTCACCTGAATTCATAAAGCTCCAGCAATGCTAACAACAAGCACCACATTGTTAACTGCATGTAGTATGAATAGATAAAAAGGAAAAGTCCTGAGCATTTTTCTAATTGTAGGACCTTGAACAAATTACTTGAACTCTCTGGGCATCATTGTACTTCTTAGTTAAAAAAAAAAAAAAATTGTTAAATAGCCATCACTTCTTAGGGTTATTGTGAAAATTAAATGTGCCAATATGAAATGCTTCATACAGCGCCTAGCATATAGTAAGTGCTAAATAAATATCAGCTTTTATTATTATTACTAAAATTATAGGGCTGCCTCCACCAAGTTAATTTCAAAAGCACATGAACTCTTTCCTTGTCCAAAATTATTCACACACCATTCTATTACACATTCATCACTTTGGATTGCCAAATCTCTATTGTAATGCAGAAAACTCTAGTAGGAAACATGAAATACCACATTCAAGACTTTTATAGTTTTCAAAGTAGAGGGACTTCCCTGGTGGCGCAGTGGTTAATAATCCGCCTGCCAATGCAGGGGACATGGGTTCAATCCCTGGTCTGGGAAGATCCCACATGCTACAGAGCACCTAAGCGCGTGAGCCACAACTACTGAGCCTGCACGCCACAATTACTGAGCCTGTGCTCTAGAGCCCGTGAGCCACAACTACTGAAGCCCATGCACCTAGAGCCCAGGCTCCACAACAAAAGAAGCCACTGCAATGAGAAGCCTGCGCACTGCAACAAAGAGTAGCCCCTGCTCACCTCAACTAGAGAAAGCCCACACACAGCAACAAAAACCCAACGCAACCAAAAAAATAAATAAATAAAATTTTAAATCCCTAAAAAAAAGAAAAGTAGATTATTTCCTCCTAATGGGTTTTAACGAAGAGAAAGGTGAGATTAACCACAACACTCTTCTGACAAGTACAGATTTGGACAAGTGACATAGAAGTAGGTGGGCAGTGTTATAAGCGGTGGGCTGAGAACAAAACGTCTTGATGGAAAATTTGATGATATCACGATGATCTGTAATTCTCAGTACTCACCAGGCAGATGAGCCGGTGTCCTTAGAAAAACTCTAGACTGTCAAAGCTCCATAATTTTTGGAGCACATGTCTACATATACAAATCATATATTTTTCTGCCATCTACTGGTCATTTTTGAGAAGGACCATAGTCTTTACGTGAGCAGAGATGGCAGGGTCTTGATGCTGCTCTTCTTTCTTGGCCTACCTGGGGCCTTGCCCACAAACCTCACTGGAACTGTGGAGTGTGAACTGGGTTTGTGGGATAAGTGACAGGGCTTTTGGGGTTGATGACGGTGGTGTATGGAGACACTGATGGACATATGTGGGGTAGTGAGTATCGATCCGTGGGCTTACAGAATGGGGTTTATATTTTCAGGAATGGGTTGTCTGTGGACTTTTATATCCCATCGAGACCAGTCATTGGATGTAGGCTGCCGCTTATGGGTAGGAAACCAGTCCTTGCACTCCAAGTGTGTGCCCTCCATGACTGGTGGCTGTGAATGGACCCAAGTTGATGTGGCGCCCAATCCTTCCCCTCCAAAGAAGGATCCTGAGGTACACCTGCCCACTTACAGCCTGATTCCCAACAGTTCCCCAGCACACATGATAACTTTTCTGGACACAACTCTACCGTTCCACCCAAGGACCCCACCAGCTCATCCAACTGTTAATCCTGTGACCTTTCCATCCAGACCCCTAACAACTACGTGGAATGCAAAAACTCCTCCAGTTCATTTAAACTACTTGAAGTAGTCCAAGCAGTACTTCAGCCTGTCCTTTCACTGTAGGGTTATAATGTTTGGTTCCTTGATGTGGGAAATGGGGACAAGCTGGGGTGATTTTGTGAAAGTTCATTGAGTTGTACCCTTAAGTTTTGTTTACTTTCTATAAGTAACATATGCATTAATAAAATTTATGAAAATAAATCTCAGGATAACAAACTCCATCCTGATGAAAAATCCCCTTGATCCTCTGTATTCTTCATTTCCCTTTTTTTTTTTTTTTGCGGCACGCGGGCCTCTCACTGTTGTGGCCTCTCCCGTTGCGGAGCACAGGCTCCAACGCGCAGGCTCAGCGGCCATGGCTCACGGGCCCAGGCGCTCCGCGGCACGTGGGATCCTCCCGGATCAGGGCACGAACCCACGTCCCCTACATCGGCAGGCGGACTCTCAAACTCTGCGCCACCAGGGAAGCCCTTCATTTACCTTTCATCTCTTATTCATCCAGCAAACTCATGCCTGACCCTAACCCTTCCCATTCCAAAATTCCTGCCATCTTCTCACTCCATCCAAAGCAAAACACAGCCTGGACAAAGAAACAGATCCAGTGGGATCTGGAGTCAAACTCCACCTGACATGCCCCGAACATTCCCTAGATGATTTGCTGAACCCAAGAATCATTGGGCAAGAGAAGGGAGGGTATTCTAGCTCCCAAAGAGTAAAACTTTTAAAATTTTATCATAACACAAAGGAGACTATCTTTAGGACTTCAAGATACAAAAGGCACAAAATATGCAGGAAATTGTTAGTGAGTTTGACTACTTTTAAGTAAAACATGTTTCCAAAAATAAAATAAAGCACAGCCAACACTATGACAACACAGTAAGGTGCAGACACAAGTTAGAGTTGTAGAAGATGTACGGCAGATATGAGTCTGAACAGTTCATATTTTGGGAACTGATTAAATGTCTCCTTTTAACATAATTTCACAACACCAAACTTTTCTAGAGTCCTTCAAAGACAGCGCATTCTCTATTTTGTTTTGTTCTATTCATTTTTAGACTTTAGAATAAATTTAGATTTGCAGAAAACATTCTAAGATGGTACACAGAATTGTTTACAGCCTTAACCTAGTTTGCCCTAAGGAGAATATCTTACATAACCAGGGTACATTTGTCAAAACTGAAAAATTAATATGGGCACAGTACTATTAACTAAATGACAGACCCTGTTCAGATTTCACCAGTTTCCCCAGAATTAGTTTCTGTGCCAGAATCTAATCCAGAACATCACAGCATTTAGTCACCATGTTTCCTTAGTCTCCTCTGATCTTCGACAGTTTCTTAGTCCTTTTTTGTACAACTTAGAAAATGTAAACAGTATTTATTGATCATATATTTTGTACTATATCCCTCGATTTCTGTCTCCTGTATTCTCATTATTAGGCTAGGGTTACATTTTTTATGGGAGAAAAAATCCCCGAAGAGCAAGTACCCTTCTCATGAAATCATAACAGGAGTATGTTATATGCCCGTGGTATCTCTGGTGATGTTAATCGTGATCATTTGGTTAAGGTGGTTTCTACAATGTCTTCTCCAACGTAAAGCCACTTTTTCTTTTCTCTCTCCATACCCTATCTTTTCTTTTTTTTTTTTTTGGCCGCACCGCAAGGCTTGTGGGATCTGAGTTCCCCAACCAGGGATTGAACCTGTGCCCTCAGCGGTGAAAGTGCAGAGTCCTAACCACTGGACTTCCAAGGGAATTCCCTCCATACCCTAACATTAGGAAGTGAGCCAGAAGTCCAGCCTACACTCCAGGGAAGGGAAAGTAATTGGAATCAATTCAAATTGTTCTGTAAGGAAGATCGACCTCCTTTCCCCCCATCTATTTATGCATTCAATGATTCATTCACATTATCATAGACTCGTGGATATTTAGTTTCTTGGGTTATATAATCCAGTACTAGTATTATCTATGTATTTGCTCAAATTGTTCCAGCTTTGCTTATTGGGAGCAATTTCAGGTTGGCTCCTGTACCCATTTGCAAACCCCATATTTTTTAAAATCAGAGAATGGTATTTAAAAGCCAGTATCTAGAGGAGTAATGTCAGAAAAATGGCAGCTCTAAGCTCTTGTCTCCCCACAGACACATCAAAAAACAGAAACTATCAGAACCAATTTTATCAGAACTCTCCAGCAATCAACAATGTACAGCAACCAAGCCAATGCTGAATCAAGAAAAAAATGAATCTTCAAAACTGTAGAAAAGTTTTGTGGTTATTTTATTTGCCCTTATTCCACCCCTCTCCCCAGCCAAGCAGCAGTTTTAAAGCAGTAGCAACCTGCATTCCCTGAAAGGAACGCTTCTCCCTGGATCAGGAAGGAACTGAGTAGACCTTTTTTTCAAATTACTGTATATCTGTTCAGATCTGTCTGGGGGCTACCTATAAAACTAATAAAAGTTCCTCATCTCTGTTTCATCTAACTTGGAAGCCAGCACAGGACAACAGAGCAGAAAAGTTAACAGGCATTCCTCAGAAACACTACAAGGCCTATTAACTACCCTCAGATGCCTGGGGTAAAAATATTACCTTCAAAACATTCAATAGATTGCTTAAGGCCAGAGAGCAAAACTTCAGAGCAAAATCTGGGAAGACTTTCTCTGGGAAATCACGCATTCAAAAGCACTCACATAGACAGGGAAGTTAGAAGGTTATGCACAGGCCCAGGACAAGGCACATGCTCAGAACAGACCTGAGAGGATCCTAAGTTTTCACCTGGGATTGATCCAGTGCAAGCATAGTTTATGTGGACCTGGTCAACTCAGAGTGAGCTGTTATTTGGGCCAGGATTCTATTAATTACCTGGATGTCATATGATCCCAAATCAAACTTGTTTCTCGGGATAGCAATGTGAACTCAGACCTGTGCTGAACAGTGATGGAAATGGTCAGTTAGACTCCTTGTCCCAGTATATAGTTACCAAAAGGTCCAGAGTCCCATTGGAGGACCAGGAAAATGTTTACTGTATGGTGTTATAGGGTCTTCCCTTCTGTGGACCAATCCTCTCCAGCATTTAGTGTGTTCCCAGTAAAGACAGTGGCTCAGGACTGGGGAAGTGTTCAGTTTGACAGCTTCCCTGAGCCTCCCACCCCTCTTTTACTTCATTTGATTGTACAGATTGAGAACTACCATGATGGCTGCCCATCTGTTCTGCTTTGGGGGGACTCTTTTCTATTACTTATCTCGATTACTTTCAGCCATTCAGGCCCCTTTGTCTTCCATTCCCACCTTGTAGCTCACGAAGATAATCGTGTCACCAGGCTTTTGACGGTTAAGTCCTATACCTAGTACCTATATTCTTGGTTACCTACCATTTCCAATGCTATTAGCGATCTCAGATCTGAATGGCATTTCCTATCTTCAGTACTGAGCTTCGAGGGGAGCCACTAAATAACTTTCTATGATTCAGTGCATTACTTCTGGATGATATAAACGGTTATCTCATGGGCCCTCTTAAAGAACTGAGATGTCTGATAGTTCCTCTGGTCTTACATAGTTTATCCACTCCAACACGCCTACTTCTGTGCGTCTATGTTACCTTCTTCTGTCTGCTATGGCATTTCTGGTTTTTCTCCATCAAGTACTTTAGTTATTACACATTGCTAGGAGCCATCCTAGAGACAGGTTGACACCATCTAAAACAGTTCCTGCCTTGGTGTTAAATCCTGTATCCTTGGTGTTCCGATCCAAATGGAATCTTCAATACCACCTGGCCAGCAACCTCAGAGTCTGGTTCCACATCCACTCCATGGCTCTTGCCAGTACATGATATCTATGTACTGTCATTATACTGAGATATTGTCTCTATTCTCCTAGCAGGCTCAACGTGTCCCTCACTGGGATACATTCTGACCTTTTCATAGGTATTGACTTAGTAGGGAAGCCCTTGAAAGGCTCTGAGTTAGGAAAATATTTGGTAGAACGTGACAGAGTGCAGCACCAGGGAGAAATGGCTGATTCCAGGACAGAAGCAGGGACAATGCAAAATGATCCCAGGGCATCATCTTGTGCCACAAGTCAAGGATGTACAGATTTTTCCAGCTTTATTGAGATATAATTGATAAAACTGTACATATTTAAAGTAGTTAACATGATGGTTTGATATATGTATACATTGTGAAATGATGACCACAGTCAAGCTAAATTAATACATCTATCAGCTCATATAGTTGCATTTTCTTTAAAAAATTATTTCAGTGCTATGAGAACCCTTAATATACTCTCTTAGCAAGTTTCAAGTATACAGTACAGTATCATTAACTATGGCACCATGCTGTACACTCAATCCCCAGAACTTATTTATCTTATAACTGAAAGTCTGTAACCCTTGAACCCACCTCTCCTCCATTTTCTCCACCCCTCGGTGATCGTGGCCGAGAAGAAAGCACAATTTTTAAATAAATACATAAGAGTTACAGATATCCCAAAAGGAAACAGGAGTTGATCTCAAAGAGATCTCAATGGCTAAAGCTGGAATAATTTGCCCAAAATATATAGTGACAGTATAGGATTATGCCCAAAAAGAACAAAATAAATATCACTAACTATATGGATATAAATTAAAGATTGAATAAAGAAATAAATGAGGAAAAGAGGCAAATCCTTCCTACAAAATTTTTCCAAATAACATAACGTAGATACCCCTAGAGCAGTGGTCCACAACTTTTTGGTACCAGGGCCCGGTTTTGTGGGAGACAATTTTTCCACAGATGAGTTGGAGGGAATAGATCAGGTGGTAATGCGAACGATGGTTCAGGCGGTAATGCGAGCGATGGGGAGCGATGGGGAGCGGCAGATGAAGCTTCGCTCCCTCGACCGTCGCTCACCTCCTGCTGTGCGGCCTGGTTCCTAACAGGTCACAGCCTGCTACAGGTCCACAGCCTGGGGGTTGGGGACCACTGCCCTAGAGGACTTCACTTCCTTCTTTGAGCGCAGACTGGACTTAATGACTCACTCACTTCCAAAGAATAAAGTATGGAAAGGTAAAATTAGCAACTTTACAGTGGAGAAACCTGACAGGCACCTTCAACCAAGTGATCAAGGTGAATATCACCAGTGATGGTTCATACTGATATCATGTATCACCTGATATGATACAATAAGAAGGGGAATACACCTCTATGGTATTCTTCTTGAAAATCCATAACCCAAATTTAAACAAGAGAAAACACCAGACAACAATGAGGGACATTCTATAAAATACCTGACTAGTACTCTTCAAAACTCTCAAGGTCATGAAAAGCTAGGAAAGATTGAAAACTGCCACATATTGTAGAAGACTAATGGCACTTAAGGAGTCAATGTCATCTGTTATCCAGAATTTGACCAAGGAAGTGAAAAAGGATATGGGTGGCAAGACTGATTAAACATGAATAAAGTTTATAGTTTAGCTCATAATATTGTACCAATGCTAATTTCATAGTTTTAACGAATGTACAATGGTTGCATACCATGTATTTTATGTACTTTCCCTGGGGAAACTGGATGAAAGGTATACAGGAACTCTCCATACTAAATTTCCAAAATTAAAGTTCATTTAACAAGTTAAAATGTAAAAACAAAATTGTGAGAAGGCCCTTCCTAAGAATAAACAAAATAAAGCAAAGGAGTCTAGGGCAGGTGGAGTTGGTGACTTGTATTAAGTAACCTAAGAAGAATGATTCCACTTGATTTGTGAACCCATCATCAGCCTGTATTTCTCTCACAGACATGCCCGAAAGACAAAAATAAACTACAGTTGACTATTTATCTCCTCAGGAGCTTGAGAGCCCTGCAGAAACTCTGTGGAGTGTCTCAGCCAAGAACGCCAAAGGAGCAGCACTTTAGAACAGTGGCCTAGGCTAGGGATATGTCATCCCCAGCATCTAGCTGTAGAATTCTTTGTGCTTAACCTATTCTGAATTTGTTGAACTTCTTAAATGCACATATTAATACTTTTCCTCATATTTGAGCTTTCAGCCATTAAATGTCTCTTTTTGACCCCTCCCTCCCTTCCTTCCTTCCTTCCCTTCTCCCTCCCTCCCTTCCTCCTGTCCTTCCTTCCATCTCTTTCTGGGATTAGCATTGCATGTTTAATGTAGTATGTTTAATGGTTTCCCAAGGGTCTCTTAAGATTCTCTTATTTTTCTTTGAATACATTCTTTTATGTCCATCAATTGGACAATCTGTATTGATCTATCTTCAGTTTTGCAGATTTTTCCTTCTGCTAGCTCATATCTGCTGTTGAACCTCTCCAGTGAATCACCCATACCAGTTATTGTATTTATTTAACTCCAGATATTCCTACTAGTTCATATGTATGATTTCAATGTATTTATTCATGTTATCAATTTTATGAGTCATGTAATTGTATTTTCTTTGATTCTTTAGTTTTTAAAGCATATTTATAATACCTGTTTTGAAGTCCTTTTCTACTAAGTCCAACATCTTAGCCCCCTCAGAGAAGATTTCTATTGATAGATTTTTTTCTTCCTGTGTATAAGGAACACTTTCCTACTTCTTTGCATGCATTCTTGGAAAACTGGCATTTTAGATAGTATATTATACTAACTTTAGATTCTGTTGCTGCCTTGTGGGTGGTTGTAGTTGATGGATTTTTATTTGTCTGTTTAGTGACTTCCCTGGACTAATTCTGTAGTCTGCTTCTCCCTCAGTGTGTGTGTGACTGCTGTCATCTTGTTGCCTAGAGCTTGAAATTCCATTCCTACATCCTCATTGCTTCCCTACAATAAAGATGGCATTTTTTCCTATCCCAACTAGAGAGTATGGGGAGCTTTATGGAAATGATGGAGCAGGAGAAAGGGATTCACTAAATCTGTATTTGATGTCTTGGTAGACCCTTAAGAAATGTATGTATGAAAGGGGCTATAACCAACGCAGAAGAAAGTTTGAGAAGTGAATTACAATATAGAAAACCAAACAGGTTTCAAAATTGGCCTCTGGGTAGCACACACGTGAGGGAGACAAGAGTCACACTGCAAAGGCTTTGAAAGCTAAATTCATAGCTGAGCTACAGCCCATAAAAGCAGGTCAGAATATGCGCTCCAAACCAAAACAGATTGATCACTTACTAAAATGGAAGATTTTCAAAGGAACCATGTACAAACAAACAAACAAACAAACTCATAGAAAGAGAGATCAGGTTACCTGAGGTAGTCGTTGGGGGAAGGGGAAATTAGAAGAAGTCTGTCAAAAGCACAAACTTCCAGTTATAAGATAAATAAGTACCTGGGATGTAACTTACGATATGAACAAATAAAATTACCACTATCATATACAGTGCTCATATATATGTTATATATTAAAGTTGTTACAAGAGTAAACCTTAAGAGTTCTAATCACAAGGAAAAAATCTTTTTCTGTTTCTTTAATTTTGTCTACATAAAATGATGGACGTTCGCTAAAGTTATTGTGGTAATCATTTCATGATGTATATAAATAAGTCAAATCATTATGCTGTACATCTTAAACTTATACAGTGCTGTATGTCAATTACGTCTCAATACAACTGGAAGAAAAAAAAGCAAATGCAATACCATAAACCAAATAAATAAATAATAAATAAAAGGAACCATGCCATATAATATTCAACAAGCCCAAGACACAGTCTAAAATAGCATAGTTGCATTCTCCCTTGTAGACCCAGAGTTTGCCTTGCTGCTACTCCCAGCTAGAAATCATCCCTAGTAATTCCTGCTGCATATATTCAGTTTTAATTTCTTGTGATTCAGAAAGGCTCATGGGAACAGAGGCCATAGCCCAGAGCCACCTCAGTGTGTAGATATCCACAGACAAGAACACGTTGTGGTTTACAAATAGTCTGTTCCAGAGACTCAGGGCACCCTGGGGCAGGTATAGAATGGACATGGCTGGTCAGTACTGGGAGACTCATGAAGAATAATGTGCAGGGAGTGGGACCTTTTGTCCTGGGAAGATGGGTTGGGTACACTTTTGAGGAACGCATACCAAGGGTTAGGGGTAGGAGTCTGGACAATGGTCAACTTAGCCTAGATGAGGAACCAAGGTAAGTGCCTCCTGAGAAGTTCAACTTCTCCCGCGATGTCCACTTTTGGATGTAAATAGTTATCCTCCTTAGAAGTTATACAAATGAACTCATACACTCTCTCAGTTGCCTTGATCATCTATAATGAAAAATAGGAGCGTGGCATGGCCTGAAGAGTATGGAAGTGTTTTAGTCAGCTTAAGCGGCTATAATAAAATAGCATAGACTGGGTGGCTTAAACAACAGACGTTTATTTCTCACAGTTCTGCAGCCTGGGAAGTCCAAAACCAAGGTGATGACAGATTTGGTTTCTGGTGAGGGCCCACTTTCTGGTTTGCAGATCACTGCCTTCTTACTGTATTCTCACATGGTGGAGAGTGAGCAAGCTCTCTGGTCTCTTCTTATAAGGCCACTAACTCCATGATGAAGACCCATCCTCACGGCTGTCTAAACCTAATTACATCCCAAAGGCCCTACCTCCAAATACCATCACACTGGGGGTTAAGGCTTTAACATATGGATTTGGGTGGACATAATTCAATCCATAGCAGAATAATGCCCCCCTCCCAATATGTCTGTGTCTTAATCCCAAGAACCTGTGATTATGTTACCTTACATAGCAAAAGGGAGTTTGTTGGCATGATTAAATTTAAGGACACTGAGTTGGGGAGATTATTCTGGATTATCTGGGTGGACCCGATTTAACTGTGTGAATATTGAAAAGTAGAGAACCTTTCTTAGTTCTCAGTCAGAAAAGTAAATGTGGCGACAGAAGAGTACTCAGAGAGATGCAACACTGTCAGCTTTGGATATGAAGGCAGGAGACCATGACCCAAGGAATATAGGAAGATTGTAGAAGCTAGAAAAAGCAAGGAAACAGGTTCTCCTCTAGAACCTCCAGAAAAGAACACATCCCCAATGATCTTTATTTTTTAATTAATTAATTTGTTGGTTTTTTTTTTTGGCTGAGTTGGGTTTTTGTTGCTATGTGCAGGCTTTCTCTAGTTACGGTGAGTGGGGGCTACTCTTCGTTGTGGTGCATGGGCTTCTCATTGCGGTGGGTTCTCTTGTTGCGGAGCACAAGAGCACAAGCACAGGCTCTAGGCGTGTGGGCTTCAGTAGTTGTGGCACACGGGCTCAGCAGTTGTGGCTCGTGGTCTCTAGAGCGTACGCTCAGTAGTTGAGGAGCACGGGCTTAGCTACTCTGCGGCATGTGGAATCTTCCCGGACCAGGACTCGAACACGTGTCCCCTGTATTGGCAGGCGGATTCTTAACTACTGCGCCACCAGGGAAGCCCTCCCAATGACGTCCTGATTTTTAGCCTGGTGAGTGAGATCCATGTTGGGTTTCTAACCTACAGAACTGTAATAAGACACATTTGTACTGTTTTAAGCCACTGAAGTTGTGGTAAGTCGTTAAAGCAGTAAGAGGTGATGAATACAAGGGAATCTGTGGGAATCCAGAGTCCTAAAATTTCAAGAGAATTTGTTGGGCTCTAGGAATTCACCCAACCCCATTCACCCAGAGCTGTTTTTAAAGACCTTGTATTTTGGTGGGGACATGGAGGTTGGAAAAGTTCATTTGTTTAAATGTTGATTTCATGGACAGGCATATTCCTGCTAATATGGCCAGGATCCTGGAATTTAACACAGGAGGCTGGCCAGGGTAAGAAAGGAGTTACAATTCAGGAATTCCCTGCTATGAAGAGACTAAAGAATTTATCCTTACACAAATACCCAAACCTTTGGAGGAGAAAGTGTGCAGAGACCCTTTCCAGGCTCCCCTAACATGAATCGATGGGCCTGTGCAATCTGGGAGATTTGATGGGGGTTGAAAATGAAGGACAATCTGTTTTCCTGTGGAGGCTGCAGTGACACTGAGGGGACTGGCCACAAATACCAGATAATTCTGGATTAAATGTGAATTCCCAGTTCGGTTTGATATTGAGCATCTGTCGTGTACTGATTAGTCATGTGCATACCTTAGTTTAAAAAGTATCTATTAAAACCCTTTGCTCATTTTTATTTGGTTGTATTCTTCTTATTAAGAGTTCTTTCCATATATTCTTTGTCTGAGAATTTGAGACATTTAAAAATTTTTAAATGTGCAGTGGTATCTCACTGTGGTTTTAAATTGCATTTTTCCAATCCTTAATGATGTCGATCATCTTGTATGTGCTTATTTACCAAATGCACACTTTCTTTGGTAAAATTTCTTTGTCAATTATCTATCTATCTACCTAATCTATCATATTCTCTCAGTCTGTGTTATTTGTTTTTATTTTCGTGGTGTATTTTGAAGTCCAATTCATCTATTTTTTTTTTTTGCATGATTGATGCTTTTGGAGACATAAGTGAAAAAAAACGTTCCTAACCCAAGACTGTGAAAATTTTTCTTCTAGAAATGTATAATTCTAACTTTTATGCTTAGGTGATTGACGTATTTTATATTAATTCATTGTATGGTGTTAATTTAGGGTTGAGTATTTTTTTTCTGTATGAATATTTACTGTTCCAACTCCACTTGTTGGCAAGACCATCATTTCCCCCACTGAATTATCTTGTCATTTTTGTTGCACCGTAGAGGTGGGGGGTGGGGGGGAGGAGTTCTCTAGTGTGGTCCATTGATCTATATGTGTAAACTTTCTCACTATCATATATCTTTTTTTTTTTTTTTTTTTTTTGCGGGACGCGGGGCTCTCACTGTTTTGGCCTCTCCCGTTGCGGAGCACAGGCTCCGGACGCACAGGCTCAGCGGCCATGGCTCACGGGCCCAGCCGCTCCACGGCACGTGGGATCTTCCCAGACCGGGGCATGAACCCGTGTCCCCTGCACCGGCAGGTGGACTCTCAACCACTGCGCCACCAGGGAAGCCCTATATTTCTTTAATATAACCTAAGTATGTGATTAAACCTGCTAGTGTAGGTCTTCCCTCATTTTTTAAATGGTTTTAACTACTCTAAAACATTTGCATTTTCATGTAAATATTAAAATAATCTCATAAGTTTCCTCAAAAATGCACATTACGGTTTTCATTACTATTATATTAAAAAATGAAACTTCTGTGGAGTTCTCCAATCAATGATCATAGTATACATCCCAACGTATTTACATCTTCTTGGTTTCTTGCAGCAAAATTCTAGTTACCTGGATACAGGTCTTGCACATATTTTGCTAAAATTCCCACTAACTGTCTTGTGGTGCTGATGCTATTGTTTATCCTCTTGATTTTTTAAATTTCATTACTTTTTTATGTTAAACATTTTATTAAATATGCAGTAGTATCTCTTTGTGATTTTAATTTGCAGTTCTCCAATGACTAATTAGTTCAGCCCTTTTTATATGCTTATTTACCATATGTAGAACTTCTTTTGTAAAGCAGTTGTTCAATTTTTTGCCAATTTTGTATTTGGTTATTCATATTCTTGTTGAAATTTGAGAGTTCTTTATGTATTCAAGATACAGTCCTTTACTAGCTATGTGATTTTCCCCTAATCTGTTGCTTGCCTTTTATTCTTTTTTTTTTTTTTTTGGCGGTACGTGGGCCTCTCACTGTTGTGGCCTCTCCCGTTGCGGAGCACAGGCTCTGGACGCGCAGGCTCAGCGGCCATGGCTCACAGGCCCAGCCGCTCCACGGCACGTGGGATCTTCCCAGACCGGGGCACGAACCCGTGTCCCCTGCATCGGCAGGCAGACTCTCAACCACTGTGCCACCAGGGAAGCCCTCCTTTTATTCTTTTAACAACATCTTTCAAATAGCATAATTTAAAGTTTAATGAAGTCCAATGTTTCAAAAGGTTCTTTTTTCAGCTTTGGTGATTGTGGTTCAGGATGATTTGTGAGACTATGATCAAGAAGAAAATCAGAAGCACAGATATCTCAAGACTCGAGTGTAGGAGAGTATGCCTCGCAGGTTACTTACTTGGATCTTGGCAGAACTCAGTTTTTTGCCTTGAGACCCTCTTCACCTGCCTCATGACATGGCAGCTGGCT
Organism: Monodon monoceros; assembly: GCF_005190385.1. NCBI lineage: Eukaryota > Metazoa > Chordata > Mammalia > Artiodactyla > Monodontidae > Monodon > Monodon monoceros. The sequence continues at coordinate 10,645,337 of NW_021703766.1, read as the reverse complement.
TCCCCTAGAGCAAGAGAGATGAGGGAGATCAAAAGAGTTTGCCCAAGAAGGAAGATGCAGTCTTTATAACCTAATCAGCAAATGGCATCCCATTACTCTGCAACATTCTATGCCTCAGAACTGTCATTAAATCGAGTGCACACTCAGATGAAGTCTTTACACACAAGTATGAGCAACAAGAGGCAGGAATAATCGAAGGATATCTTAGAGGCTGTTTACTACAGTTCACCCTCTGGCACCTAAAATTCACAACACTTCCACAGGCAAAATACTCATCCCCTCCCGTTAAAGTATAAGCTAAAATATCCGGAATCTTATCATCTAGATCAGGTCCAGATATGGGTGAAACACCTCTGGTGTATTTCCTTTTGCAAATTACCAGAATCATCCCATTTCATGGAAGGGAACAGAGATCTCAAGTACTTGTAGCCATACATTAGGCCCTGGGAAGGCCCTGGCTAGATCTTGTGGAAGGTCACACAAAGATCTGAGGCCAGTTATGAAGCTCCCAGGTCACACAAAGATCTGAAGCCAGTTATGAAGCTCCCAGGTCCTAGGCTGGGCTAATTATATGCAACATTAATGGCTTCATCTTCAGCCTAAGAATGTCCAAGACCTGTCAGGCCCTCAATGGAAGGAGATGCACTGGTCAATAGCTCGTGGCTCCCACCCCAATCTACGGGGCTGGCCATGCCCAAGCCATTACTAAGGCCAGTCCATGCCTCATTATAGGACGGGGAGAGAAGCAGGCTTTCTCTTATCTGAGTCTTTGAGGCCTCAACCAGCTCATCTGGTCTGCACTACAACTTGTTGACGTCCTAAAAGGTCTCAGGTCTCCTTGACCCCTGGAGACCCTATGTGCAGCAATCATAGGAGAGCACAAGTCAAGCAAGGAAATGTGCAGATTGAATCAAGGACTTAGTGAGAGGGCAATTACGGGTCAGAAAGCAGTCACCATGCCTTCATAAATTCTGGATACACACTGGTCTGTAACCAGACCATCAGCTCCTTCCCAGTCCTGGCAAGGCCCAGGGCCAAGGAGGTGTTTGGCTAGAGGATGCAGGCAGGTCAGGCTCTGGTGGCCCTGTTCTCCTCCAGGGCTCTCCTCTTGGGCTGTGACCCCAGGTCATAACCATTCTCCAAGATCTTCTCCGTACACAGCAGGAGATCACTCACTTCAGAATTAAATCCATTCGATCAGGCACGCTCTGGACCTCTCAAAGTCCCCAGGGTACTGTGGAGGAGACAGGGTTTGGCAGGATGGGCCTTGACTAGCTCATCTAGTCTGCCATGATGCCTGAACTCCCAAAGTGAGTGCCTCCTGCCTCGAGCCGTGTAATCCCCCAAAGACCCTCTGAGAACAGGAGCAGGAAGAGGGATATAGCGCCACTGGGATTCAGAGGAAAACCAGATTGTAGATAGGAGGAGGTCACAGGCAGTACAGGAACCTCTCCCCATGCACCATGCCCTTTTCCACAGACCTGTCCATTACCCCATGAGCCATGGCCCTGTCCCTGCCTTGGACTGGGAGCCAGGCTTACAGGCTCATCAGAGAAAAAGGGTCAAGCTGCCAATGGCATCCATGAGCCACAACCCTACTCTTCGAAGTACACCCACATCTCAAGACCATCTCCTGTGCGCGTCTAAGACCTTGTGGGATTTACCAGTCAAATGTAACACTCAACCCTCCAAACAGGCCAGATGTTCTCCCTGTCTCCCTATCCCAGATGACTCAAGGCTTCCATGATCTTTAAGAGAGGTTCACAAGATGAAAGTTTTCTTACCCCCAAAACACTCTGGATCTAGCACCCTCTCTAGCTTGAGGTTTTATACTCTCAGTGGGGTAAAGATGCAGACTATACTTGAGATTGAGGGGAAAAAAGCGCCAGGAGTGTGACTTGCAGGTGAGGAAGAATTCAAATAGCAAAGTACACAGAATGAAGAGGCAGAGAGGAGAGGACAATTTGGGTATACTTACTTATTCTATTATACTGATGTGTGAACATCATAAGTGTACAACTCCGTGAATTCTTACAAAACAAAACAAGTGCCCACATGCAGATAATTCATGTGCTTAGTGAGCTTTGGGGGCTTGGAGGAGGGGTGATAGGATTAACAAGAACGGTGTGTTTGGAATGACTGGTGAGCCTGGCAGTCTTAAAGTGTTTGGGAACATTGACAGCCTTGGGGAGATTTACGAACTTAGAAATTAAGACAACTAACCAACTGGGTGAGGTGCAGTGAAATGCGGGAGGCTCTTATTTATATAGTTTCATTGACAGTGGGCAAGCAGAGAGGGCATCAGGAGCCGGTCACCAACAAGTGGATTGAACTCCATGTTTTCATGCAAATGGGGCTTCTTCATGGGACAGCAATTCAGGAAAGCAGCAACCCACATTTGTTTTGAAATCTATCTACAGAGTTCAAAGTACAGCAAAGTCGGTCCCCGTCTGCTCTCCATTACTGCAGTCTACTCCAACTAGAGAAGAGAAGTGAATCAAATATTTGAGAAGAGGAAATGGAGTCTTGGTGAAGCCACGGAGCAGATAGATGGAGACAGGCTGAGAGTGAGCGGGAAGAGAACGGGGAGGAAAAACAGAGACCAGATCACACAGAGAACAGCAACGGGATCAGAAAGTAGGAAGAGAGGGATCGGGGAACGTGGTAAAAGAGCTGGGAACAGGGACAGGCATTGGGGAGGAGGAAGGAGAGCAGGGTCAGTGAGTGAACGCAGGGAAGGAGAAGAAAAAGCAGAGAACAAGGAACACGGAGAAGCAGTAGGGAACATGATGGGAAAACAAGCCATAGTCCTGGAGCTGCAGGGTCAGCTGCTTGTGGTGCCGTTTCATCCCACGTGTTGTGTACCAGGAAACCTGGTTTTGCTCAAAACGCAGCACCATCCAGGAATCCATAGGGCAAATACTGTGACTCAGATAACCTGTTATACAGATAACTTTGAGGGAACACACGGTACAACATTAGAGCCAGAACAATGTGTCCAGATAGCTCCATAAAAGGACACATTGTGGTTCACAAGGGTCAGTTCCAGAAGCTCAGAGGACGCCGAGGCAGGTAAGGAATCCTCTAGGACTCCTTGTTCTGCAGCACAGTGTCCTGGAGACAACTCAGAGGGCAGAAGACCTTTTGTGAGAGGTTCTGTGTGGCCAGGCCCATGTCTGAGACCCAGCTACAGGGAATCGTGCAGGGCAAGGAGACTGGCATGGGTCACGAAGCCCACATGAGGAAATCTTTGCTTGGGACTCCAGCCTCATGGCTGTTCTCAAGCAGAATCAATGACATACCTAATTAGAAGACAGCAAATGTCCTCACAAAGCTTCTGGTCATCTACGGGGAGAAAAGGAATGAAATGGGACAGAAGAGTTTCTGTGGGATGAAGGGCCAGAGTCTTGTTCTTTCAACAGGACCTGTTGGAGGCCTGAGACCCACCTGGCTCCCTCAGCTACAGGAGACTGGGGCGGGGGGCGGGGTGGGGGGTGAAGGGTTCTGGGGCTACAAGTTGGAGGAAACATTGAAGGATATACCTGCCTGACGATGAACTCATGAAGTGTGTATTATCAGTAACCTTGCTGACATCACCCAACACTACTATGTCAATATAATGTGGATGACGCACAGACACTAGAGGCTTGTGACAAGTTTCCACAAGGCACAGCATCAAAGAGAACGGAGCCAGACCCCTAGGTTGAAATCCAGGATGTTTTCTTCCTGACGTTTACCCCTCGGCTTTAGGTCAGGTGCCCCGGCCTTACCTCAGGTTCCCGGCTTCACAGCTGGTGCCACAGCTTTATTTCACGTTCCCTCTTTATGTCTGGTCCTTGGGCTGAACGTCACGTGCCCAGCTTTTGTAACATAACTGACACTAAATACAAGGGTCCCCAGGCTTTACCTCAGTTTCCTGGCATTTACGTCACCTGACCCTGCTTTATGACACTTTACCCTTGCTCTACGTCGGTTGACAATGCTTTACGGCACTACCAGGCTTTGCTTACATTAATTTCCCCGGCTTTACGTTACCTTACCCTGTTTTACACCACTTGACAATGCTTTACGACACTTCCAGGCTTTACATCAGCTGACTTTGCTTTACCTCACCTGACCCTGCTTTATGGCATTCCTCCTGCCTGGCATGACCTCAGGTTTTCAGGGTTTTCGTCAGGTGATCTGGCTTTACCCGTCTTATCCCGGTTTAACTTTCCTAACCCTGCTTTTCCTCAAGAGCCTAGCTTTATGTCAAGAGCCTGGCTTTCTGTAACGTGCCCGGCCTTACATCAGGCGCTGTAACAGGGAAGAACTAATCTGGTTTCGTATTACATCTTTCTTTTATTTTAACTTTTGTTTTCTATTTTTACTACAAGATAATCACTAAAGGAATGTTGCCTATAGCTTAAAATATACATAATGGCCTGTCTTCTCTGAGAGCCCTGCCCGCACCCCCAGCCCCATGCCTGAATGTTAAACTAAAATACCTTTGTTCAGCTCACAGGAAACATCCTGACCCAGCCCACCTATAAATGGCTGCAGGCAACAAGAAATTAATACATTCCCTCCGGGAGTCTGGATTAAGCCAGATGTGTGCAACAACTCATGGCCTTTTATTTTACCTCCTCACCTCCCCCTTTACGTGTTCTCTAAAAGAAACTAGCATCCAGACCCTAGTAAGATGCTTCTCTAGGACACTGGTCCGCCATTTTCTCGGACTCCCGGCATTCCAAACAAAGTGGTCATTCCATGCCCCAACACCTTCGCTCCCGATTTATTGGCCTGTCTTGCAGCAAGGAGAATGAGCTTGGACTCGATAACAAGCCTAGACCTAAGAAAGAGATGATATTATATTGTAATAGTGTATGGCCACAATGTGTGTTAGGATCAGAAGAGCGATGGCCCCTGAATAACTCACTCAATTATTATACGATCTTGCAGTTAGAATTGTTTTGTGAAAGTGCAGGGGAAAATAACAAGATCCTACACACTGAAGCATTTATACTATTACATCAGGAGGAAAAGGAGTCAGAGGGCTAACGCCTTACGGTGCATCGGTCTGAAAGGAAACCCAAGGGAAAATCTGTTCTACAAGAGGGAGAGAGAGGAAATGACAGCGGGGACATGTTATGTCAAAACTTACCCCGGGGGTTTCCCTGGTGGCGCAGTGGTTGAGAGTCCGCCTGCCGATGCAGGGGACACGGGTTCGTGCCCCGGTCCGGGAAGATCCCACATGCCGCGGAGCGGCTGGGCCCGTGAGCCATGGCCACTGAGCCTGCGCGTCCGGAGCCTGTGCTCCGCAACGGGAGAGGCCGCAGCAATGAGCAATGAGAGGCCCGCGTACCGCAAAAAACAAACAAACAAAAAAGAAAAAAAACCCGGAACTGTAGCCTATCCGCTTCCCCCACCGGCAGAGCCGATTGTACCAGCAGCTGTGCCGACCGTCCGCATGCCGCCAATATATTCACCCCTTTTACCGCCTCCTGTTTCCCCTACTAATGGGGATCAAGTAGACGTTTCTAGGTTAACCGCTGGGGCACGGAGACCTGGTTTGGTATCACCATTTAAAACCCAACAGCGCACTCAGTTTGGACCTGGAGCCACTTCCGGAGCTGGGAAATTTCCCTTGTGCTGATATCCCATAGAAGGCTTTAATGCAAATGGCCAACCAGATAGGTTTCTATGGATGCACAATCCATTCTCAACTTCATATTTGTGTAAGGCCAGCAGGTCCGGGGAAGGGCCCAGGGAGCCAGACGCAACCCCCGCCAAAGTGTCTGATGCAACCGACACCTGACATTGCCACACCACTCGGCCCCGGTCTTCCCGCTCCCCGAGGGGCGGAACCAACGGCTCTGAGGCTGATGCAACCGACACCTGACATTGCCACAACACCCGAGAGATTACCAAAAAAGGGCTGCTTCACACAGCAAGCACCTCCCCTGCGTCCGCCCCTATAAATTTTGTTCATGCCCGCACCCGGGCGCGCCTTCTCTGGCCCCTTTCTCTCGGACCAGTAAACCTCGCCCGGGAGCGTTCCCAAATAAAGCTTGTTTAAGCTCTCCTCCGTCTTTGGTGCCGTGCCTTACATTTGGTGCCGAAACCCGGGAGGGGTACCCAGCCCCACAAATTACCGCGGGGCCACCCCTCCCCCCCCCCCAGGGAACGACCGGGGGCCTCTGCTCACCCACCCGATCCGGCAGAAGCGGGGTAAGTTCCTCCTTCGTTCCCCTCGACCCCCAGGGTCCCTACCCACCGGACTCCCTGTCCTTAACCGCGGCCGCGTCAGGGACTCCTCCATCCTCCCTCCGAGCCTCGGGCGATTGTGGAGACGTCCCAACCGCCTGACTGCTCTCCAATCCGCCGTGACCAGAGATTGAGACCAGAGACGTCTCTCTCTTTCTCTGTTCACCCGGGGACAGACCGGAGGTCATGGGGACTTCAGAATACAAACCAGATCCTAAGGCACCCCTGGGGTGTCTCCTGGCCAACTTTACAAAACTCGGCTTTTCTCAAGATCTCCGCCGCAGGCGGCTCATATTCTACTCCACCGAGGCCTGGCCACAGTACCCTCTAGACAATCAATCTAAATGGCCTCCTGAAGGGACTTTGGATTTCAGCATCCTCCACGATTTAGATAACTACTGCCGCAGGACGGGTGAATGGTCCGAGGTCCCCTACGTCCAGGCCTTCTGGTATTTACGCTCCCGCCCTTTCCCTCTGCGTCGATTGTTCCACTTCCCAGATCCTTCTTGCCAAACAGACATCTCCTACATCCAAGCCCCTAATTTCCTTTGACGATGACCCCTCTCCACTCGCCGACCCACCCGAATCTCTCGCCTCTCCCCCCTCCAGAGCTCCTCTCCAACCCCCACCCTACCCTGGACCGGCCCCTCTCCCTCCCGAACCCACTCCAGCGCCCCCCCACCGCTCCCCCGCTTCCCCTGGCAACCTCCCCCTTGGCTTCCCCTTCCCCCGCTTCCTCCCCCTCCACCTCTCTCTCCTCACCCCTCTCTTCGCCAATCAGCTCACACACCCGCTCTCACCACCACGACTCCCAAGACCCAAACCTTCTCGGTCCCTTAAGACAGGTGGCCGGAGCGGAAGGATTGGTTAGAGTTCATGTTCCCTTTTCCCTCCAAGATCTCTCTCAAATAGAAAAGCGATTAGGCTCCTTTTCTGCTGACTCCTCCCGCTACATCAAAGAATTTTGCTACCTCTCTCAAGCTTACGATCTAACCTGGCATGACATATTTGTGATCCTATCTTCTACTCTGACCCCCGACGAGAGGGAACGAATTCAAACTGCTGCCCGAAACCACGCAGATCAGGTCCACCTCACTGATAACTATGCCCGTCGGAGCCACTGCCGTGCCTGGCACCGATCCGGGCTGGAGCTATCAGGACGGCCAAGACGGTCTCCGCAAACGCAATCTAATGATCCAATGCCTCTTGGCTGGTATGCAGGCTGCCTCCCACAAGATTGTCAACTTCGAAAAGCTAAAAGAGATAACCCAAGAGCCCAATGAAAATCCAGCCGTTTTTCTCAACCGCCTTACAGAGGCCCTAACTCTCTACACCCACTTGGACCCTGACACCCCCGCAGGCGCAACGGTCTTGGCCACCCACTTTACCACCCAATCAGCCCCTGATAACAGAAAAAAACTTAAGCGGGCAGAGGACGGCCCCCAGACTCCCATCCGAGACCTGGTAAAAATGGCCTTTAAAGTCTACAATGCCCGTGAAGATTTGGCAGAGTCCAGCCGAAAAGGGTGGCCCTCCAAACCCAAGCCCTCGTAGCCGCCCTGCAGCTGGCCATCTCCCATGGACAACATCCACGGGACCCGCCGAAGGCAACCCCACCAGGGGCCTGCTTCAAGTGCGGAAAAGAGGGGCACTGGGCTCGCCAATGTCCCAATCCCCGGCCTCCTTCCAAGCCCTGCCCTGGCTGCAGGCTAACAGGCCATTGGAAAAGCGACTGCCCTACGGCCGGCCCTCCCTCAGCGCCTCCACGTGGAGGGCGGACCTACGCAACGGCTCCACCACTCGAACTCCTGGGATTGGCTGACGACTGACAACACCCGGACTCAAAGACCCCCATCACCCTCGCCGAGCCCAGGGTAACGCTACAGGTAGCGGGTAAGTCCATCTCATTCCTGGTGGACACAGGGGCTACCTATTCGGTCTTGCCTACATATTCCGGGCCAGTTTTTCCTTCCCAGATCTCGGTTACGGACATCGACGGTAAGCCGTCCTTCCCGCTCCAGACCGGCCCCCTCTCATGTTACATCGAGAGGCTCCCTTTTACTCATTCTTTCTTAGTCATACCGTCCTGCCCGGTTCCTCTGCTAGGTCGTGATGTTCTCTTCCAACTAGGGGCCTCTCTATAACTTGCCAGGCTTGATCCTAAGGCCTCCTCCTCTCGACTCCTGCTCCCCCTCCTCGGTCTGGCAGCGGAGCCCCCTCCCTCCTCTCTTCCTCCTCCCATCTCCCCCAACCGGATAGACCCCCAGGTCTGGGATACATCAAAACCCATAATAGCGACACACCACCCCCCTGTCCTAATCCGTCTTAAAGACCCCTCCAAGTTTCCATCCAGGCCCCAATTCCCCATTTCTGAAACTCATCTAAGGGGCTTACGACCTATTATCACCAGACTCTTAGACCAGGGGCTGCTCATCCCCACGGACTCTCCCTGCAACACCCCCATCCTGCCTGTCCGCAAGGCCTCAGGAGATTACCACCTGGTCCAGGACCTCCGACTGATCAATGAGGCGATAATTCTCCTCCACCAGTTGTGCCAAACCCATACACTTTGCTCTCCCATATTCCCCCGTCCACCACCCATTTTACGGTCCTCGATCTCAAAGACGCCTTCTTTTCTATCCCCCTACACCCTGATTCCTACTTCCTTTTTGCTTTCACCTGGACAGATCCGGATACCCAGGCTTCCCGCCAGCTCACCTGGACGGTTCTTCCCCAGGGCTTCCGCGACAGCCCCCACCTCTTTGGCCAGGCTCTGGCGCGGGACCTCGCTTCCTGCCCTCTCACCCCCAGTATAGTCCTCCAATACGTGGATGACCTCCTCCTCTGTAGCCCATCTCTCAAACTCTCAAATCAGCACACTGCTGACCTCCTCAATTATCTCGGCTCTCGGGTCTCTCCAACCAAGGCCCAACTGTCTACACCCTCAGTAACCTACATGGGGATTCACCTTACCCCCACAACAAAGAGCCTGACAGCCGACCGCACCCAGGCCATCCGCGACCTCCAACCTCCAGAGACAGCTGACCAGATTCTCTCCTTTCTGGGCCTAATAGGATTTTTCCGACACTGGATCCCTAACTTTGCTCTTCTTGCTAAGCCCCTATATTTAGCTGCTAAAGAAACCCCCCAAGGACCCCTTACCTCTCCCTCCACTGTTCGACAGGACTTTCTCACCCTCAGAGACACCCTGATATCCTCCCCTCCCCTTTCTCTGCCTAACCCAGACCGTCTTTTCCACCTCTTTGTAGATGAACGGATTGGAATAGCTACTGGACTCCTTGCCCAACCCGTAGGACCTTCCTACCGCCCCGTGGCTTACCTCTCCAAACAACCTGACCCAACCATTCGGGGTTGGCAACCATGCCTCCGAGCTTCGGCAGCAGCAGCTGAACTGACCAAACAAACACTCAAACTGACCCTGGCCCGCCCGCTGACTGTACTTTCCTCCCACCGACTGGCCGACCTCTTCGGCCATAAGTCTCTCTCTCTCTCGGGCCCCTCCCGCATCCAGGAATTCCACCTGCTGTTCATTGAAAACCCTGCTATCTCCCTCGACCTCTCCCCCCGCCACCCCGGCCTAAACCCGGCCTCCCTCTTGCCTATCTCCGATACCAGGACCTCCCCTTCCCACTCCTGCCCCCAAGTCGTAGAGGCCCTCAGCCGAGGGAGGGACTCTTTGATACTCCACTGTTAAACCCGGATCGCACCCTCTTCGTAGATGGCAGCTCTATACTCGGCCCCGACGGACACGCCGCCAGGCGGCCTACGCGGTAGTAACCATCTCAACCATTATCGAGGCCAACCGCCTCCCAGAAGGGACAGCCTCTCAAAGGGCTGAACTGATAGCACTCACGCGGGCCCTCGACCTCTCTCAGGGCCGAAGGGTCAATATCTATACAGATTCTAAATACGCCTTCCTGATTGCGCACAGCCATTCAGCTCTTTGGAGGGAGCGCGGATTTTTGACCACCAAGGGCTCCCCGGTGGTTAACGCCTCCCTCATCGCAAAACTCCTGGATGCCCTCCAGCTGCCCGAGGAGGTGGCAATCACCCACTGCAGGGGCCACCGGCTCCCTCTAACCCAACAGCACAAGGTAACTCAAAGGCCGGCTCCGTGGCCCGCGAGCTCACCAAAGGGGCCCCTCCAGCTCCGATCTTGTTCCTCACCACCTCAATCCGACCCGCATACGACCCCCACGAAGAGACAGCCCTACTATCCAAAGGGGGCCACAGGACCGAAAAAGGATGGATTTTTATGGACAACAAAGTTGCCCTCCCTTCAGCCCAAGCGGCCAGCCTCCTAGCAGACATCCACAAGTCCCTACACATTGGCCTGAAGGCGATGTTCCGTTTCCTAGATCCCCTCTTTTACATGCCTGGACTCAGAGATGCCATCTCAAAAACTCACGCGGCTTGCCAGACTTTCGTGTCCGTCTCTCCACAAGGAGGCCTACGGCCCCGAATCCCTACTCACCAGATGCGCGGACACCAACCTGGCGAGGACTGGCAGGTTGACTTCACCCATATGCCCCACTGTAAACGCTTCCGATATTTGCTCACTCTCGTTGACACCTTTTCAGGTTGGATCGAGGCCTTCCCAACGGCCCAAGAAACGGCGGATACAGTCGCCACCATCCTTCTCCAACATATCATCCCCCGATTTGGCCTGCCGATCTCCATCCAGTCAGACAACAGACCCGCCTTCGTCTCTCAGGTGGTTCAACAGGTATCCGAGGCTCTTCAGATCACCTGGACACTCCACATCCCCTACCACCCCCAGTCATCCGGTAAGATTGAGCGTGCCAACGGAATCTTGAAAGACCACCTCACCAAGCTGTCCCTTGAGGTCCGTATCTCGTGGCCCAACCTGCTCCCCCTTGCCCTCACCCGAATCCGAGCCTCACTTCGGACCTCTTCTAGTCTCAGTCCATTTGAACTGCTCTACGGCCACCCTTTTCTCCTCCATAACTTACCAACCCAAAACCCACCCCTAGCTTCCTACCTCCCCTACCTGTCTCTGCTTCGCCACCTTCTCCGTGAGCACGCTGACCACAACCTGCCGACGGTCACGGCCTCTGAAACTTCCTCTCTCCCTACAACCCGGCGATAGCGTCCTCCTCAAAGAATTACACCCCCAATCTCTCAAGCCACGGTGGACAGGCCCCATACGGTGATCCTCACCACTCCCACAGCAGCTAAACTCTTGGGACACCCCTCCTGGTACCATGTCTCCCGCCTTAAAATGGCCCCAACTCCAGAGACTTGGACGGCCTTACCGCTGGGTCCCACGAGGCTACAGCTTGTCCGTCACCCTGTCTCTCCTCCTGCTGCTCCTCCTGCCACCCAGGACTCGCCAGATGTCCCTATGGCGCTTCCATGTCCATGGGACATGGCAAGCTAAAGGTCGGACCCACGCCCGAGTCCTGGGCACGGGAGACTGCCAACCAGATGGGTGCCAGGCCCTGGTGACGATCCAGATCCCCATCGCTAACACAGAAGGTGTTCCCCTGGGTTGGTCCACCCCCGCTGTCTGCTTCGCTTACGATCAGACCCAAGACTACTGTCAATGGTGGAATGAGACCTATGGGGGGTGCCCCTATCACTCATGTAACATCCATGTGGCAAAACTAGATACCAGGAGCTCGCTCCGACAATCCCACCTGCTCACCACAAATGGCAAGGGTCAATTATTCATCAACATCAGAGATCCCTGGGACACAAGATGGATAAAAGGGGTACAAGGAAAAATCTACCGGTGGGCAACTGATGCCTACCCCGTGGGCTCTATCATGGTCTTCCGCTCATACGTCAGAGTGATCCCTGAAATCATCCAGCACTTGAGCGAACAGGCCACCATGGTCCAGGAGACCGAACAGGCCCTAGAACGCCAACTACCCCACCCTGACCACAAGAGGGCAGCCGTCCAAACTTAACTAATGATGCACTCCCTTGCAATTCATCCCTCCCTGTAACTACGCCAATGGGGGCCGCACCAGGCTTGTTCTTCTGGTGTAATGGCTCCCTTACAAAAGAGGTCAACTCTTCCTCCCCCTTCCCATGTATCCCCGTCACCCTTGTTCCACAACTCACATTATATGGCCAAGCCGAATTTCTCTCACTTACCACACAACTTTTTGGCCGACAAAAAAGGGCTATCTTTCTCCCTATGGTCGCAGGCATTTCCCTCGCCACCTCTCTTGTCGCCTCCTCTCTTGTCGCTGCGGGCATCGGGGGAGGAGCCCTAACACACAGTGTCTCAACATCCCGCGACCTAGAACAGAAACTCCAGCTAGCCATCGAGGCCTCTGCCGCCTCCATCACCTCCCTCCAGCGCCAGATCACCTCAGTAGCCCGAGTTGCCCTCCAAAATCAACGCGCCCTGGACCTTCTGACAGCCGACAAACGAGGTACCTGCCTCTTCCTACAGGAAGAGTGCTGCTACTACATCAACGAGACAGGGGTCGTTGAAGACAATGTAGATGCTCTCCGACGCTTAAAAGAAGAATTCCAACGCAGGCAGCGACAATCCACCTCCCCCACCCCCGATTGGTGGCGGTCCACCCTCTATACCTGGCTGACACCATTCCGAGCCCCTTAGTCCTTATCTGCATCCTATTCATGCTTGCCCCGTTTCCTCAGGTTTCTCTGCAGCCGTATACAAGAAGTCTCTCGGGTGGCGGTGAATCAGATGCTACTCCACGCATATACCTTACTACCCACAGAACCCCCCGCGGCCGCTCTCCCCTAACCTCCGGACCGCTGGCCACCCGACTCCCTTCCGGCGCCCCCGTACAGCAGGAAGTAGCCAGAGACCAAACGTCGCCCCATTACACCAAAGAAGTCGGGATGTAAGGCCAGCAGGTCCAGGGAAGGGCCCAGGGAGCCAGACGGAACCCCTGCCAAAGTGGCTGATGCAACCGACACCTGACATTGCCACAACACCCGAGAGATTACCAAAAAAGGGCTGCTTCACACAGCAAGCACCTCCCCTGCGTCCGCCCCTATAAATTTTGTTCATGCCCGCACCCCGGCGCGACTTCTCTGGCCCCTTTCTCTCGGACCAGTGAACTTCGCCCGGGAGCGTTCCCAAATAAAGCTTGTTTAAGCTCTCCTTCGTCTTTGGTGCCGTGCCTTACAATTTGCTTAACTGGAAAGACCATAACTCTGCTTACCGAGAGGACCCCCTCTGCATGACTGAACTCCTTATATCTGTCTTTGCCACTCAACATGCCACTCGGGCGGACATTCACACTCATGAATAGGATGCTTACTGGGGATGAAAGGAGGATGGTTGTTGACAAGGCTAGAGAGGAAGCACACCAGCTCCATCTAGCGGATCCAGGTGAAACCCCAGAAGCAAATCTGGCATTCCTATTGCTGAGCCTAATTGGGACCTAAAAATGGACGCATGCCACACGCAGAGCATTATATCAATAGAAAGTGTAGCGGGTCTTCAAAAGGGGGTACCTAGGCAAAAGAGCTTAAACAAAATTCAGGAGATAGAACAAAAACCCAGTGAGAATCCATCAGAGTTTATAGAATTTATCAAGCTCATAGATGCTACAGGGATGCAGATCCTGAGGCCCCTGAGAATAAAAGGATGGCAAATATGACCTTCATCGGGCAAAGCTCCCCAGATGTAAGAAGAAAACTACAAAAGTTAGATGGTGCATTTGGAATGGACCCTTCTCAATTGGTAGGTGTTGCTTTTAACGTGTTCAACAACGGGATGACGACAGAAGAAAGAAGATGCAAAACAGAACCACTTTTCTGGCAGCAGCATTGGATTCCCAGAAGGTGAGTAACCCAAAGAGAGGTAAGCCACCACTGGGGAAAGAACGATGGGCTTACTGTAAGGAGGAAGGGCACTGGAAAAAAGATTGCCCTAGGCTGAAACAGGAACAAAAACGATAAAAGGAAGCAGGGAGGCTCTCTTGCATGGTAGAAAGAGAGGAAAGCTCATGGTAAGTGAAGAGGCCCGGGGGCTCCCTTGGACTTGACGCATCAAATTCCAATCTCCCCACAGGAGTCCCGGGCAACTTTGACAGTGCGGAACAAGTTGATTGACTTTCTAATAGACATGGGTGCAACATATTCTGTGGTAAACACCAAGGTGGCACAGAAAACATCTCAATCCATCCTGGTCATGCGAGTCTCTGGAGAAGTACAAAATCGTTCATTCTTACAACCTCTAGAATGTCAACTAGGGGACCTCACCCTGAAACACATTTTCTTATATATGCCAGAGTGTCCAATCCCTCCTTTGGGACAGGACCTCCTTTGTAAATTAAAAGCTCAAGTAATATTTTTGACAGAATAGCTTGACATCAGGGACCCACCAGAGCACGCTTTGAGCCTACAGATGGGGCTCATGGAAACCCCAGAAAAGGAGACAGAGCTCTTTTCCCCCCTGAAGTCTACGAAAAGGTAAGGCCAGAAGTGTAGGCTGACAGCACCCCAGGGAAAGCCAAAAATGCATGGCCAATATGAATCCCATTAAAAAGGAATGCTGGGACACCTAATCTAAAACAATATCCTCTGAGTCAAGAGGCCCAAAAGGGAATTCAGCCAATTCTCGAAAAGTTTTTGAAAACAGGACTGATTAAACCTTGCAAGTCCCTGAACAACACCCCTATTCTCCCGGTCAAAGCCAAACTCAGCAGAGTATTGCTTTGTCCAAGACTTGAGGCCTATTAATGAAATAGTCCAAGATTTGCACCCTGTGGTACCTAATCCATACACTGTGCTCACAACGATTGCTGGAGGATATGGCTGGTTCTCGGTTTGGGACTTGAAAGATGCTTTTTTCTGCATTCCTACTGCAGAGGAATCATAGCAGCTATTTGCTTTTACGTGGCAGGACCCAGAAACACAGGTAGTCCAACAGTATTGTTGGATTGTCCTGCCTCAAGGATTTAAGAATTCCCCTACTGTAAGCTGCTCTTTGCAGGAAACCGCCCTCAGCAGGAAGCCTCTTTCCTTGTCACTTTAGCAAGGCTATATTGTAACTAACTTTTAAACCAAGCAGCCCCATGCCCTACTCATATCTGACCCAAGCACACCTTTCAGCTCTTTTAATCAAACGATACCTTACCTAACTTTTCGGTTCTTTCCATAGATCAAAGCAGTAAAAATGAAGAATAAGTAATTAACAGATGACCAGATCTCTTCCCCAGCTTCCCTTTCAGTAATCTCTGGAACAAACTGTGTGAGCAAACTCTGTGAACAAGATAATGTCTAGAGGAAGATCAGAAGTCGACAAGCCTGCACACAGTGGGCGGTGGCGCTGACTCTGACCCCCATCTCAATGACTAACTGAGATTCCTTCTCTGTTTCCCTTTCAAAACTTTGATGCCTGAGCAGAATCTTTGGAAGTGGTTTTGGGCCGAGGCCACCATCTTCCCAGATTGCTGGCGTTCTGATTAAAGGCACCTTTTCTTTCTACCGACATTTGTGAGTATTGATTTTGTAAGCGGCAAGCTGCAGGACCTGATTCATTCAGTAACACTACTTTGGGGAAATGTTGGCTAGGGACCTCAGAAACTTAATATTGGATGAAGGACTCTAACTCCAATATGTGGACAATTTGCTCATAGCAAGTCCTACATATGATACGTGTCTATAAGATACCATCAGAACCCTGAACTATTTGGCCAGTTGTGGATATAAGGTCTCCCAGAAAGAGGCCCAGATACGTAAGCAAGTCACCTATCTGGGCTCTTTTCTCTCCCAAGGACAGCGGGATCTTTTGCCTGATAGAAAACAGGCAATTGCAGGCTTGGGAATACCCAAGACCCACAGGCAACTGAGAGGGTTCCTGGGAATGGCAGGGTTCTGTCAGATTTGGATCTCACAGGAAAACCCCTCTATGAGGCTTTAAAGGGACATGATGTTGAGCCCGTTACTTGGACTAAAGAGTGCCAAACAGCCTTTGAAACAATAAAAACAAACTTAGTCTCAGCCCCGACTTTGGGATTACCAGACTGAAAGAAACCTTTCAAATTGTATGTCCATGAAAGACAAGGCATAAGTCTTGGGGTGTTAATTCAAGCTCTGGGGAATATCCCCCCACCTACTGCCTACTTCTCAAAACAACTAGAAGAGACTGTTAAGGGATGGCCACCTTGCCTTCGAGCTGTAGCCACTACGTATGACAGACTTCAGGAAGCTGAGAAGTTTACTCTGGGGCAACCCACCACTGTGTATGTCCCTCACCACGTCCTTTCTTTACTGGAACAAAAAGGGGGCTATTGGCTGAGTTCTGGGAGAATGGGAAAGTACCAAGCCATTCTCTTAGACAATTCCAACGTAAGACTTCAGGTCACTTCAGCCCTAAATCCAGCCACATTGCTCCCAATTGATGCTGCACAAACACCAGAGCACAACTGCCTACACTTCATTGAGCTAGTGTACTCTAGCAGACCAGACTTAACGGACCAACCCTCAGCTGAGCCAGATATGGAACTGTTCACCAACGGAAGCATGGACCAAGGTAGCTGACACACTGGGTATGTGGTGGTAAACCTTAAAAAGATTGTTGAAGCAAAAGCCCTGCCCCGCAGGGAGCTCAGCTCAGAAGGCGGAAATCATTGCACTGACAAGAGCCCTACTCCCACTGAAGGCAAGGGAGTAAATATATACACAGACTCTTTGCTATGTGTTCTCCGTGGTGCATGCTCACGGGGCAATCTGGAAGGAAAAGGGGCTCCTCACTTCGAACAATAAAGACATAAAACATTCTTCTGAAATCCTGTCACTATTGATAGAGACAGTAAAGGGACAAAGTAGGTAATTAAATAGATAATCCCACTAGGGTATTGTAGGTAAAGAAAAAGGGGTGGGAGACCCCTGTAAGTTAATGATCACTCAAGAAAGCAGGTTTGCTTAACCGCAAAACCAAGCAAGCTTGCTTAGCAATAAAACCATGGAACAGAAGCATGAGAAATGCCCCAAAACAATAAAACAATGGTGTCATGAGACCCATATCCTGCCCAGTGAGCTCAGTAAGTTAATGACCCCTAGGACATGCTCTCTGCACGCATAAAAAACAATAATTTATGGAAAGGTGACATTTCAAAGTGAAAGACCCTCACTGTACCGAGAGCTGAAATCATTTTTCCATAGTGCCATGACGCTCCTGGCTTGACCATGTAGGGACAAGAAAACTCCCCTGCCCAACCTGGAGGATGACCTGATGATGGAACTGTGACGTCTACTCAAGAATGAGGAAGAAGGTGGTCTTCTCCCCCTCCCCACTTTTCCTCTGATTATAAAACTGTAGCCCACCGAGTTCTCACGGTGCAGCACCCTCTCACCCGCCCACTTGTAAGCCTCACAAGTGTCCTGTTCTAATAAATCACTTCTTATCTATCACTTTGCCTCTCGCTTAATTCTTTCTGTGCTGAGGCATAAAGAACTAGAGCTCCTTGGAGCCCCCCGAAATGCCACCTAGTGGTTTCTCTGTTAGAAGCAGTCCATAAGCCCTCCCAATTGGCCATAATGCACTGCCCAGGCCACCAAAAGGGTGAAACTCATACAATAGAGGGCAACTGGTTAGCTGACCAAAGCTGCAAAGAAGGGAGCAAAGAAGGCAACCGTCAAGCCATGATAGGATCACTTCTCCCACAGATTGACTTGTCAAAACACCAGGCAGTGTATTCAGAAAAGGACAAGGAGAGGGCCGAAGAGTGGGGTTTCACTCTTGACCACACATCACCTGGCTGGAAATGTAGTGCACAAGGAATTGTTTTGATTCCTGAGATACTCCTGGACACTGTGCTGTAGCACATTCATAATCGTACCCATCACGGGAGAGATGCCACCTTACAATGGATTCAAAAGTATATAATGGGGCCTAACCTACAAAAAACCGTCCAGTGAGTCACTCAGAATTGCATGATTTGGGCTAAAAATAATCCAAAGACTGCCTGTCAGGCCTCCCCAGATGGGGACCCAACACAGAGGAACCTGCCCCACTGAGGACTGGCAAATAAAATTGACTCAAATGCCTTGAGCTGTAGGAAATTTCAGATATCTGCTAGAGTTTGTGGACACTTTTTCAGGATGGGCGGAAGCATAACCCACCAGGACAGGAAAATTCTCTGAAGTGGTTCCAGCCCTCCTTAAGGAAATTATCCCCGGGTTTGGACTGCCTAACACCCTTCAAAGTGATAACAGGCTTGCTTTTGCCTCTAGCATAATCCAACAAATGATGTCTAAAGCACTACAAATTAATGGGCAGTTACATTCATCCTGGGACCACAATCAACAGGAAAAAAAATGAGAAAATGAATCATACATTAAAAAGAAGCACTGCTAAAATAGGTCAAGAGAATAATTTAACTGGGGATAAGGCTCTGCCAACTGCCCTGCTATGGATCAGAGTGGCTCCCAGAAGCAGGCTTAAATTAAGCCCCTTTGAAATATTTTATGGTAGGCCATTACAGGTGTCTACCTGGACCAGGGAGTCTGTAAACGCTCTGAAAGATCTAGCTGTTGCTAATAAGTTAAAATTTGGGGCACTATACTGACCTCTCTTCAAGAGTTTGCCTCCAACAGGTCTGCCTATCCAACTGAAGTAGCCTTACATCCTTTCCGACCCAGAGACTGAGTCTTCCTTAAAACCTGGAGAGAACAAGGGCCTGAAGCTCAGCTGACTGCAAGGTGGACAGGACCACATGTGGTATTACTTACCGTGCACTCATCTGTCAAGTTAGCTGAAGAAAAGCCATGGATTTATCACACTCAGATTAAAGCAGCACCACTGTCATCAGAAAATGGCCCAACTCCCGAAAGGCCTAGAGAGCAATGGGTTTGTGAACCCTTAGAAGACGTAAGTTTGCTCTTCCAAAAAGATAAATATTGAGACTGCAATTTCATTGTAGCTGGAGAAGGGTGGGTCAACCTACGTGTTTAATCTTGTTCAACTGAACAACACAGCAATCTAGTGTAATTATGACACCGTCGGAAAGTTAAAATTAATAGATATGTATAGAAACTGGAACCAAAACCCCCAATTCCAATTACAAATTAGACAAGAGAAGGACTGAGGGATTTCATCGGGTTCAAATAATTGAGAATTGTCCTATCTACCAAAGATTCTAAGGACTATTCTTAGACTAGAATAGAATATTCTTATCAACCCAAGGCTGATCAATTCCATTCTACAATCACCCACATCACCCCTATTTAGCAGGAAGTAGCCAGAGGGGTCATTGCCCCTTTTCCCGTAAGATTGTGGAATGGACATTGACAGTGGGGAATTGTAATAGGGAATAACAAATCTGACTCCATATTAGATCTGTTTCTTTTACTTTAACCTTTGATTTCTGTTGCTTTTGTTACAAGTTAATCACTAAAAGGATGTTGCCTATTGCATGAAGCATACATAATTGCCCGTCTCAGGTAACCCTGCCCCCTCTGCCTGAACGTTAAACTAAAATACCTTTGTTCAGCTCACAGGGAAACATCCTGACCCAAGCCACCTGTGAATGACTGCAGGAAAGAAGAAATTAACATATCCCCTCCTTGAGTCTGGTGAAACCAGAAGATATTTGCAAAACGAATGGGCTTTTTACTTTACCTCCTCACTTGCCCCCTCTCTGTTCTATAAAAGAAACTAGCATCCAGGGCTTCCCTCGTGGCGCAGTGGTTAAGAATCCGCCTGCCAATGCAGGGCACACGGGTTCAAGCCCTGGTCTGGGAAGATCCCACATGCCGCGGAGCAACTAAGCCCATGTGCCACAACTACTGACCCTGCGCTCTAGAGCCCGTGAGCCTCAACTACTGAATCCCGCCCGCCTAGAGCCCATGCTCCGCAACAAGAGAAGCCACTGCAATGAGAAGCCCAAGCACCGCAAGGAAGAGTAGCACCCGCTCGCCACAACTAGAGAAAGCCCGTGCGCAGCAACAAAGACCCAACTCAGCCAAAAATAAATTAATTAACAAAAAGGAAACTCGCATCCAGACCCCCTGCAAGACGGTTCTCTAGGACCCTAGTCTGCCATCTTCTTAGACTCCCAGCTTTCCAAATAAAGTTGTTATTCCTTGCCCCAACACCTCCTCTCTTGATTTATTGGCCTGTCATGCGGCGAGCAGAACGAGCTTGGACTCGGTAACAATGAGAGTCAACTTCTCCTAAGATTGCTCAACGTAAATAGGAATCCTGTGGGCAGTGGAGGTCGGGGTTCCAACTAGGCTGGTCCTCAGGGACTTTGCCTCATTGAGCTCCATTCGGCTGACCAAAGGGGAAAGAGTGGGAAGCCAGAGATCAAGCGAGAGCAAAGTGAGAGCGACACAGAGGAAGAGAGAGAAAGGGAGATATTGGAGGAGAGAAAACTGAAGAACGACTAAGACAAAGACCTGGAGAAAAAGACATAAAAAGAGCTAAAGGGATAAGGAAGGAGGGCACACAGACACACGGAGACATAAACATCGGAAGAGAGACAGAGATGCAGACGCAAAGAGACATCCAGACACAGAGAGAGAAAGAGGCTCAGAGACAAGGAGTCGCGGGCAGAGACATTCAGAGCAAAGAAGGAGAATCCAGAGCAGGACTGTCTACATCTGCGCTCACCCTCACACTAAATTTGTCGGCTAGGACCGCCTGATGCAGCCCAGGAAAAGAAGATCGGATCAACCGGACCGCGCACTCCTCCAAGCTAGCTTAGACACCCTCCAGGGAACGGACCCCAGCGGCGGGCATCTTGCCCTACCCTCGTCCAGCCAGTGGTGGCGCTCAGAGGCCGAAGGGGCATTTTCCTCAACCAACGAGGTCTCAGAAGGCTCCCAAAGCCTCGCCCACAAGCACCCCAGTTAGGCCTGGGCTCCTAATCTGCATGGCTCCGCCCACAGAGCCCTATCTTCGGAAGTGAGGTCAGCTCGGCCTTTTGCCGGTCTGGGCAGGCCCTGGTCAGCCTACACATTGCCTTTGCAAACTCACCCCTCTGCGCCATGAGCATGTCCACGGCTCGCGCTTGCCTTTTTCCAGAGGCCGCTAAGCCCTTCGCCTGCCTGAATACCCAGACACCCACGAATACTTCCTACATCTGAGAGGCCCGCCTCTCGCCTTAGAAGCTGAGTCCCATAGGCTGGCCAGCCTGCGCACGGCACTCCGATTGGAAGCGGCGACTGTCCGTCAATCATTTTCTCTCTGTCAGACTCCACTCCACCCTCACGCCCCTGCCTTTCCTGGTGGATAAATGAGGGTGAAGTTGCCTCAATTCTGGCGAGCACGTCTATAGACCAGGCACGGGCATCTATCATGACCTAGGCTGCGAACCTCCTCCAGTGAAGAGAGGAATAGGCTCGAATCTTCGATTGGGTCCAGAGAGATGTCAGTCAAGGGATCGGCGGGTGCAATAGCAAGCCGACGCACAGTATTGGTAGAGATACGAAGCCGACGGAAAGCGGCGGAACGGTCGGAGGGGACCGGCTTCGCTTGATTGGGCCATAAAGGAGGCAGTGCCGCCCTCCGTACTCCGGATTGGCTGAACGTGATGCGCGCTCCCCTCACGCCGGCAACCTTGGGTACGAGAAGTGGCCCGGACTCGCCCCTGTTAGCCGCTGGTGCGGGTGCGGTGGGAACGAGGGCAGAAGGGGCTCTGGCTTCCGGGCCAAATCCGACGTAGATCCGGGAGTGGCGCGCGCCTTCTCTACGGTGAGGGAACACAAGTGGGCGGCGGGAGAGAGGGGTCCGGCGCCCAGCGAGCGAATAAAGGTCCGCAACCGGAAGTGTCTTCAGAGTCGCGTCGCACCCGGAAGTGTGGCAAGAGAGCGGCCACATCCGGAAGTGTGATGCTTCCGCGGCTGCGGGAAGTAATGGTACCTGGCCAATTGAGATACGGAGTTAAAACAGGTGTTTATATATCTTTATTTCCAGAGGCTCGGTAGAGCCTCACTTTTCGGAAAGTGTTGGAGGTTGCAAGTATGTGGT
The DNA here is from genome assembly GCF_005190385.1 of Monodon monoceros. Taxonomy (NCBI): domain Eukaryota; kingdom Metazoa; phylum Chordata; class Mammalia; order Artiodactyla; family Monodontidae; genus Monodon; species Monodon monoceros. Next base: position 10,623,136 of record NW_021703766.1, on the reverse strand, counting down.
CGTGTTTTTGAATGTCTCATCCTGTTGAAACGCGAGGGGAAACGAGCCCCAGGAGTGTGTACAAGGGGGCCAGGTTCAGTAACAGCTTTTAAGAAGTTTCTTTTGCTGCGGGTCACTCTCCATTCCCTCCCCCACAGGGATGTGCAGATGGAGGCCGGAGGAGGCACTGCTGCCCCAGTCCCCGGGGACGCGGAGGACTTGGAGGAGATGCGGTTCCCCAGTGGGGAGGCTAGAGACGGTGGAGGGATTTGCAGGGACCTACCCGGTACTGGAGATGCGAGCGTGGAGAAAACAGGTATGCATTCCCTTCACTGGGCTCTTGGAAGGAATCCCTAGTGGGTGTTACTGTTGGGGGAGGTCCATGGGGGACCAGAGGGGAGCCTTTTGGGACTCGGGGAAGTAGTTTAAACCATAGCTTGGGTCAGTGGGAAGTCATTGTGTACTCAGGTTGTAGTTTAAATCATTGAGGAGTGAAAAAGAAATGAATGGGCGTCAATGGATGTTCACTGGGGAGTTGGTATGAATTTAGGTAATGGAAGAATCAGTAAGGGATCCGTTGGGGTTAGAGAGGGGCACTAGGGATTGAGGATGTTAAGGTCAGTGAATGACCAAAAAAATGTTAATACGGTCAAAGGGGAACTATTTAGAAGTCAGTCCCCCTTTGACCCCTTTGGGGTCTTTAAATCACTGAGGTGGGAAAGGGGATCAGTGGGGGCCAGTGGGCGCTCAGAGTATTTACGTGGGAAAGGGGATCAGTGGGGGCCAGTGGGCGCTCAGAGTATTTACATCATTGAGGAGTTGATGGGAGTTGTTGGAGGGAGTCTTTAAGGAACCAGATCTTAGTGGCCGTTAATGATGATCGTTGATGGGGAGACAGTGGACATCAGTGAAATTATCTGGGGAGTCAGAGGACCAGTAGGAAGATCTTTGAAGACTCTGATGTACGTGTAAAGGTATAGAGTGGAAGATCAGCGGAAGTCATTGCGGAATGAGTGCTCATTGACCACTTTGGAATTAGTGGATGTTAATGGGGTCATTGGGAAGGATCAGTACACTTCACTGAAAATCAGTAACTGGGGGGGGGAGGGCGTCTTTGAGAGCTTGTTGGCAAGTATTGGGAGTAGGTACTTGGGAACTGTCAATGAGAAAATGAGGGAATATGAGGTCATTGGGATTTTATGAGGAAAGTATTGATACATAGTTTGCCAGTGGATAACACTGGCTGTCACTGGGGATCAGTGGACATGAACTAAAATAAATGGGAGGGTAGTCAGTAGAGGGCAATGAAATTGTGGATTTCATTGGTGAATGTTAATGATGGTCATGGTGAAGGGCAACAGAGGGCATTAAAGTCCTGTGTGTTAGTGGATGTTATGGTGGTTATTGTAGGGAGGGGAGTGGATAACAGTGAGAATAAAGGGAAGTCATATCAATGAGAATAAAAGTCAGGGGAGTCAGTGGAGGTCACTGGAAGTCTTGGATGTTAGTAGAGGTTAACGGTGGTCATTCTTGGGAATGCAGTGGACATGGAGTAGATTAAATTGTGGGTCGGGGCAGTCATTGAAGGTCATTGAAGACCCAGGTATTAGTGACGTTAATGTGGGGTCATTGGAATGTTAGTGAACAGCAGTGGGAATGAATGGGGGTGAGGGGAGTCCTAAAGATCCAGATGTTAGTGGATAATCATGGCAGAATTTGGATTAGTGGTCATCACCAAGACTGGGAGAGTCAATGGGGTCATTAGGATCAGTGGACATCAGTGAGAATAAATAAGGGGTTAGGGTGGTGAGGGGCACATTCAAAGACACAGATGGTGATAGATATAATGGTAGCTGTAGAGGGGTGAGTAGACACCAGGAAAATAAATGAGCGGTCCGAGATTAATGGGGGAATCATTGAAGATGAAGATATTGATAATCATTCGGAGGCAGTGGAGTGCTTTGAAGACTTCGGAATGGCAGTCATTGAAAGGGGAATAATTAGTCTGTAGGGATATAAAGGGTTCAGTAATGACAGTGAGATGGGATTATTGGAGTTTTAGGGGGATCGTTGTAACCTAAGTGTTAGTGGATGTCATTGAGGGGCAGAGGAGACACCTGGAGGTCTGTGTCAGCAGCAGGGGGTCATTGCAGGGCTGGTAGGGATTTGGTTGGTCTGTGGGCACATGGGGTTAATGGGAGTCCACAGGCAGATGACTCACCAGGGGCTCCCTTTCAGGATCCGAGACCAAGGACCAGCCACCCGGCCTGCTGCTCCAGTCCGAGGCTCCATCATGCACCTATGGGCTCTGGGGTCCGGCAGCCTCTGAGAACAGTCCCGTGGGCGGCCCTGAGAGTGGCTCAGGGGGCCAGGGCGGGGACCCCAGTGACGAGGACTGGCGCAGCAAGCGGAAGCACGTGTTTGTGCTGAGTGAGGCTGGCAAGCCCATCTACTCGCGGTATGGTAGCGTGGAGGCATTGTCAACTACCATGGGTGTGATGACAGCTCTCGTGTCCTTTGTGCAGAGTGCAGGAGATGCCATTCGCGCCATCTATGCTGGTGAGCAAAGGGGCAGGAGGCAGAACAGGTGACGGTGACTGGGACTGTGGCTGTCTGTCCGGCAGTAGGTCTTTCTGTCTGGCTGGCTGCCTGGGGGACTATCCAGCTAGTTAGGAGTGAGTCAGTGTGTGTGGAGGCTGGCCAGGCGTCTGTCTGTCTGTTGGCCCTGCTGGGTCCTGAGTGATTAACTCACTGGGATCTAAGTAACTGGCTGGATATTTCCTTCTTGCCTAAGAGGGTGAGTTTGGGGGCTGTTTGGCTGAGTTGGTGCCTTTCTAGCTCTGTTAGTCCTTGCCGCATCTTCCTCCATGCTGTGTGCCTGATTCCCTGACCATCCCATCGTGTCTCTGCAAATGTCCAAACTCCCCCAGTTTGTCCTTACCTTAGTGCTGTGTCCCTAGAGTGACCGTGTGGGCTTGGCCCAGGAGTGTATGCCTTCTGGGGAAGGGTGGAAGAGCCCCACCTGAGCCCGTCTTGTCACCACTGACGCATCTCTACCCCCTGCCCCTTCCCTCCCCCAGAGGACCACAAGCTGGTGTTCCTGCAGCAGGGCCCACTGCTGCTGGTGGCCGTGTCAAGGACGCCTCAGTCAGCAGCACAGCTGCGGGGGGAGCTTATGGCCGTGCACGCACAGATCGTGAGCACCCTGACGCGTGCCAGCGTGGCCCGCATCTTCGCGCGCAAGCAGAACTATGACCTCCGCCGCCTGCTGGCCGGCTCAGAGCGCACTCTAGACCGGCTTCTGGACAGTGTGGAGCGGGACCCGGGTGCCCTGCTGCTGGGCGCCGTGCGCTGCGTCCCTCTCGCTCGCCCGCTGCGGGATGCGCTGGGTGCGCTGCTCCGACGTTGCACGGCGCCTGGCCTGGCCCTCTCGGTGCTGGCGGTTGGCGGCCGCCTGGTGACAGCAGCCCAGGAGCGGACCGTGCTGGCCGAGTGCCGGCTGGACCCAGCCGACCTGCAGTTGCTGCTGGACTGGGTGGGGGCACCGGCCTTTGCGGCGGGCGAGGCCTGGGCGCCTGTGTGCCTGCCCCGCTTCAATCCCGATGGTTTCTTTTACGCCTACGTGGCCCGCCTGGACGCCATGCCTGTCTGCCTGCTGCTGCTCGGCACCGACCCCGAGGCCTTCCACGACATGGCCACCTGCCGGCGCCTGGTCGAGGACGGCATGCACTCCCTTGGGGCCATGCGCACCCTCAGGGAGGCTGCCAGCTTCTCCAACACCCCATCGGCCGGTGCCTCGGCCTACAGTGTGCAGGCTGTGGAGGCCGCCGGCCTCCGGCACTTCCTCTATAAGCCGCTGGACATCCCCGACCATCACCGCCAGCTGCCCCAGTTTACCAGGTGGGCCCCTACCCTGCGGGCAAGTGGCCCGGTGGGAAGGCTTATCTAACTGGAAGGTTCGGCAACTCATAGACATGAGTCTGGAGAGACAGCCAGCCATGCTCTAGAGATGCAATAGAATGGGCCTGCCCGATGCGGGAGGCTCAGCCACCAACCTCGAGAATTCCCCTGTTCTAATGGAGAGGAGGGCCCCAGGACTCAAGGAATCCCCGAGTTTGATAGGGAGCTTAGGCCCTGTGAAGCCTCCAGTCTAATGGGGGAGGCTCAGCTCCTAACTTAACTGAACTCCCTAGACTGAGGGGAGATAGGCCAGCCAAGAAAGCCCTAGACTGATCTTGTCCCCCACCTCCGTCCATCACTGCAGCCCCGAGCTGGAGGCCCCATACAGCAGACAGGAGGAGCGACAGCGCCTGTCCGACCTGTACCACCGCCTGCACGCGCGCCTCCACAACACCTCCCGGCCCCTGCGCCTCATTTACCACGTGGCTGAGAAGGAGACGCTGCTGGCCTGGGTGAGTTGAGTGGGGGGCTCTGAAGGAGTTAACTGCCCCACTTCAAGCCTTCTTTCCCTCCCCTGTATCCCCTCCAGCTGTGACAGCCTCCTTCAAGTGCACCACGCCTTGGCCTGGGCTGCGGTTCTGCCTCCATAAGTGTCCTGGCCACTCCGTGTGTCTGTGAAACCCAGCAGTTGCAGTGTCCAGAACCTTTAGTTCCACCATTCTGTTGACCGTTCCCTCGGTCAACAGTAACCATCTGGTAAATACCAGAGAAACAACCAGTAGAGAGTCTGGTGGTTTTGGGGGTTTTTTTCTGGAAAAACAAATTTATTTTTAAAATTTTAAAATTACTGAAAACATTTAAAATGTTCTAAGTAGCAATAACTGTCTCAGACAACACAACTGTGAAAATTGCTAGCAGAAATATGAAAAGACGCATACTATTTCAGGTAAAATTGAAATACAAAGTTTTCTGAATTTCATTCAATAACGTGTTTCCAGATATTACGATCTTCTGCCATCATGTGGAAATTTTTGAAATTACACTTACACAAAAAATTCCTGTATCTGACTGGAGTATTCCAGTCAATACTAGAAGGAATAAATGAATCCAGTTGTAAACAAGGTAAATATTCTTAGAAGAATTTAGTGAAAATTACCATGCACAGTTGCTCCTCGTTTCTGTCTTCTTCCAGAGAGAAGATGGTGTTCACTGTAGCTTAAGGAAACTGCATGACAGACACTCAACTTCTTTTTCTGTTTCCAAGATTCTTGGCAGTTATGCCTAGGACTCTCCCAGTTCATGATCTTAAATTTCTTAAATACTCTTTAATTATCTCTTTCCATTCTTAGGCACTTAAAACACAAAAGTGCCAAATCTGAATTTGTTCTTCACATAAAACAGAAATTAAGTTTTCTTCTTTTTAGACACATGCATTGACACTTGTAGACAAACCACCAGTCTACAGTAGAGTGTCTCCTGGTTAGCCACCCGTAGAGTGTCTTTGACTTTCAAGAGGCCCCGTTATCCACCATCACTGTGCTCGCCGATTTCCCATGAGCCCCGCCCACATGTCTGCAGGTACCAGTTGAGCTTTGACTCCATGAGTTCCCAGCAGTCTTGAACACTACAGGCTTGGTCCCCTGCTGTGCCTTCCACCTGGGGTATCCTTCCCTGGGGTCTCTTCAGGGCTCCTGTGCTCACTTCCTATGGGTCTATTCAAGGTCAGCTTCAGGGAGTTTGGTCACGTGACTCCGCTGGAACTGGCGCTTTCCCCTAGATTCTGCTATTTAGTGCATATTTATTAAATCATTTATTTGCATGCCTGTTATGTATCAGGCATTGTTCTAGGCTGAGAATTTTATTTAATCAAAAAAATTTCTTTAGCTTTCATTTTCAAGCAATTTTAGACTTACAAAGAAGTTGCAAAAAGTTACTTTAAATAGGTCCTTCACGTAGTTTCTCCAGATGTTAACATAACCACAGGAACCCATTAAATCAGGGAACTAACATCAGTACAATCACATCTTATGCACAGACCTCATTCAGACTTCACCACTTGTCCCACTAATGTCCTTTTACTGGTCCAGAATCCAGTCCAGGATCACATATTAGATTTGTTTATTGTGTCTCCCTAGCCTCGTTTATTCTGGAACATTTCCTCAGTCTTTTTTTTGTCTTTTATGACTTGGGCACTTTTAGAAAGTACCAGCCAGTTAGTTTGTAGAATGTCCCTCAACTTGGGTTTTTCTATGGGTTTTTCTAATATTTTATCAAGACTAAATTGAGGTCATGCATTTTGGGCAAGTGTATCACGGAAGTGATGTTGTGTCCTTTTCTGCTTCATATCAGGAGGACCACAATGTCACTGTATCCCATTGATGATGTTAACTTCTGTCGCTTCATTAAGGTGGTAGCTGCTAGGTTTCTCCACTTTAAAGTTAGGTGTTTTTGCCCTTTGTAATTAGTAAATATCTTGTGGTGATTATGTCAGTGTTCTCTTTTTCACCGTATTTTCATCCCCTAATTTTAATATCCATTAATGATTTTTGCCTTTGACAGTTGTTTCTCTGGTATTTTTACCAGATGGTTACTTTTCTAACTCCATCATAACTTCATTTATTGGTTGAGATTCTACTGTATGGAAGAACTTTCCCTGCTCCTGTTTATTTGTTGAATTTTGAATTTTATAGTATGGAATTTTCTTGAATTCAGTGGGCTAAAGTCTTTTCCTTTCATTTATTTTTGTGCTCAAATTGTCTGAGTTAGCCAGCAGAGCCATGATTTAGCTAGACTGGCCCCTGTGTCTTTTTGACACGTCTGCATGACCGCTTAAGCACTTCTAACTTTCTGGCACAAGGAGACAGTCCAAGCTCATTTTGTACTTTCTCTGTGCCAGTCCTGAAATTGGCCATCTGTCCAATGAGCCCTTGTACCTTTCAGTGGAGGATGGTATTTCAAAAACAAGATCTGGTAGGCCCAGGATTTTAAATCGGGCGGTCAGGAAATGACATCCACGTGGGAGGGGAGGTCCCAGGTCGTGTGGGTATCTCCAGGAACAGTACACCTGGCAGAGGGAAAGGACTGTGCAAATGCCATGAGGCGAGGCTGAGCCTGGTTATGTTTGAGGAACAGCAAGGAGAGGCTAGAGTGGCTGGAACAGAGAGAGCGAGGGGGAGAGCAGAGAGAGGTGATGTGGAAAGGTGCTGGTGACCTGGTCAGGTTAAGCCTCTCAGGTTGGAATGAAGATGAAATTGCGTTAATCCTCCTATTATGCCCAGGCTACAGATGATAAAAACAGGTGTGTGGAGCTTAGAACAGGACTTTGTATACAACCACTGCTCATTAAACGTTAAGCACTGTTGTCACCATCCCCAGTGCACACATGAGTGAACTGAGGTCCAGAGAGTGTACATACACACACACAGAGCCAGCATCACCCAGCTGAAGCCACTAGATCTCGCTGATCCCTTGGCCCACTCATGATACGATAGCATCAGCTTACCCACTTTAGCCCAGTGACCAGGCAGCACCAAGGAGGAGCTGCTGCCAGGTGCACCTTCCAAACGGGACAGGTATGGGGCTAGGGTGGGGTGGACAGCACCGGGCACGGCTGACCCTGTCTCCTCTCAAACCCCCAGGTGACCTCCAAATTTGAGCTGTACACCTGCCTCAGCCCCCTGGTGACCAAGGCAGGTGCCATCCTCGTAGTGACCAAACTCCTGCGTTGGGTGAAGAAAGAGGAGGATCGTCTGTTCATTCGTTACCCACCGAAGTACTCCACGCCCCCAGCAGCCCCAGCTGCCTCCGCGGACCAAGCTTCCCATAATGGCCTGTTTACTGGACCTTGAGAGGCGGAGCTCCCAGACTGTGCCGTGTGGGGAACCACCACCTTTGGCTTTTACTTCCTGTCTCCACCCTGGAAATGGGCCGGGGCGGGGGGGAGGGGGGGTTGCTGGTGGTGGTGTCTGTGGCTGGTCCCTGTCTCCCCGGGCAATGGAGCGAGATCTGGGGGGCTGCCCACACATGAGCGATGGGTGGCAGTGTGACTGCACACAGGTGAGCAGGCTGCTTCCCCAGCCCCCTTCTGCCCCTCCACCCCTCGGGAAATCCTTAGGACTCCCTCTTCCCCTCCCTCTGCCACACCTCCTTCACTTGGATGATGTTGCAGCCTCTGTCAGGGACCGTCTCCTCCAGTCCTGGGCACCACACCCTCCGTCCTGCATCAGCGGTTTGCCTCCCCCACGAGATCTCAGCCCTGAGGGTACAGGGCTGGCCAGGGTCTCCTTGGGTGGCCCACGGGGGTTCTGGAATTGGAATGCAGGACCAGCCTGTGCCCAGAAACGGCCTGAAGATATTTTAAAGAAAAAAACTGCATATAAAAAGCCTAAAACCGACCCCCATAAGGACATTCCTTTGTGCTTCATGTACTTCATCTTTACCCAGTCAAAAATGACCCCCACCAGTGCTGGCTGCTGCTAATATTGAGAAGATGGCCTCCAGCGTCTACCTGTCTGTGTAACCCGGGGCAAAGCACCTGACTTCACATGGTGGCTGAGATCCAGAATTTTTACATAGATCCACTTACCTTCCACGGCTCATTCTACTCACTCGTGAAATGGAGATACCTAACCTCTCATAGGCTGTTACATGAGGATTCGTGAACGAAAAGGGACTCAACGCTTGCGTACCACCACACAGCGTATGGACATTTGTCCCAGACTTGCACAACCTGCACAACACAAGCATCTTAGGGAGATGGCAAGACCTGCCTGTAATTTCCATGCGTGCACGCAGCGCTCACTTGCCAACGACCAAGACCCTAGTTTTGCCCTTCTTTAACCTGGAGTTGCAGGCCTCGTGGTGCACGCGTGCGGGCCAACTGTCGCTCGGGGGCTCTGGGCTGTCCCCTCCCGGGAGCTGAAAGCCCATCGCTCCTCACCCTGGTCAACTGACGCACAGACACGCACTGGACGCGTGCGCTCTGCACAGCCTCTCCGCCCTCGCGTGATTTTTTTTTTTTTTTTTAAGCCAATCATCGTCCCAAGCGCAGGCGCGCCAGTCGTGCGAGCGTTGGAAAATGGCGGGGAAGTTGGACCCTTCCAAAGCGGCACCGCCGGTAGTCCTTGAGGAGGCAGAAGGTAGTGAGGGCAAGTGGGCCTCTGGTGGCCAGGGTAGAAGGAAGGGAGGCTTCGTGCCCTTACAATAATGAAATATTGATAGCAGTACTTAAAGAAGAAAAATTGTAAGCCTTTTATAAAAACAAAAAAAAGCTCTTCAACAAAGTGCAGATAAATAACATGTATGTTCTCAGCAGGTCGATTAATTGCTGTCAACTTTATTGGCTATATTGCTTACGTATTTTAAAGTAAACAATAGACTGAATACTTCAGTATGCATCTCTTCAAACAAAAGAGGGGTGGGTGGTCTCACAGAACCCACTCAGCTGCTGCCATAGCTAAGAAAATCAACAGTAATTCCCCTATATCGTCATTTCACACCCAGCCCATATCACACTTTGCATGGACTCTTAAATCTTAATTGTGAATGGCCACTCTCACAGACGGCTTCTTTGGAGAAAATTCTCCAGGGCATTTTGTTGATATTGACACCACACACCCCAGTGAGAGGAAAGACAAAATTTTCCTAGAGGGAGTTAGAAATTTAGGTCTAGCCAAAAGAAGAAAATCTCCCAAGACAACGATCCCCTGTTAGCCACTAGCATTTTTTTTAATTATAGAAATTTTCAAAATGTACCAAAGCACAGGAAATAGCATGTACCCATGTACCCATCACTCTATCAACTGTTTCGACTCTTGGCCCTCCTTTCATTTATCTCTGACCACCTTTCCTACACACTCTAAACCATCATATTAATGAGCACATTGGATTGCATCTTTCCAGATATATCTATGCAGATGACAATAATTATGCACTTGTATATTGTCTGTCTTAGGATGTGAGCTTCATGAGAACAGACCAATTATTGCCGTTTCCCCAGCACCTGAAACAATGCCTGCTTGGCATATAGTAGGTGCTCAGTGATTTTTTTACTGCATGAATAATGAAATAACTAACACTGAGAGCTCTCTTAGATTTTGGCCTCACATTGAGTGCAAGCTTTCAACAAGAAATAAGACAGATGCCAATATATCTTCCTTATTAAGCACTTAGTATAGCTGCCACTGTGCTTTAAAAAAAAAAAAAGACTATTATTATCAAATTTTTTTTAAAAAGGAAGTTATGATCAACTTCGCCAGCAATGGAGAAAGTTGAAAAGCATATCAAGTTACCATTTCTAACCCATCAAAATTGGCTTTAGAAAAATATATCTGGTATTTTCATATCTTCAGTCACCATGCTTGGTAATCTTAGAATACACAGATGTGTGGACCAAGCAGGGTCATTGGAATGTTGTTGATGGAAGCAAAACACAGGAGCAATCACGAAATGACTAAATTTAGGTATATCCATGCATTATGGAATGCCTGTATAGTGGACATTTTTTCTTAAGAGGCAGGAAAAAAATTCCCATTTAATTTAATTAATTAAAATTAATTTTGAAAGGAGAAGATGGTGATTCATTAACAGAGAGTGAGCTTCAAAAGAGATCATATTCTTATGAGAGAAAAGCAAAGTTGGGATTAAAAAAAGAAAAAAAAAAAAAAAGAAGAGGCATTTCAACTACAGCGCTATGTGTGCTGCTTAGAAAAATGTCTGAAGGCTAAAGGCCTAACTGGTGACTCTCAACAAGAGACTTGGATTTTGGGGGCTGTGTAGAGGTGGAAGCATTTTTGTAAGTTTTTAGAAAGGAAAATGTAAGTAGTGCTAAATAATATTAAAATATAAGGGAAAAAATGCTGAATGGCATCTGAGGATCATACATTAATATTGGTCAATATTAACATCTCTGTTTTGATGGTTATACTGCAGTTACCTGGTAGAGTCCCCTTATAAATAAGAAATATATACTGGAATATTAAGAAATAATGGGTCATGATGCCTGCAATTTATGTGCAGTAATGCTCACAAATGGGAAATCTGATACAAGGGCAAATAGCCCTGTGGCCTATTTCTACAACTTTTATGTATTCAATACATCTGAAATTATTTCAAAATAAAGTGTTTCAAAGGGGTTCATGCTCTATAGGCTGTTTTGTTTTGTCACATTGATTTTTTTTTTTTTTTTTTTTTTGCGGTACACGGCCCTCTCACTGTTGTGGCCTCTCCCGTTACGGAGCACAGGCTCCAGACACGCAGGCTCAACGGCCATGGCTCACGGGCCCAGCTGCTCCGCGGCATGTGGGATCCTCCCGGACCGGGGCACGAACCCGTGTCCCCTGCATCGGCAGGCGGACTCTCAACCACTGTGCCACCAGGGAAGCTGTCACATTGTTTTTTTTAAACTTTTGTCAAGATGTTAGCTGGACTATTTGAAAGATTAACTGATCACCTATGATCTTACTGTGTGACTAGGACTAGCAATGCGGTGGAGAGGATCACATGGTCGTTCTATTTGTAGTTTTTTAAGGAACCTCCATACTGTTCTCCTTAGTGACTGTACCAATTTACATTCCCACCAGCAGTGCAGGAGGGTTCCCTTTTCTCCACACCCTCTCCAGCATTTATTGTTTGTAGATTTTTGGATGACGGTCATTCTGACTGGTGTGAGGTGATACGTCATTATAGTTTTGATTTGCATTTCTCTAATAGTGGTGTTGAGCATCTCTTCATGTGCTTTTTGGCCACCTGTATGTCTTCTTTGGAGAAATGTCTATTTAGCTCTTCTGCCCGTTTTTGATTGTGGTTTTTTTTTTTTTTAATTGAGCTGCATGAGCTGTTTGTATATTTTGGAGATTAATCCCTTGTCAGTTGTTTCATTTACAAATATTTTCTCCCATTCTGAGGGCATATACCAGAGAAAACCATAATTCTAAAAGATACATGTGCCCCAGTGTTCACTATTTACAATAGCTAGGACATGGAAGCAACCTAAATGTCCATCAATAGAAGAATGAATAAAGAATATGTGTTACATATATAAAATGGAATATTACTCAGCCATAAAAAAGGACAAAATAATGCCATTTGCAGCAACAGGGATGGACCTAGAGATTGTGATACTGAGTAAAGTAAGTCAGACACAGAAAGACAAATATTGTATGATGTTGCTTATATGTGGAATCTTAAAAAAAGGGTACAAATGGGTACAAATTTACAAAACAGAAGTAGAGTCATGGATGTAGAAAACAAACTTATGGTTACCAGGGGATAAGGGTGGGAGGAGGGATAAACTGGGAGATTGGGGTTGACATATACACACTACTATATATAAAATAGATAACTAATAAGAACCTGCTATATAGCACAGGAAACTCTATTCTATACTCTGTAATGGCCTATATGGGAAAAGAATCTTTAAAAAAAAAAAAAGAGTGGATATATGTATATGTATAACTGATTCACTTTGCTGTACACCTGAAACTAACACAACGTTGTAAATCAACCATACTGCAATAAAAAAATAAATGCAGTGGAGAGGAAAAACACAGATGGAGCTTTCACAGAAGTGGTTCAACAAGCCAGCTGTGAAAGACATATGGAGACAATCAGGGGAAGCCACATATGTTGTGGGCATTTTATGATATAAATGACCCGATGGTTAGTGATGATTGCTAATCTTGTCGGTGCGATTATAGGATTGGAGTCATCTAAGAAAATGTCTTCTAGTAGTTGAGACTTTCTTTTTTTTTAGTTGAGACTCAATGAAGTATCTAGGGATGAAATGTCATGAAGTCTGGGGCTTGCTTGAAAATACTTTAGCACAAGAGAAACATAGCTGAAGCAAATATGTTTTATGATTGTCAGATCTGGACAAAGTAAACTGGAGTTCATCATGGTATCCTCTCTACTTCCATGTGCCTTTGGAAATTTTCTTAATATTAAAAACAAAACAAGTAATCACAAATATCTCCCTTCATTATTAAAGTAGATTTAATTTTTTTATTTCATTCCAAATATTAAGAATATTTAAAGAACATAAAAGTCTCCAGAGGAGACATACCAACCAATGATACCAGATAAAAGCAATGAGATTTATGCAAAATTAAATTGATACATACCAATTTGTAAAAGATCTCAGACAAGACAAAAAGATGTAAAGAAACTGAACATACCACCAAACATTTCAACAAAATTTAATAAGCTTAGGTCAAGAAGCCCTGATTGGTTTTTTCCCCCGAGGCTCGTGGGATCTTAGTTTCCTGATCAGGGATCAAAGCCAGGTCCCGGCAGTGAGGGTGCTGAGTCCTAACCACTGGACCTCCAGGGAATTCCCAAGAACCCCTGATTTACAACATGAGTTTTAATGGCTGCAAAGAATTTTATCCTCAATGTACTGTAGTCAACCAAGGTACCTTTAAGTTGCTTCCGTCTTTTAAGATTATGAACAATGGAACAATCTTGCCCACCATCCTTAATTATTTCCTTAAAATGTCTAGAGGTGGAATTTCTGATCCAGAGGAGTTAAGTTTTTAATATTTACTACCAGAAAGTTTGAAATGAAATGCTGTTTTTGCCTATCCCATTGGCAAAAGTGACAAAGGTTGAAGTTTCCTTTTTTTTTTTTTTTTCGGTTGGGATTGAGGGGAGCAGAATCCTTCACAGGTGGTGTTATGTTCTTCCATCAGGAGGCTTATAATATTCAGTTGTCTTTCGTGGATGTTAGCAGCCATTAGTAAACCATTTCCTAGACCCATCAGTTCTTTAAGAATTTGCAAATTGTGGCCTATACTGATTTTAAAGAAATTCATATGAAATTGTTCTGTCCTACTGCATTGCTTAAAACTTCATACTGATTTTGAACAGCAGTAGCAGCAAAAGTGCATCCCCTTCTCTCACACCTGAATTTCATTAAAGGGATGTCTGTGGTGTTCTTTGACCTCTCAGGAAGAAACGGCCATTAGGGGTCCTGATTCATCTAGCACACACCATCAACCCTAGAGACACAAGGCGGGGTTCTGGGAGTTCGTTGATGGTCCAGTGGTTAGGACTCCATGCTTTCACTGCCAAGGGCCTGGGTTCAATCCCTGGTCAAGGAACTAAAATTCCACAAACCGTGTGGTGCAGCCAAAAAAACAAAAAAGGACAGGGGTCCTGCAGGGACCCTGCTTTGGCTGGAAAGCTGCCCCTCAGCCTATCTTTGGTTCAGCCCAAGGGGTGTCCTCAGAACCCAGTGAGGCTTTCTTCCTCCCTGCCCAGATTAGCTTGGACCTCTCCTCAGTCCCCTCTCACTGTCACTGGGTGCAGCAATTCTGATTTTCGTCTCCACAGGTCAGACCAAGGCTTCAAAGAAGACTGAAGAGTTGCTGGAAATGGTGAAGAGGCTGCAGAAAGGTCATGTGTCTCCTCGTGTCTGAGGCTTAGCCTGAGGTTTTGAGTCAGGAAGACGTGGTTCAAACCCACCCTCTCAACTCACAACCATGGGAAATTATCCCGTTGCACTTTCTCCCGCTTACACAATTTAATTCTTTAAACCAAAAACACAGCTTCAAATTTCAAGAAGTAGGGCTTCCCTGGTGGCACAGTGGTTGAGAGTCCGCCTGCAGATGCAGGGGACACGGGTTCGTGCCCCGGTCCGGGAAGATCCCACATGCCGCGGAGCGGCTGGGCCCGTGAGCCATGGTCGCTGAGCCTGCGCGTCCGGAGCCTGTGCTCCGCAACGGGAGAGGCCACAACAGTGAGAGGTCCGCGTACCGCAAAAAAAAAAAAAAAAAGTTCAAGAAGTATAAAGGGATGGAAAACCCTACCCTCCAACACTCATATGCATGCACGCACATACACACACACACACACACACACTCACGCTCACACACACCCCAGCCATCCATTTCCCTGACCCATAGGCCAGCAGCAACTACTTTTAAATTCTTAGGTATTTTTCTAGACATTAAAAAACATACATTCTTGGGTGTGTATTCTTTGCCCTCCTTTTTAATATACAAATGGCAATGCAAACAGCTTTGCCCCTTGCTTTGCTTGTTGATGGGAGACTGGGAGCCAGCCAGCATCCAGTACCCACAACGGGGCTGGGGCAGAGTTCTGGCCGTGTTTGAGGTTGGATCCCCCCCAGTCCATCAGCAGCTTAAAATACTACAATCCATTGGTCTGTTCCAAATAAAGGGGAACCTCCCCTTCCCCTGACTCTGTGGCCACATGCAAAAGTACATTGGAGCTGCTGCCTAGACTAAACTTAGGTAGAGGAATTGCATGTTTGAAAATGCAGTGACTCTGCCCGTCTCCAGTAAAACAAAGACCCCAGGGATTTGTATCATAATCAGCACCTCGGAGAGCACTCAGTCTCCTGGAAGTCACAGGAGGTGAAGGTAGTGGCCTCTGGAAATCCAGAACTTGAATTTAACTCCAGAGTGTCTCACAGGCTGGTAGTGAGACCCAGCAAGGGTTGGGCAGATTTTTGTCTTAATCCTGTGCTTCCAACCTTGAAGCCAGAGAGAGACGAGGAGGGCTTCCCCATACAGAGCACTGAAATTCGGACTGTGAGACGTTAGCGATGACGCCCTAAAGAGACAGTTGATCTCCCTGTCGTTGGAGAACTTGATAGCTGTCAAAATGACATTTTCCCCATATCTCATATGAGGTCAGCACCAGAGTCCAGGTGGACAGAAGCGACAACCCACCCCGCCAGCCTTTTCATGGGGGGGCACGGGGGTCTCCCTTGTCTCCCACCACATTCAGATTTCCATGTAGAAGCCTCTACCACATCCCAGGAGGCCCTGGGCGATCTGCCACTCCCACTTCCCCACTTGGCCTCCAGCTACTCTCCACTAGCTCACTAGAGCCACACGAGCCACAGCAGACCGCTTGGCCATATATTTTGGGCATGTGCCTCACTCAGCCCCACTGCGGGGGCTTTGCACTCATCGTCCTTCTGTCTGGCGTGTCCCCCACTCCACACTCCCCACCCCACAGAGCTGCAGGGCTGTCATCCTTCACATCATTTGGAGCCTCTCCACATCTCAAGAGGCACCTTCTACCCTTTCATTCTTCAGCCCCTTGCTTCACTTTATTTCCCTTCCTGGCGTTTGCTGCCACCAGCATTGACATCATGAATCTTTGTTTAGTGTCCATCTCTCCCACCCAGAATGCAAGCCCTGCAAGGGGTTCTTACAGAGCCTGGGACACAGCGCACACTCAATAAATTCTGATCCATAGCAGCAGAGACACAGTGGCAACACCCGCCCCCTCCTTCTGCCTTAGACAGCCAGGCATCTGCCTTCTCTGGCTCAATCTTTCTTTCCTTCTGCAGAGGGAAGCCTGGAGCCACAGGTCGAAGACCTGATTAACCGGATTAATGAGCTTCAGCAAGGTAAGCTCCGGGACGTAAGACGGCCAGCTGCCCAAGAGGGACCTGGGCTTTGAAAGTCTCCACTTCTTCGTCTATGAGATCCAGGCCCCTCCGGGCTGTCTGAAGATGAGTGCGCAGTGTCATGGTCTGTGAGAGAATAGCAAGGCTAGTGGCTGCACTCACACCGTGTCTTCTTCCCTTTTTTGACCCAGCAAAGAAGAAATCCAGCGAGGAACTGGGAGAAGCCCAAGCTCTCTGGGAGGCCCTGCGTAGGGACCTGGACTCCTGTAAGTGGGACCAGAAGAGGGATCCAGAGATCTCATGACCAGTGCTGACGTTCCTGTGCACACCTCAGGGTCTTTGCAAGGGCTGTTCCGTCCACCTGAGAGGTTCTCGTCCTACATAATCCACATTGCCTCGTGCTATCTCGAGTCACCTTTCAGCTCTCAGCTGAAACTTCACCCCAACAGGTCTACCTTGATGGCCCCCTCTAAAAATAGAACACCACCTTCTCTCACTCCCCTGCTTGATTTATTTCTTCACAGCCTTTATTTCTACTTGACGTGGTGTACTTTTGTATTTCTCATCGTCTCTACCCTCAGTATAAACCATAGGCATCCTACACAAGGGAGCCCTGCAGCCCTTCACTACTTCGGCACTTACAGGGAATGTGTGCCCCGAGCGGGAAAACCTGGACCAGGATGGTCCCCAGCGGGAGATGGGTGCACGGTTGGTGAGGAGATACCTCTCCTCCCCTGAGGCTGTATCATATCTTCTTTGCGACCTTGGGCCTTCCCTTTGCATGAAGTTGCAGTCGGGGCTCAGGATGAGGGCCCTGGAGACTCAAAGTGTCATTGTGTTTTCCAGTGAATGGAGAGAAAGTGCACCTGGAGGAGGTTTTGAGCAAAAAGCAAGGTATTTACCAGCTGCTTCGTCCTCATTATTCTACCACATCACCCCACAAATGCCTGAAGTTCTCAGACAGCCAGAGGAATCCCCCTGACACCTGAGTCAGGGTGGCCCCCTCTCTGCTCAGATCTCTCCCTTGGCTGCCATCTGACTCGGAGTAAGCACTGAAGTCCCTCAGTGCCCTCCAATGCCCAGCATGATGCAAGGCCCCTTGCTTCTACCCAGCCCTGAGTTCTCAAGAGCTCTCACAAAGCCCCTTGGTTCCTCCTCCCACAGAGGCACTGAGGACCCTCCAGCTGCACTGCCAAAGGAAGGAAAGTGAGGCTCAGAGGTAAGAGGTCCTGCCCAGCTCTTCCCCGCCTTTTTCCCCAGCCCGAGGGAGGAGTGGGCAAGAGCTAGGGAAAATAAATCTTGGACACACACTCCTCAATTTCCCTTTCTATAAAATCGAGTGGCTAGACAAGAGACACCCCTGCTCATCATTAATATTAAGTGGCGGTGTTAAAATGAACTCATTTAATCATTCATTGCTAGTTTCTTTATCAAATAAATCTTATCCATTGGTATTATTCTAAGTCTTCCCCTATTGGTTAGCCAGCTCTTCTGCCATCCATTCATTTGTTTATCTGTCTGCTCACTTATGACCCCAGCCACCCATTTACCCAGCCATCCACCCACTGTCCCACTCATCCGTACATACATCTACCCAACTATCCAACTCTCCGTCCAGACAGACAGCCATGATCCCTCCAGCCTTCCATCTAATCATCTTTCACCCATCCAATCATTCATTCATCTTCTCTCCACCTTTCCAATCATCCATTTAACCATTCATTTCTTTCCCCAACCATCCATCCAGACAGCTATCCATCCTTCTGACAATCTTTCCTTTATTTCTCCATCCATCCATCACCCCTCCACTCATCATTTCTCTAACCAGACATCATCTCTCCAGCCTACCATTCACCCGTCCAGTTCACTGTCCATCCAGCCATCTACCCATCTATCTCTCCATCCTTTGAACCTTTACATTCTTGTGACCGGAAGTCTCAAATGCTGGCACATCATGATTTTAATAATGTGGTAAAACTTGATGGTAGTTAAAGTGTATACACGCTTAACCACACCACACCTACCACCGTCTGATGAGCAGTTTACGTTCATTTGTCAACTAATCCTCGCAATGACAGTACCACCATTTTACATATGAGGAAACTGAGACCCAGAGAGGTTAAATAACTTGTCCAAATCACAGTGGAGTAGCAGATCCAGGCCTCAATCTAGGACTTTATAATTTATGAAACTAAACTACTGTCCCCTTCACAAAGGTTTCTTGGGAAGGCATGGTTTGATGGGGGACAGAATGGACAGGGTGATAGTGTCAAGAGAGGCCTATAAAGGTTCACATTTGCTCAGAGGAAAGGAGAATGAGGACTCCCAGCCCCTCTCCTGCTGGAAGGAGTGGGGGCTCATTCAGAGAATATAACTGAGGGTTCTCTTTCCTTTCCCAGGAAGTACATGTTGGCAGAGCACATGGAACAAATTTCTATCCATAACTCTCAGATCACAGAGAGTCGAGGACAGAGGAAGCCGGGGTAACCCTGGGTCTAGGGCCTGGGGTGGCACGGTGTGGGGAATGGGAGTGGGGCTTGCATGAGGGAGAGTTTGTTGGAAGTGGTGCTGCTGGAAGCAAGGCTCAGAGGAGAAAGCACATAAAGGGGCTCCTAGCAAGGGACCACCAGGCAAAGATCTGAAGGCCTATGAATGAGAAAACCCCGGACTGCGCCAGGCTGGGTGTCAGTCCTAGCATGTGTTTTCTCATTCCTGGATGTCGGCCCCTAGGTTGCACGTGGAAGAACGTCTGGAGGATTTGACAGGCCAGCACAAGGACCCCTGGGAATTCCACGTGAGCCATTATCATTGCCTCAACCAAAGCCACTCCTCCCCTGGCTTCAGTGTCTCTGCTGATCAGCCCAGGGTCCACCTACTGCTCAGGCCCAATGCCGAGGGGTAGTCCTTGACTCCTTTCTTCCTCTCACCGCCTCAACTCAGTCCTTCAGCCTCTACCTTAAACCCAACCACATCTCATCATCCCCCACTGCCACACCCAGCATCCATTGCCCAGAGTGTTGCCGTAGCCATTGCTGATCGTGCTTCCCTCCTGCTTGCCTAGAGTGCTTATCCTGCAGTGGCAAATGGGAACTCCGAACCAGACAGACATGTTCAGGGCATTCCTTCGTTCAACCAATGTCTCTGGATGTGTCCAACAGCATTCCAAAGGGGCCAAGTCTTTGCTGTCCCCAAGTTGGTTAGGAGCAAGGAGATGCATACCCAGACTCTAAACAAGAAAATAAGTAGATAGATCATGTAACGCCAGTGGGGAAGTCCTGTCTGAGCAGGTGTCATCTGAACACAGACACGAAGGAAGTGAGGAAGCCATGCGGGTATCTGAGTGCCAATGTCCCTGGGAGGCTGAACTGTGCCTGGGGTATTTGAGGAAGAGCAAACAGTGAGGCTGGTGGATGAGACAGTGGGAAGAGATGAGGTTTAAGGTACACGGGGGCATGGGAAGTGATTGAGGGGGAGAGTATCTATGCCAGCGCCCGGCCACAGCAGAAGCTGCACACTGAATTCACGGAGAGCTGAATGAATGAATGAACGCCCTAATTCAAGTAAGGACTTTCCGAGAGGCGCGAAGGAGGAGGGGCCAGGAGGACAGCTGGACGGACAGGGCTCCTCTCTCTCTTCACAGATGCTGAAGCAGCGACTGGCCTGGGAGATCCGTGCCCTGCAGAGCAGCAAGGAGCAGCTGCTCACCGAAGGTGGGACTCCTGCACGGGGTGGGGTCGGAGCCGGGGCGGCTGGCGGGAGCTCCCGGCCCCGCCCATGACGCCCCGCCCACCCGCAGAGAGGCAGGCGCGGGCCAAGCTGGAGACGGTTGAGCGGCGGCTGCGCTCGCCGCCCGAGGTCCAGAGCGCCCCGGCAGAGAAAGACGGGTAAGAGGGGAAAGGAGGGGGGTGGGGCCCGAGGTCCGCCCCGCCAACACCTCCCCTTCTGCCCCTCCCAGAAGGGCGGGGCCTCCGCGGGCTGGGCTCTCCTCCCGCCGGGGCTTCTCTGCAGTCTTCAGGGCTCAGAGTGTCAGTCGCTTCCTCCCTGTGCCCCCTCCACAGTCCCTCTCTCTTCCTCCTCTCCTCTAACCCTTCTCCGCAGGCTGAAGGCGGAGCTGGAGAAACTCGGGGGGCAGGTCCCCGCCCAGACTCAGACCACCCCAGAGGACCGGGCCGGAGAGGTAGAGAGCCCGGGATGGAGGCCAGACGGGCCGAGACACAGCGGGCGGGATCTGGGATCCGGAGCCCCTCTGAGAGGGGGGTGTGCGGGTGCAGGGCGTCCTCGGGTTGGTGGAAAGGGCGGCGCGGGCCAGCGTGGGCGGGCGCCAGGGCCCCAAAGCCTGACTCTCAGCTCCCGCAGGCCGGCCCCCAGCTCCCCAGCGAGGGCGACCTGGCGCCGCCGGCGGAGCTGGCCCTGACGCCCCCCTAGGCCAGTAGGACCCACCCGGCCCCACCTTCCTTCAAGTGCCGCCCGGAAATAAAGGCGACGTTCGCGGACCATCCTCCAACTCCCCGGCTGAGTCTGTGCCCCAGGAGTCATTGGGGGTGGGGGTCGTGCCCTTCCTCTCTCCGGGAGAAGGCGGAGTGGTTCAGGAAGTCTGGGCGGGGCCTCGCCGGACTCTGCCCACCAGTCCCTTGGCCGGCTCAGGACGCGGGAGCTCTGTATACGCCCCCGACAGCTCAATGACTGGGTGGGTGTCAAGACCACTCCATCTCCACGGCCTCATCTCGGGTTCCTGAACCGTCTGTTTTACCAGTAAGGGCTAGAAGGGACGTGTTAAAAACCCGCTGCAGGTCCTGTCAGTCTCCTGTGGTTCAGAGTAAAATCCCAGCCTCCCAGAGTCCCTGCATTACCCACAGACTCCCTCGGACCTGCCCGCCTACCTGGCCTCACCTCTCACACCCTCACACGTTTGCTTCAAGCCACACAGCTGATTTTCCACCCTTCTCCAAGCACCTTGTCATCTCAGGGCTTTTGCCCTGCTGTGTCGTCATCTTGGGGTGCCCTTACCCCAGTCTCCTCGGAGTGCAGGACTGTTAAGGATGTCAGCAGCTCAGGACGCTGGCCTGGGGGACCCAGTTCCAAAGGGCACCTTGCCACCTGCTAAGCACGTGTGGGTTAAACAAGCATTTGCTGAATGTCTGCTTGTGTACCAGGCACTATGGTAGGCCCCGGATTTTAAGGAGCAGTGTCAGGGAGGCTGTCACTGAGGTGGTGGTGCCTGAGCAGGGAGGTGAGGGGGCAGGCGAGGGAGTGAGCCCCGTAGGTGTCTGGGCGAAGGGGCGCTGGGCAGAGGGGATGGCGCCCACAAGGGCTGTGGAGGGGACTGAGTTTGTCCAGTGTGAGGAGCGTCTGGAGGAGGCCAGTGTGGTGGAGCCGAGCGAGGTGACCAGGCACGGGGTAGAGTGCTGGCCCTGGAAGGGGGACGCCCTCGACACTCGGACATGCATTGTCCGAGGAGACACACATGCTGACAGAGCAAGACACTTTATTGGGGAGGGGCGCCCGGTGCAGAGCAGCAGGGTAAGGGAACCGAGGAGGACCGCTCTGCCACGTGGCTCGCAGTCTCAGGTTTTATGGTGATGGGGTTAGTTTCCGGGTTGTCTCTGGCCAATCATTCTGACTCAGGGTCCTTCCTTGTCTCCTTTTGACCTTTCCCGAATTCTTCTGGTTGCTGGTAGCTTGCTAGTTCTGCGTTCCTTACCAGGACCTCCTGTTGTAAGAGAACTCCTGCAGGTGGTACTCTTGGGCCTGGCCAGGGCAGGTGGTTTCAGTCAGTGATTCCCTTAACAATATGAGAGACTTCCTGGGGACCCATGGCCCTTGTCTGTCTAGTCTGTTCTTCTCAGAACAGGACCTGGCATATAGTAAACACTCAGTAAAATGTTAGCTATCACTAATTACAATGATGATTTATTATTATTCCCAATCCATCTGTGAAGGAAACTCAGATGCATGAATCACTTTGAACGGGGGCCTATAATCCATTAACTATTTAATAAATCATTCATATCAATTATTCTTATTATTACTTTTATTATTATTCCCAGGCTACAGATGAGGAACACCAGGGTGTGTATTTCTCTTAGAACAGAGAGTTTCATGCAAAATATATTCAATAAATGCTACCTATCATTTATTATTCTCATTACTAGTCTTGTTATTACCAGTCTAGAGATGAGGAAAATTGAGGCAGTGAAAGTATACAGTAAGCCCACGATAAATGTGGGGTCTCACCGTTGTTGCTATTATTATCCCAAGTCCACAGACAAGGCCCGGAAGGCTTTAATCCCTGTACCATGGCTCACACCAGGTCCAGCTGACCCCCCAGGCCTGGGTCCTGATCCCCTGCCCCACTGACACTGCCTGCATGCCTTAGCCCACCGTCCAGTGATCTTTAGGGAACTTAAATGTTCTCTATGTCACACAAATGGGGACAGCCTGGACATCACTTTCCTCCTAAGATTCAAATCCTGGCTTCCCTGCTCACTGAGTGACCTCAGGCAAATCGTTTAATGTCTCCAAAACTCAGTCACCAAATTTGCAAAATGGTGCCACCAACTGCACAGAACTGATTATAAACCTGGCCAACTCCTCGCTCCTTCCAAAACCTCCTCTGAGGGAACCTGAATCTCCTCCTCATGTGAATACAGTGTGATACACAAGGAGATGGCTGGTGCACGGGACTGCCCCTCCGAGACTGAACTCTCTGAAAGTGGAGACTGACCCGACCCAGCTTGTGGAATACTCACATCTCAAAAGGCACTGGGAAAGAATGCAAGTTCTGCCACCAAGGGCTCTTGTTTCCTAAATTCAGAGGTTTTACAAATATCTGCAAGCCTTTCGACGTGAATGTTTGGGGCTCGGTAAAAACAATAGGTTTGCTTTGAATTGTTTCTAGAGCCACATGTCTGGTCTTGTAAAGACCAGATTTGTAAGACAAGTACATTTTTTAATTCCTCAAAAGATTGGGGCCCACCTGAATAATATGGAGGTTGACCCACTCACCCAACTACATTATCCTCAGTTTGCTTCTTTATATCAGGGAGAAGATTTTCCGCTAAGATGGAAATCAAAAGGTTCCTATGTTCTAGATTTAGAGCTGTGTGTCTTTGGAATGTTTTAGTAAATCCTTCCACAAAGGCTTCAGAAGGTTTTTCCCCCCTGTGGGTACATAGTTTTATTTTAGGTTAAAGGAGAAAGCCTAAAAAAAAAAGTTCTTATCAGGTTCTGAATATCAGTTTCCAACTTGGCCAACTTCAGACCACAGAGCTATTTTTAAAAAGAATCCTTTCAAAAAAAAAAAAAAAAAAGAATCCTTTCAAATATCTTGTCAGGCTTCAGCCGAGAAAAACAGTAAATATTCCTGGCAGTATTGAACAACCGCTTGGATGTGTAGGGATGGAAAATTTTCCGCCTTCTTCCCTTCTAACTTCTTTGGTCTAATAATTAAATTGATACGAGAGATTAACAGGAGAAACAAACATTTACGGAGCCCTGTAAAGATATGAAGGCTCAAAAGACAGCCAAGTAACGACATCCTATATAATACCTGAGCTAAGGAAAGTGTTAGGGGGTCTGATGATACCAAGAGGAGGAAGGTCATTCACAGCAAGGCAGAGCAGATGTTCAGAAAACAAAGCTTGTCTGGTTAAGCACATAAGTTTCTTAGGTGAAACTGAAACCACACACCTCAGATGTGACTCAAACCAGACCAAAACTCAGGTTGGGTCTTGAACCGATGGACTGGGACTCGAACCCACTGTCTTTTTTTTTTTTGCGGTACATGGGCCTCTCACTGTTGTGGCCTTTCCCACTGCGGAGCACAGGCTCCGGACGCGCAGGCTCAGCGGCCATGGCTCACGGGCCCGGCCGCTCCGCGGCACGCGGGATCCTCCCGGACTGGGGCACGAACCCGTGCCCCCTGCATCGGCAGGCGGACTCCCAACCATCTGCGCCACCAGGGAAGGCCCCCACTGTCTTTTAACTGAAATCGCACACCTGGTCTCAGGATTTAATGAAGCTCAAGTTCTTTATGTCTCATCGCAAAAAGAATTCAGTGAGAGGCAAAGTGATGGGTAAGAAGTGGATTCGTTTAGAGAGATACACATTCCATAGACAGAAAGCAGTCCGTCTCAAAAGGCGAGAGTGGCCCTGAAATATGGGGTGGTTAGTTTTTGTGGTCTGGATAATTTCATGGCTAACAAGTGGGAGGTTTATTCCAATGATTTTGGGGAAAGAGTGAGGATTTCCAGGAATTGGGTCACTAACCACTTTTTGCCCTTTTATGGTCAGCCTCGGAATGGTCATGGCGCCTGTGGGTGTGTCATTTAGCATATGCTAATGTATTACAATGAGCTTATAATGAGGCTCAAGGTCCACTGGACATCAAATCTTCCACCATCTTGGACTTACTTGGTTCTAAACAGTTTATGTCATATCCTCAACAGCTATGTCCTTCTTTTAAAGGTTGTGCCCTGCTGCCTTCCCTCCTGTTTCAAAATGATATCTCTGATAATAGTTTTCTTCCTGGTATAGGCCTTCTTTCCCATGTAAATTAGGCAGTTGAAGGGAAGGTAAAGGGCTTTTCCTGAATCCGCTGGGTTCAGGAACTCAAAAATAATCAAGAGCTCAAATAATAATCCTCATGTGTAAGTGGCATATTTTGGGGTGGCAAAGCCTGCTCCCCTTCAGATGCAAGAGATACTCCCAAGGGGGGTGCAAAAGATACTACCCTCCCAAGACCCAAACCATTCCCAAAAGACAGCTGAGAGAGAAAGATGTAGACAGTTGCCTTGAAAGCTGACAACAATCAGTAGAACTCTAGTTGCCAATGGAGTGCAACCTGCATTTCTTTCTGGCCACATTTTGGGACACCCAACCTGATGGTTCCAAAGCTAAGTTCTCAGGACACAAAATGAGACAGACAAAAAAGCAAAAGCTGTTCTGGGAGAGAAAGATTCAACAACCAATGGGTATTAACAAAATGAAGGATAAAAATCATATGATCGTATCAATAGATGCAGAAAAAGCATTTGACAAAATTCAACATCCATTTATTATTAAAAAAAAAGCTCTCAACTGAGTGGGTATAGATGGAATGTACCTCAATATAATAAAGGCCATATATGACAAGCCAACAGCTAAAATTATATTCAATGGTGAAAAAAAGCTAAAAGCTTTTCCCTTAAGATCAGGAACAAGACAAGGATGCCTACTCTAGACACTTTTATTCAACACAGTATTGGAAATCTTAGCTAGAGCAATTAGTCAGAAAAAATAAATAAAAAGCATTGAAATTGGAAAGGAAGAGGTAAAACTGTCACTGTGAACAACATGATTTTGTATATGGAAAACCCTAAAGACTCCACCAGAAAACTGTTAGAACTAATAAACATATTTAGTAAAGTTGAGGTGTTAAAAAAATCAATATACAAAAACCTGTTGTGGGGACTTCCCTGGTGGTGCAGTGGTTAAGAATCCACCTGCCAATGCAGGGGACACGAGTGTGAGCCCTGGTCCGGGAAGATCCCGGACTGTGGAGCAACTAAGCCCACGCGCCACAACTACTGAGCCTATGCTCTAGAGCCCGCAAGCCACAACTACTGAGCCCGTGTGCCACAGCTACTGAAACCCATGTGCCTAGAGCCTGTGCTCCGCAACAAGAGAAGCCACCGCAATGGGAAGCCCACACACCGCAACGAAGAGTAGCCCCCGCTCAGCGCAACTAGAGAAAGCCCACGAAAAGCAACGAAGACCCAATGCAGCCAAAAATAAAAAAATAAATAAATTAATTTTTAAAAACCCATTGTGTTATTATATACTAACAACAAACTATCAGAAAGAGAAATCAAGAAAATCTTATTTACAATTGCATCAAAAAGAATAAAATACATAGGAATAAATTTAACCAAGGTGGTGAAAGATCTGTACACTGAAAACTGTAAGACATTGATGAAAGAAACTGAAGAAGACATAAATAGATTGGAAAAACTTAATATTGTAAAAATTTCCATATTACCTAAAGCAATTTATAGATTCAGTGCAATCCCCATCAAAATCTCAGTGGCATTTTCACAGAAATAGAACAAATAATCCTAAAATTTGTATGGAACCTCAAAATATCTTGGATGGCCAAAGCAATACTGAGAAAGAAGAACAATGCTGGAGGCATCATGCTTCCTGATTTCAAACTATATTACAAAGCTACAGTCATCATGGGACTGGCATAAAAACAGACACATAGATCAATGGAATAAAATAAACAGCCCAGAAGTAGACCCAAGCATATATGGTCAATTAATTTATGACAAAGGAGGCAAGAATATATCAAAACAATGGGGAAGAGACAGTCTCTTTAGTAAATTGTGTTGGGAAAACTGGACAGACACATACAAAAGAGAGAAACTGGACCACTATCTTACACCATACACAAAAATTAACTCAAAATGGATTAAAGGGCTTCCCTGGTGGCACAGTGGTTAAGAATCCACCTGCCAACACAGGGGACAGGGTTTGAGCCCTGGTCCGGGAAGATCCCACATGCTGCGTAGCAACTAAGCCCATGCGCCACAACTACTGAGCCTGCGCTCTAGAGCCCGCGATACACAACTACTGAGCCTGCGCCTAGAGCCTGAGCTCCGCAACCAGAGAAGCCACCACAATGAGAAGCCCATGCACTGCAATGAAGAGAAGCCCCTGCTCACCGCAACTAGAGAAAGCCCACACGCAGCAACAAAGACCCAACGCAGCCAAAAAAAAAAAAAAAAGATTAAAGACGTGAACGTAATACCAGAAACCATAAAACTCCTAGAAGAAAACATAGGCAGTAAGCTTCTTGACATTGCTCTTTGTGATATTTTTTTGGATCTGACTTCAAAGGCAGTGGCAACCAAAGCAAACATAAATGAATGCAACTACATCAAACCAAAGAGATTCTGCACAGTGAAGGAAACCATCAACAACATAAAAAGGCAACCTACTGAATGGGAGAAGATATTTGTAAATCATGTATCTGGTAAGGGGTTAATATCCAAAATAGATAAAGAGCTCATAAAACTCAATAACAAACAAACAATCCAATTAAAAAATGGGCAGAGGATCTGAATAGACATTTTTTCAAACAAGACATTCAGATGGCCAACAGGCACATGAAATGATGCTGAACATCACTAATCATCAGGGAGACATAAATCAAAACCACAATGAGATATGATGTCACACCTGTCAGAATGGTTATCATAAAAGGAAAAGAAATAATAAGTATGGGTGAGAATGTGGAGAAAAGGGAGCCTAGGTGGGAATGTAAATTTGTGCGGCCACTATGGAAACAGTATGGAGGTTCCTAAAGAAATTAAAAATAGAACTGCCATATGATCCAGTAATTCCACTTCTGGATATTTATCTGAAGTAAATGAAACACTGATTTGAAAGGATATATGCCCACCTATGTTCATTGCAGTATTATTCACAATAGCCAAGATGTGGAGACAACCTAAGTGTCCATCAATAGGTGTATGGAAAAGAAGATGTGAGATACACACAGACACACACAGACACACAGACACACACACACACACACACACACACACACAATGGACTACTACTCAGCCATGAAAAAGAATGAACTCTTGCCATTTGTGACAACATGGATGGATCCTGATGATATTTTGCTAAGTGAAATAAATCAGACAAAGAAAGAAAAATACTGTAGAATTTCACTTTTATGTGGAATTTAAAAAACAAAACAAATAAGAAATCATATATACAGAGAATAGATTATGATAGCCAAAAAGGAGGGGGGTTGGAAGGGGGGTGGGTAAAACCAGTGAAGGGGATAAAGAGGTACAAATTTCCAGTTTTAAAATTAAATAAGTCATGGGGATGCAACTAAATATCTAGTCATCAGCATGGTGACTATAGTTAGTAATACTGTATTGCAAATTTGAAAGTTACTAAGAAGGTAAATCTTAAAAGTTCTCATCACAAGAAAAAAAGTTTGTAATTTTGTATTGTGACAGATGGTAACTAGACTGGTGATCGTTTCACAATGTATACAAATGTGGGCTCATTATGTCCTACACCTGAAACTAATATA
This sequence comes from Monodon monoceros, assembly GCF_005190385.1. Lineage (NCBI taxonomy): Eukaryota > Metazoa > Chordata > Mammalia > Artiodactyla > Monodontidae > Monodon > Monodon monoceros. Next base: position 10,594,781 of record NW_021703766.1, on the reverse strand, counting down.
ATGTATGTCAGTTAAACTTCAATTAAGGAAAAACAGGGAATTCCTGGTGGTCCAGTGGTTAGGACTCAGCGCTTCCACTGCAGGGCCGGGGTTCAGTCCCTGGTCGGGGAAATAAGATCCTACAAGCTTCGCGGCATGGCCAAAAAAGAAAAAAAACAAAAATAAAAAACCACGGTGGATCCCCAGAACCAAATTAATAAGAGTCTGAATCTGCAAAGAAAAGGACAATGTAAAATTGCACATTCCTCTCTCAACCAGGCACCACAGATAGAGACCTGGGGGAAGTGACTGGTAAAAAGTCTCACGCTTTGCCAGCTTCCGCTAGCTCTCCCAGGATGCCGTCTGCAGGCTCTAGAGAAGAGGAAGAGTAATTTTTCTTCTCCCCTTTATAGTGAGTCCTTGGCTGAGACTTCTCCTTTTCTAGGGCATCTTGTAAATGGATAAGCTTACCGAAGTTGAAAGTTCTCCACTGTGGCCTCTCTAATTCAAGATTATCTTTGATAAGTTTAACCTGCTAGTTCAGCCTTAAAACACAATTTTTTTCACCTGAGGCCTCATACTGGCTCGCTCCGGCTCAAGTCAGATCCAGGCGTGAGCCTTTCTACGTCAGACCAATCAGCCTCCATCAGGTTTCCGGACCCAGGCCAGAAAAAGGAAGGCTCAGATGGTCGGAAAGCTCGCGAGGCAAGAGCTGCGGGTCCAGGATCCAGGACCGCGAGGACTTGCCCAGCACCTCCAGAGGCAGCGAGAAAACAGCCAGCTCCAGGGACTCAGCAGGTACCTTCCCTGGTTGCTCAGCGCTCCTGGGGGCTGTCGGCGGAGGGGGTCTCCTTAGGTTCCCTCTCTGACGCCTATTTATTGAAAAGATAAACCGAGGCATGTTACAAACTTGAAGAGCAAAAGTTGATTTGAGTCAGGCAGCATCCAGTGTAGCAGATGGAAAGAAACTCTGAGAAGCTGCACAAAATGAAAGAATTTTATAGGCAGAAGGGAGTGAGAACAAGGAAGTTTTATTAGTCAAAAAAGCCGGTTGGTTATTGCAAAGTTCCTTTCCTTTAGGGGCTGGCAGGGGCCCATCAGGCAGATTACCTGAGTAGCGCCAATCAGGGGCTTTCTGGTGTATTTATTTAAGATTCCATTTCTGGGAGAGCTGAAACTCTTTGTCTCTGTTTGGTGAGGCGGGGCTTAGCCTGAGTGACTCCATTTGGGGCCCGCCGTCTTGTTTTTAACAAAGGCTGGGGGCATTATCTTTATCTTTGTTAAAAAGATTGGGGTGGAGGTGACATCGTGGGCACTTGAAATGGCAGATGCAACTTTTGTTTACATGTCATCCACTTGCACGTGGGTTCCCAGTGTTTCTGCAGACCTTGTGAGAAATACAGCTGGTTGGTTTTTGCTTTATTTCTGCACCTGAAGTAAGTTCTTGTTAACCATCAATACTGAAAATACTGCTTTCAGTTAAAAAGAAGCTCAGATCAAATGTTGTAACTCCTGTTGAAAGAAGCCTCAAAGATCCTCCTGTGCCTGGGCGCATAACATCTCACTGAAAGGCTGGGCTCCACTGGGGGGAGAATCTGTTACATTTGCCTCCTTATTTCCTTAGAAAATTTAGGACTAGCTTATGAATAGATATGGTGGGGCAGCAGATGTACGTTATAAAGATGAACTTAAAAACTGTAATTATTATCTTTTGGCCTCTGGCCGACGCAGCAGTGTCTGGGAGCTGACTAGAGGTGCGAGCTAACTTCTTATTGCTAAACTCTAGAAGGCTTTTTATACACTTTCCTAACGTGTTAGTGAAATAAATAAAAGGAAAAAAAAAGAAGTGGGAGGAAGAAGAGGGGGAGGGGGAGGGACAGGGAAGGAAGGACGGAAAATCTTGAGTTCTCGTTACCAAAAGAAGGATTTATTCAGTAAACAGTGAACTTGCCAGATAGACCGTGAAGGGGTCTTGTATTCCTCATGTTCAATAAGCTCTTCAGGGAGACTTGGAAGAAGTTACAAAACCAGAGCAGGGTCAGAGATGTACCTGCATCCTGGGTTCTGAGGTAGGAATTGGAAAGGAGCTCTGCTATCAAACATTCAGATACATGAATTTGAGGAAGAGTAGAGGTCAGGAAGAATAACTTCAGACTTCATAGCACTTGTAACTTTTTACAGAGCACTTTTTAACACTGCAGACTTTCTATTTTAATAAAGTGCTTTTATATATCCATGATCTCATTAAATTCTCAAAATAATAATGTAGGGCTTCCCTGGTGGCGCAGTGGTTGAGAGTCTGCCTGCCGATGCAGGGGACACGGGTTCGTGCCCCGGTCCGGGAAGATCCCACATGCCGCGGAGCGGCTGGGCCCGTGAGCCATGGCCGCTGAGCCTGCGCGTCCAGAGCCTGTGCTCCGCAACGGGAGAGGCCACAACAGTGAGAGGCCCACATACCACACACACACACACACACAAAAGTAAATAAAAGAGGTAGATGTGGCACCAACGATGAGATTCCCCTTGTAGTAGGAGGACTTCTAGGATGAGCCAGTGATCCAAGGCCATGTGGAATCCATCCTCTTGATTGGGGGCGGAACCTGTAACTATAGAGACAAATGCGGGGTGGGGCCTTCCCGTGGTGGTGAGAGTGTGGGATGTGGCACAGCTGACTTCCAGGGAGGATGCTTATCCCCTGAGCTATTCAGGTGAGCACCTCGAAGGCACTGGGTGCTTCCTGGTGAAAGAGTCAAAGCCTGAGAGGGATTCAACACAAAGGATATTCTTCCTCACTGTCTTAGAATCTCAAGGGGCCACGTGACAAGGAATGAGGCTGCTTCCATCCCCTGAGGGCGACAGCCAGCAAGGAGGCTTCTCAGTTTCATTTGCATTTTTAATATTTTGTCCATCAGGTTCAGGAACATTTCTTGCAAAAGCCCTGCTGGTAAATATTTAAGACTTTGCAGCCACATACAGCCTGCCGCCATCAAATGTTTTATTTCTTGCTTGCTTTCTTGCTTTCATGCTTTTGCTCTTTCGCCCTCCCTCTTTTTCTTCCTTCCTCCTGTACTTCACAATGTTTAAAAAAAAAAAAAATCACTCTTAGTTTAAGGACTAAACCAAAACAGGTTCTGGGTGGTTTGCTAGCTCCTCGTCTTAGATAATCAACAGAACAATAAATTAAGGCCTGAATTGCAGTCTTTGCCAATTTCTGTAGTGGAAGCACACTGACATGATGGATTTCAAGCTGCAACATGAAGGCTCTTTACTGTCTGCAGACCTGCAGGAGCACGTGGTGATGCACTGTGCCCACACAGAGACACTACGAGTAAATAACCACAAAACAGGGGTAATGGTGAAATGTAGTGTGGTAATTAGGAAGAGTTGAGATCTGAGCCTCTGCTGCCCTTGTTTTTTTACATAATTTGTGAATTTCTATAATTTTTAACAAAGTCTGCAACATGAAGGGTCTTCACTGTCTGCAGGCCTGCAGGGGCACGTGGTCATGTGGTTTCCCACACAGAGACACTACGGGTAAATAACCACAGAACAGGGGTAACAGTGAAATGTAGTGTGGTAATTAGAAAGGGTTGAGTTCTGAGCATCTGCTGCCCTTGATTTTAATGTAATTTGTGAATTTCTGTAATTTAATTTTTAACAAAGGCTGTTTAACAACCAGCTCCTGTGGTTCCTGAAAAGTAGACAACTGGCTCTCATAGGCTGGTTCTGACCATCCCCAGCACAGCACTGCTTGTGCCCTTAGAAGAGAGAGGTCTGTGTTCCACTCCTGTTTCCCCCTTGTCAGCTGGGATGTGACCCCAGCCCCCAGTGTGATTATGGGCCTCCTTTCACCCCGCAGACAGAACTACATCATCAGTGACGGGAGAACAGGAAAGGAGGCCGAGTTCCTGGCCCCGTGGAGCTGCCATGTCAGGTGTGGATGTCTCAGGAGCCTACTATGAGGCACAGGGGAAATCACTTCTACCTTGTTTAAGCTTCTCCTGTTTGGGGTTTGTGACAACCATCGGCTCTGTATTCCAACTAGACGTTAGAATTCCCTTGTTTGAGTGAGGAAACTGGTGCTTAGGTAAAACTGCGTTCCCGACATCAGAGGGCTGAAAGTCTCTTACTCAGCATTGAAACCACATCTTTTAACTCCAAGTTCACTGTGGTTCCCATGACATCGTGTTGCAGGTGAAATCAGTCATTAGTCCATGCAGGCCCCCAGCTGGGGATTTAACAGACACAAGGCTGCTCTTGACTGACTAGCGGTCTTGTCTCTGGAACTCTTTTACTAGTAAGTGGTAGTTTGGAGAAGGCGCCCGTGAAGGGGTGAGAGCAGGGCCCCAGCCTGGGCAGTCGGAGAGGAGGACAGAGGTGGCAGCGGTGCCCTCTCATGTCTGAAGCTTTATCGAACACAAACGAGGAGCTCGTTCCTGTGCTGCATGCTACAGGGATTAGAGAAATAGAGGGAAAAGGAATCGAGTATCCAAATATTTGCATATCCCACACGTATTAGCTTTAATGTCCTCTTATGAACATGCTTAAAAAGGACCACTTTTGCTGACGATAATCTTACAAGACCACGTGTGCCCCAGGACCTGATTCATTCATAGCTAAGTTCTTGTGAAACAAATAAAATACTAATATTTATATTTTAATATGTCTTATGCAATTAAACAGTTGAAAACATTGTGACGTCTCATTTAGCATGGCTTTTCCTTGAATGAATGCTCTGTACTTGTTGTGGGTGTAGGACTATGTTTATACATCAAAGGCAATAGTGATCTTTTCCCTCAAAATAACTATTTTCCGACATTAAAAATGCTGTGTCCTCTTTATATTTTGTCTTGGTCAGCCTAAATTCATCCTTAATCTCAGGGTAGATTATTTTCACTGTTGCTTCTCTAAACTCACACTAGCTGAAGACAAGTGGTTTCAGGATTCCCATTTGTAAGGTCGGATCTTAAACGGCACCGCGAAACAGAGGAAAGCTTCAAGTGAGCTTTATTAGGGAGCGCTCCCGGGAGAGGTTCACTGGTCCGAGAGAAAGGGGGCCAGAGAAGTCGCACCTGGGCGAGGGTTGGGCAAGATTTTATAGGGGAAGAAGGGAAAGGGGTGTGGTGAATCTGGGAGGGCGCAGGGTATTCCTTATTTGGTGGTCTTTTCGGGTATCCTGGGGAACCGTTAGTCCTGCCCCTCGAAAGGCGGGAAGGCTGGGCCGGGTTCAAAGTCCCCAGGTCAGTTCCTGGAACTGGGTGGTCCGGAGAATTTCGGTCTGATGCAACCTGTGAATCTGGTTGTGTTCCCCTGCCTCGGGCCAGTTGGCCTTACACCATTTTTTTTGTGTGTGTGGTATGTGGGCCTCTCAATGTTGTGGCCTCTCCCGTTGCGGAGCACAGGCTCCAGACGCGCAGGCTCAGCGGCCATGGCTCACGGGTCCAGACGCTCCGCCACGAACCCGTGTCCCCTGCATCGGCAGGTGGACTCTCAACCACTGCGCCACCAGGGAAGCCCCCAGGATTCCCATTATTAAATGGGAATCCATTAGTATGACTGTGTGCTGCTCACTCTGTTGGAAGGGCAGGTGGCTGTATATTCCAGTAGCATACATTCCGGCATCCTACAGCTTTCTCTTTCCCCTTTTAGGAGAACTTATTTACTTCGGAGCTTTATTGTTTTGACACTTCGTTTGTCAGAGTCTTCCCAGGTTACACCTGTGTGGGTCACATTTCTCTTGGCTTCATTGGGTCTTGGGCTTTTGGCTACTTGTTTATGGAGCGAGTCCCAGCCTTTGCTGCCATCTCCAAACCATGGCCACTGCCCCATCATCTCATAGCACAGGCTTTCTCGTCCTCCCCCCGGGGTGAGTGCTGGCATCTGGAAGGACTCTTGTGTCACCACTGGATGGAGACACACAAGCTCGAGGCAGCCCTGACCTGATGGACCCCCTGAGGCTCTGGTTCCTCCCACAGCTTCTGGGCAAGGATGAAGTGCCGTGGTCCAGAGCTTGCCGTGTGGCTTCACCTGTGAATGTCTGTAACGCTTGGGTGATGCAAGCTGGCAATGAGGAGTTAACGCCTAGTGGGCCAGACTTGGACCAGTGAGAGACGGGAGGTGACAGGGAGCTGGAGACACTTGTCCTCTCTTTGTCCTCTGATGCTATACACAGTCCAGAGATGTCCTGTGTGGCTGGGCCCAGCTGTTTCTCTTTGGGAAGCAGTGGCCACCTGAGTAATGCACGACTTCATCTCTGCTTCCAGATACTCTTCCCCCTTCCTCCCTCCCTCCCCCTTGCCCTCCCCCTCCCCCTCCCTCCCTCTCTCTCTCTCCCTCCCTCCCTCCCTCCCTCCCTCCCTCCCTCTCTTCCCCCTGGGAATTACATCTCCCCTTAAAACATCAGCACTCTTATCTTTAAAAAAAATTTTTTTTTTAATATTTGAGCCTTGATTTGTGTATTATAAGGCATCTGAACAAAGACAACAGAGGATCCTTGGCAAATCTCCCAGTTTTCCTTGTGAACATAGCACAAGCTAAAAATAAGAAGTCAATCCTTAGGTGATTTCAGTTCAATTTATAACATGCTGACATTGATAAGTTGGAACCCACGTGGAAGAGCAGAAATAAAAACACAAGCAAGTGTTATGAGAGATTACCTAACAAAATGAGTCACGTGTGTTAAATAACATATCAGGGGAATCAGTTGCCTCTGTATACATATTTATAAAGTTGGATTATGAGTACAAAGTATGTGTTGGAAAACAGGACAAATTATTGCATAAGCTCAAGTTACAGAGAAGAATCAGCCACGGAAAATGACAATAGCCTAATCTGTGTTTCTGCTTATGAAATAGTCACACTGAAATCTCCTTATCAAGTGCCAGTCGAGTGGGAACATTCTCACTCCTCTGTGGGAGTCAGTGAAGACCACCCAAGTGAGAATAAGCAGAAGGTGTTTATGCAGAATTTACTGTAGAAAGGGTGTCTGCCACCATCACTTGCTTTTGTCAGAGACTCAAAGGCAGGCAGGGGAGAAGAAAGCTTTACAGCGCCAAGAAAAAAAAAAAAAAAAAAAGGCGTCAGGTGTGCCCTGATTGGAGGCTGTTGGGTGGGGAAGCTGTGATTGGGTGAACTGCAAGAAGGGCATCCACGTGGTTGGTTAGGAGGCGTGTTCTCCTGTTGCTTGGTAAAGGCTGTCTCCTGTTGGTCCTAAGTTGGAAGTAAGTGCAAGAGTTAGGGAACCTGTCGGTTGTTAATCAAGTCCTGGTCGTTTTGGGACAGTTGCTAAAGGAGTTGCTGTTTGGCTTCCTGGATGGGTTGCTATAGATTTTAGGTATCATGGGTTGGTGTCTTGAAGACTGTCGTTGCCGCAGATTTGGGTCAGTTCTACTTTCATATGTGTTCTGGCTGTTGTCCATTTGTACATTCATTCCCTCAATTCCAAGCACAATGAAGTACTCATGAAAGAAATGGTATTGCATTTAAGTGCTATTAATAATGAACTGATTCTAAATATTAAGCTTGGGCTATAATCTAGTCTTAATTGTTATTCATCTGTAGAGTTAAGTCCTAGATTTTTGCCAAAAATGAGTTTCAGGAAAAAGTAATCTTGGTAGGATTTTAAATAAAAAGGAAAAGATGAATGAGATTGGAGAGGTGAGGAAAAAAGATGAGAAGATTGCAGGGAATACATTCCATCCTCAAGAGTATAATGGCTGCATGATTTCCAGAAAGAGGGACAGGCTCAATCTGAAAAAGAAAACATTTAAGAGATGGAGTGCTGTGGTCCGTTGGCAAGTCTCACTGCATTCACAGTATTTAAACACTCCAAATAATGTAATGTGATTTTTCTCTTTCTTAGCCCTAGAAAATTTCTGTTCATGGTTTTGTTGTGTCAGGTTCAGAGAGTCAGAAATAAGTGAAACAATATAAATCACTTCTGGGGTTGGGTTTGTTAAAGAGGCAGTGAATGATTTTTCAATTGTTCCATCCAACAGGTAATCAACTAAATGGATATAAACATGATTTTTCACCCTCAGTGAGTGTAATTAAATTATTTTGAATAAAATATAAGAAGATAAACTGAGGTCTGGAGAGAATTTTAGAAGGTGTCTCTATACTTCAAATAAAACCAACCATAACATTAGCGAATTTCAAATGGAAATTAATCACTACATTCCATTTACAGCTAATCTAAGCACTATAAATGATTCTGATTCCTCACAACTTTCAGATTCACTCTAGAAAAGTCTACATGACATGTTTCAAGAGACACTGGAATGAGAGGGCATTTGGCTTCGTGAAGAAGGTGGATTTTATGAGGAAATAAAATTTTTTTCCTATAAGGGATGGTGTACTAGCTTCCTAGGGCTGATGTGACAAAATAACACAAGCTGGGTGTCTTAAAGCAACAGAAATGTCCTCATTCATAGTTCTGGAGGCTGGAGGTCTGAAGTTAGCAGGGTTTAGTGTCCTCAGGAGGCCCTGAGGGAAACTGTCTTGTGCTTCTCTCCTCGCTTCTGGCGGTTGTAACAAATCCTTGCAGTGTCTTGGCTTGTGGACACATCACTGCAATCTCCATCTCCATCGTCCTCTTCCCTGTGCCTCTGTGCGTCCTTTTCTCTTCTTCTAAGGACACTCTCATTGGATTTAGAACCCACTCAAATTCAGCATGATCTTACTTTAATCCTTAACTAATCAAATCTGCAACGACCCTATTTCCAAATAAGGTCACATTCAGATGTTCTGGCTTTTGGAGCACAGTAGTGAACCCACTACAGATAGGGAAAAATTCTTAGAAAAAGAGCCAAGTGAGGCTCAGGAAGGTTTTCAGTTCAAATTCTGGCTCTTTGCCTAACTGGAAATATGACGATTAGACACCCGTCTTACAAAATTCTGTGTCTAGATTTCTTTGTTATCAAATGTGGGTTCCCACTGCTCGCCGCTTACAAAATCAGTACTCTCAAATGGTAGAAAGGAAAGGCGCCTTTAATCAGAATGCCAACAATCTGGGGAGATGTGGACTCAGCTTCCCCCCCAAAACCACCTCCGAAGATTCTGCTCAGCCTTGTAAATTTTTTTTTTTTTTTTTTGCGCTACGCGGGCCTCTCACTGCTGTGGCCTCTCCCGTCGTGGAGCACACGCTCCGGACGCGCAGGCTCAGCGGCCATGGCTCACAGGCCCAGCCGCTCCGCAGCATGTGGGATCTTCCCGGACCGGGGCACGAACCAGCGTCCCCTGCATCGGCAGGCGGACTCTCAACCACTGCGCCACCAGGGAAGCCCTACATATTTTGATATTACAAATATTCTCTTTTTTAATTTATTTTTTTATTTTTGGCCCCTTTGCATCTTCATTGCTATACGCAAAATTCTCATTGCGGTGGCTTCTCTTGTTGTGGAGCACGGGCTCTAGGCATGTGGGCTTCAATAGTTGTGGCTCGTGGGCTTCAGAGCACAGGCTCAGTAGTTGTGGCTCACGGGCTTAGTTGCTCCGTGGCATGTGGGATCTTCCCGGACCAGGACTTGAACCCATGTCCCCTGCACTGGCAGGCGGATTTTTAACCACTGTGCCACCAGGGAAGCCTGATGTTACAAATATTTTTATGAATTTCAATGTCAAATTGTTAGTTCCTAGAGACAGAAATATAATTTATTTTTTGTAAATTGATCTTGTATCGGCTTACTAAACTTAGAGTTTTAAGAGTTTTTTGGTGGATTTCATAGAATTCTCTCTATAGACATGCGTTTGAGACAATGTATATCATACTATTTTTGGTGCAAGGTTCTATAAATGTCAATTAAGTCAAGTTGGTTAATGTTGTTTGAGTCTTTTATATCTTTCTTGGTTTTTCTGTGTACTTCTTCTATGTGTTATTGAGAGAGGAGTGTTTATGTTACCGAACCAGGTTCATTTTGTGTAAACCTGAGATGTAGGGGTTTGCAGCAAAGAGGGGGTTCATTCGCGAGACAGCCAAGTGGGGAGACAGGAGAGCAAATCTCCAATCTGCCACCGTGAAGGCAAGGGGCTTGGGGTATTTATAGGATAAAGAATAGAGAAGCTGGGCAGCCTGAGGTGTGGGGTGAGTGAGGAAAGGTGATGAGAAAAAGGTGTGGCAGTCATGGTTCTGCGCAGATGCAGCTAGGCTGCAGGCCTCTGTATGTTCTGAGGGTGGAGTTTTCCGTCCTCTAAGGTCACTGAGAGGACAGTTGCGCATGCCCAGTTGAAGGGTCAGAGGTCCTATCCAGTCTCAACCAGCTCAGCTTCAACTAGATGCAGCTGACTCCAAGTTCCTGAAAACAACTTGGGGGAACATTTTATTGTTGAGGCTACTTGCTGCTTGAAGGAATTGCAAGTCTTAAAATGACCTTGATTAGTGAAGTCAGGTGAAATGGAGTTAACCCATGGTTTAAATATTTGACTGCAGTGGTGGGTTTGCCAATTCCTTTGCGGTTCTATTACTTTTACATTCATGCATTTTCAAGCTCTGTTATTAGGGTATTGTGCTTTTGGTGAATTTTTCATTGTAACTCTTTATTTTTATAAAATGACCCTCTTTGTCATTGGTATATTCTTTTCTCTAAAATCTACTTTGATATCTTTTTCCATACTTTTCATTTTTAATTATTTGTATCTCAGTATTTAGTGTGAATTTCTTGTAGGCACCCTAAAGTTGGGTCTCGCTTTTTTGTCCAATATGATAGTCTCTGTCTTCAATAGCATGTTTAGACTATTTACGTTTAATGAGATTATTTTTATGCTTGGATTTAAATTCACCATCTTGTTCTTTTTTCTTTTTTTATAAATTAGTCTCATCTAGTATTTGTTATTTTTTCCTTCTTTTTGTAACTTCTTCTGGATTGTGTATTTCTTTATTCCGTGTTATCTCCAGTGTCAGTATATTAGTTATTTTAAGGATTGTTTAGGGTACATAATTGAAATCTTTAGGTTATCTCAATCTGTTCGAGTGGTATACTTTTTTTTTTCATATGGACATATTTTAGCTCTACATTATAGAGAGAAAGAAAGCTGAGATTCAGAGAAGTGACTTGTCTGTGGCCAGAAAACTTGGTTAGGGGTAAAATAGGAATTCTAGTTTACTGACTTTAGATTCAGTGCTTTTTCCACAGTGTAATGCTAGGATGAGTGTCAATGCACTTTCTTTGGAGAATACCAAGTCACCACACTTACAAATTATACGTATAAGCACCAATGGGAAAAATTGGGGATTATTCTTTTCTTTATTGGGAAAATACAAGTTTTAAACATCCAATAGAAAAGCCCTAAAATTTCCCCTGTAGACCACTTGGATAGGCATCACACAAAGCATCAGGTAAATAATTAGAGATAAACCTGTGAGCCAGCTTTTAGTTGAGACCCTGGAGCGGAATTTGGCTACCTTTGGCTTCTCATATTAGTCACTGTGGGAGAGTGATTCACATCCCGTAAGTCACATTCTGCCCGTGGCTGGTAGGGTTGTCTGAAATCGTATTTACTCATATTATTCTATGTGCCAGGATTAAGGAATATCTGAGACCGTCAGCATGATGGGGACCTCTGTCTAGGCCTGGTTATGTAGAAACTGAATGGAAGATGCATATTTACTTCTTGAATTTGTAACATTAGGAGTGCACAGTTCATCTGTTAATATACTCAGTTTTGGGGAGATCAGGTTTTATGTTCCCTGGATCATCACAGGAACAAAGAAAAGAGTCTATTAATAATACAAATACATTAAGATTACTTTTAAACACAAGTGTGACATAAATAGGAACCAATATTTATTAAATTCAAAATAATTTTTTTTTTCTTTCTTTTTTTCCCTTTGCGGTACTCGGGCCTCTCACCGCTGCGGCCCCTCCCATTGCGGAGCACAGGCTCCGGATGCGCAGGGCCAGCGGCCATGGCTCACAGGCCCAGCCGCTCCGCGGCATGTGGGATCCTCCCGGACCGGGGCACGAACCCGCGTCCCCCGCATCGGCAGGTGGACTCCCAACCACTGCGCCACCAGGGAAGCCCCAAAATAAATTTTTGAATTCCCACAATTCTCTCAGATAGGGTTTCCTTATTATAATTGCACTTATGTCCAGATTTATTTCGCATATTATATATTTATACAAGATTCAAATGAAATGCTCTTCTGGGTATTTACACACCATTATTTTTTTTATAAGTTATTTTTTAATAAATTTATTTATTTAGTTTTGGCTGTGTTGGGTCTTCGCTGCTGCATGCGGGCTTTCTCTAGCTGTGACAAGCGGGAGCTACTCTTCATTGCGGTGCACGGGCTTCTCATTGCGGTGGCTTTTCTTTGTTACAGAGCACCGGCTCTAGGCCCACAGGCTCAGTAGTTGCGGCACGCAGGCTCAGTAGTTGTGGTGCACGGAGTTAGTTGCTCCGCGGCATGTGGGATCTTCCTGGACCAGGGATCCAACCCGTGTCCCCTGCATTGGCAGGCGGATTCTTAACCACGGCGCCACCAGGGAATTCCCCACACCATTATTTTTTGTTAAGATCCATGAGCTCTAAATAGCAGATACCTACTCTCTGAACCCAGAAGACAGGTCATAAATGTAGTCAGCTGTTATCACTAGTTTGATTTCTGCTTTTTCTCTGGTTGAAGAAAATAAAGAGTAGAATTCTTAGGTTGAAACAAAGTTTGTCAGACCAGGAATTTATGTAAGTATGTATGTACGTGTGTGTATGTATGTATTCATTTATTTTTCCAGAACTTGTTTTTAAAGAATATTAGTGATGCCAAAATGCCTGGATTTCTTTCCTATATTTATAAGAATGTTATACAGAAATATATATTTCTGAAAATAAAACTTTTGGACGAACATTTATATAACCAGAAGAATTTTTAGACTTAGTTGTTAAGGCATTTGACAGTATCTAATCAGCTTCTCCTAGAAGTTTACATCGTATTGGGGGGAAGAAAAAGGAATAACCGTCGTCCGGTGGTTTCCACTGTAAATGCACAACAACGACTGTGCGTGTGTGCAGGCAAATGATCCTCACAAATGTAGGCCTCTGAAGACAATGTACAGACGAGCTCCTGTGCTGGGTGTGTGAGAGTGGAGAGGTAAACAGTGAAAATGAGAGGACCGAAAAACGAGGCCACTTAGCTGAGTCCCATCACTCTTTGCTGTATAGCTGTGCAACTTCCAGACAAGATGCAGTTCTTTTCAGCCTTTCCCATATGGTTTAATAAAAAAAAGAAATTTCTCCAGGCTTCTGCAGTGCAAGCACCTATTGGAACAGAGGTTTAGCTGGCATTTTCACTCCCTCTTCTTTAAAAGAGATTTTTAGTGCCCTTTTCATTTCAGTTCCAGGAAATTGCTTTATTTCTGTGTGGTGGCTCTCTACCACATTAGACTCGATGATGGCGTGTTATTGCCCGGCACGTCCACTGCAGGTGACCATGATGAGTCCCATCCTGGGCATGGCTTGACTTCATTTCCTAAAATGTGCTTTCGACAGGCCGATCATTTGGGTGAATGATAACACAAAAGCTCTGTAAAACTGAGTTAAAAACATTTACTCAAGAAAATCAAGAATGTAGGGTGAAATTTTGTAAAGGATTAGTAGTAAAAGATTGGCATTGATTGAGATGTGCATTCACTTATTGAGAAATATTTCTGAATGCCCTCCGTGTCCCAGGCACTGTATTATGCTTGGTTATAAGTTGACAAATTAAAAAAAACAACATGACCCCTGGGAACTCAAAATTTAATCTGGGAGGGAATCAATAAACAAGTGCACAAGTAAAAATTTAAATTCTGTATTATAATACAATTATAGTTGATGAGTGCTATGATAGAGAATCGTTTAGTGGGGCTCCTGTTCAGAAATAAAGGTTATGAAAGTCCCTCAAGGAATTAGTATTTAAACCCAGACTCAATGATAGATATGACCAGTTGACCCTGTGAAAATTTGGTGATACCACTCTAGGGAAAGGAAATAACATGAGCAGAAGTCTGAAGACGGACAAAACTGAGCATACTTGAGAAAGGGCCCAGGGAGCCAGTGTGCTGAGGAGGAGACAGAACTGAAGTCAGGGGAGATGTAGTTTGGATCATTTAGGGCCTTTTAAATCATGTAAGGTGTTCAGCGTACAGATAAAAAATAGTTCAATATTTTAATTCCATTTCTTTACTAATTGGCATTCTGTTACTCAATATAAATGATTGAACAAACACAAATTATTGAATAATATATCAACTACTTTATACCTACTTTAATCCTGGAAACAAATGATTTCAGACCATCCAGTGGAAAAGTACAAGCATTGTGATAGGGCTGACAGGCTGAGGGAAATGATAATGACTTTGAAATGACATAGACTAAGGTTAAGTGGTGGAAGCAGATTTAGAACTCAATTCATGTTTAACCTTTGACATGATTCTGTTAAGCATCAATGGATTGAAAAAATAAATCCGGGATGTATTGATGTATCACGATAAAAGGTGGCAAAACACACGGTATGACAAGCAGGATTTAGAAATGGATAATGTAATGGAGGTGGAACCGTTTTCCAGTTCGGTTGTCTATACTTCCTAAAGAAGACGGAAATGAGTAGAAACTTAAAATACCATGAGATGCGGTAACCCATATATGTGTCAAGAATGTTAAAATTAAGAGCTGGACCAAAAATGTCCCCAATTATGTGGAGCATTTCCTTTACTACAGTAGCTGGGGGGAAAGGCATGCAGGATAGGTCAATGTTGTGGTAGAGTTGTCACCTAAAGCATTTTTTATAATGATTTGTCTGCCCTACTTTCAATCTCAAAATGTATTTTTCTCTTTATGAGTTGCCTTTTCATGTCTTCCAACCCCCTGGGCTCTTCCCTCCTTTTGAGTTCTTTCGACAGAGTGCTGTCTCACATATCCCCCTTCACACAGTAATTCACTATTTGAAAAATAATTTCTATTCAGGACATATAATAAGATACTGCCTTTCAAATAGTGAAACTGTATCAGTAGAAAGAAGTATTTACATTAGTAACTACAATGCAGGAAAAAGAGTTGTAGTTGGTGCTACAGAAATTAAAAACATCTGCAGGGGGCTTCCCTGGTGGCGCAGTGGTTGGGAGTCTGCCTGCCGATGTGGGGGACGCGGGTTCGTGCCCCGTTCCGGAGGGGTCCCTCATGTCGCGGGGCGGCTGGGCCTGTGCGCCGTGGCCACTGAGCCTGCACGTCCGGAGCCTGTGCTCCGCAACGGGAGAGGCCACAACAGTGAGAGGCCTGCGTACCGCAAAAAAAAAAAAAAAAAAAAAAAAAAAAATCTGCAGGGCTTCCCTGGTGGCACAGTGGTTAAGAATCTGCCTGCCAATGCAGGGGACACAGGTCCGACCCTGGTCCAGGAAGATCCCACATGCTGTGGAGCTACTAAGCCCGTGCGCCACGACTACTGAGCCCACGTGCCACAACTACTGCAGCACGTGCGCCTAGAGCCCGTGCTCCGCAAGAAGAGTAGCCACCGCATTGAGAAGCCCACGCACCACAACGAAGAGTAGCCCTTGCTCGCCACAACTAGAGAAAGCCCGCGCGCAGCAACGAAGACCCAGTGCAGCCAAAAATAAACAAATAAAAATAAATAAATAAATTTATTAAAAAAACATCTGCGGGGGGAATTCAGAAGAGAAAGTGACAACATTTAGTTGGGAGGGAGGATGCACACAATTACAGAAGCGGCGGAACTTGAAGCGAAACTTGAAGAGTGGGCGTTACTGTGCAGGTCGGGAAAGGAGGTCCCGGTGAAGGAATACGGTGAGCGGAGGGGAGGCGGGCACGCGCACATCCTCAGGAGAACGGGGTGATGCCGCCGACTGATGGTTTGTTTGGACACAAGCCAGTATTCTCCACCTTACTCACTTACTTGGTTCATCCTGCTTGGCACCGAGTGACTTTTGGTTATTATCAGAAATAACCCACCTAGTAAGATAAAAATACGTATCCTGATACGGCTCATTTATGTTTGTTTCACTGTGGGAGCCAGGTTCCCTGTGATTCGCGCTCTTGTGTAGTTCACTCCCACGTTGCACCAGGGTTGGTCTCCGGGTAAACATGATACAGAAGACAGGATGGAAAGCAGCTTCCGAGGTGAGGTCATAGGATACTGCTGCTTCTGGCTTGGTGGTTTGCTCGCTCCCTCTTGGGTCGCTGACTCAAGGGAAAGTCAGCTGCCATGTGACGAGTAGCCCTATGGAGCGGTCCACACAGTGGGGAACTGAGGCCTGCAGCCAGTAGTCACCTGAGTGGTCTTTGTAGGAGATCCCGGAACCCCAGTGAAACTTTCCGACGAGCGAGTCCCGGCCGCCATCTTGAGGGCAACCCCACGGGAGACCCTGAGCCAGAATCACCAGCTAAAGCGCTTCTAGGTTCTCATCCTCAGAAACTGTTGCTGAATGGTTTTTGTATTAAGCTGCTGGGTTTCGGGGTGATTTTGTTAAGCATCATCAGTAGATAACTAACACTTTTCCCAACACCTAGAATACTGTCTGATATATATATATATATGAAAGACTCTCAGTAAAGGTTTAACATATTTAATACATATTCACTAACTTTTTACACTAGAGACTCATTTTTTAAATTTTAGTTCTAAATATGTAATTTTTATAAAGAACTCAAATTATGTTTATAGAATATTTAAAGACATTAATTTGCAACTCTGCAATGTACCGTTGACTTATTCCCTTCTCAAGTTAGTCCCTGACATTCAAATATCAACATGTTGGCTGCAGGTTAAGATTTAATTTTCAGCAGCTGGCTCCATTCCATATAAAAGGCTATGATTCTATTTTGTTTATGATGTATGACTTTTATTTTGGTCTCCAGAAGCAAATTAGAAAACAATTTTCATGAAAGTGTTGATTCTTCAATGCAAAATTTGTAGATAAACATAATCAGGAGACTTAATTTTTAAAATTTTTAGTTTTTATTACATTTAAAAGCTCCTTGTCATGAGGGTATCTGATTTAAGAACTTAACATTTGTACAGGATCACAGTGAAATGGAGGCTTGAGGTATTATTCTGCATAAGTCTTGATCAATCCTTTAATTTTTAAAAAGGCATTATCTTCTGAGAGTTTAAGGTTCACAGCAAAACTGAAGGGAAGATACAGAGATTTTCCATATACCTCTACCCCCATGCATGCATAGCCTTCACCATTATCAACATCCACCCATTAGATGGTATATTTGTCTTAATTGATGAGCCTATATTGACACATCATAATTCTCCAAATACATAATTTACATGATGGTTCCTTCTTGGTGTTGTACAGTCTATGGATTTGGACAAGTGTATAAGGACATGTTTCTGTCATTATGGTATCATACAGAGTATTTTCATTACTCTGTTAATCCTCTGTGCTCTGCCTCTTCATCCTTTCCGCAACCCCCAACTCCTACAACCAGTGATGTCTCTGCTGTCTCCATAGTTTTGCCCTCGCCAGAACGCCATATAGCTGGAATCATACAGTATGTAGCATTCTCAGATTGGCTTCTTTCACTTAAGACTCTTGATACGTCGCATTTTGTTTAGTGCTGAACAATGTTCTATTGTCTAGACACAGTTTATTTATCCACATGTACTGAAGGACATCTTGGTTATTTCCAAGTCTTGACCATTATGGATAAAGCTGCTATAAACACCCATGTGCAGGTTTTTGTGTGGTCTTAAGTTTTCAACTCCTTTGGGGGAAGACCAAGAAGTGTGATGGATGGATTGGATTGTAGGTGTATGTTCAGTTTTGTGAGAAGCTGCCAAAATGTCTTCCTAAGTGGCTGTGCCAGTTTATACTCCCATCAGCGATGAATGAGCGTTCCTGTTGCTTCAGTCCTCGCTAGCATCTGCTGTTGTCAGTGTTCTGGATTTCCACCATTATAATAGATGTATTTTGTTGTTCTTGTAGTTTGCATTTCCCTGGTTACATATAATGTGGAACATCTTTTTATATGCTTATTGGCCATCTGTATGTCTTCTTTGGTGAGTTGTCTGTGACGGCCTTTGGCCCATTTTTTAAAACACATTGTCATTAAGTTTTAAGAGTTCTTTGTGTAGTTTGGATAACAGTCTTTTATCAGCTGTATCTTTGATATATATTTTCTTCTAGTCTGTGGCTTGTCCTCTCATTCTTTTGACATTGTCACAGAGCAGACGTTTTTAACTTTAAGAAAGTCCAGCTTTTTTTATCAGTTATTTCTCCCAGCCCTTTAAGTATTGAGGTAATGGATACAAATGTGTTTCTTTATAAGTTACTCACATTACTTAATGTAGAAGACAGAACCTAAAGTGATCCCCAGTGATTCCCAGCCTCTGATGTTCATGCCTTTGTGAAATCCCCACTCCTTGAGTGTAGGAGAGCCTGTGACGATATTCTTACCAGTAGAACACAGCAAACATGATGGGCTAGCATTCCTGTGATTATATTAGGTTACATAAGACTGTGTCATATCCTACTGGAGCTACAGACTCCCCCTGTGAACCTGATGAAAAGAGTGGCCATTTATAGAAGCCCCGTGGAAAGATCTGCAGGAGGCTTCTAGAGCCCGTGGGCCCCCATGACCTGCAGTCACCTCCAGCCAGCAGCCTGCAGGAAGCCGGGCGCTCACTTGTACAGTTATATTCGCTATTTCAAAATAAAATTACTTCAAAACAAATAATTACAATGACCAATCAGAACAAATCTTTTTTTTCCTTCCCTGAAACTGGATGACAATCATTTCTCTAACTTATTGGCACCTGTTAAATTATTTTTACGTGTAGGAAAACGAAAGGGAAGTGGGAAGGCAGGACCATTTGCTGTTGGTGGTCACTCCTGCATTTTCTTGCAAACAGAAGTGGTCCTGTACGGTGATCAGCCCCCCTGTGGTAAATGCCTGGGCCCATTTCAACGTGGGGCAGCCAGCTGGCTTCTGTTCTGCAGGGAGGATTGGCTGACATCCGTGTACCAGTTTTCCTCCTGCGTTAGCTCCAGTCTCAATATATGGGCATACGAAGAACGGCTGCATTTAACAAAGTCACTATGTGTGATCATCTAATTCAGTATGATTTACACTGTGACGTGAACCTCAAACTTTCTTCAGTCTGTACCAGGTCATTCACTGACTTGTCCTGGCAAAAGTAGACAAGAAACAACTTCAGATGCTTCAGCCCACATTCTCTGCTTTTGTGAAACATGCAACTTAAATATATCCTGAATGGGAAGACTGCTCTCATCTCTACGACGTCTCTCTAATAACATTCTGCATGTTTTCTTGTTATTTTCTGTCTACATATTTCCCTGTCACATGACACAGCATATCCTTCAGGGCAGGAATATGTGTCCTTTTGCGTTCTCAGGCTACAGCCTAAGATTCTCCACCTATTATTCAGTTGCTACTGCCAGGTGCTAAATGTTTCATGCATTGTTTCATTTGGTTCCCCTAATAACTTTGTATTTTAGGTAATAATATTATCTCCAGTCTACAGATGAGGAAACAAGCTTAACATGTTGTTTAAAGCAGTTGGCATTGGAAAGGCAGTTGGAAAAGATTTTTTAAAAAGGATAAACAGAAAGCAAATGAAAGATAAGTTATTTTTTAAAAAAGAAAAGAGAAATAACGTGACACAGGAGAATTTTGAGGGGAAAATATTCAGTGAACAAAACATGTTTAGGGCCCTGACCTAGGCTCTGACAAGATTACAGATATATTAAGTGTGATCTGATAGTGAAGGAAGGACATTGCTTCCCCAGATATCCGATAGGGACAGAAGTGTGGACTGAGGGGAACAATGAGAGCTACTGGACCTCACAGAAGGGATGGTCATTGATGGTGACAGGGGCCACATGCTGAGATTTGATAGGTTAGTACAGTAGTAGTAGTAGTATATATTTTGCCTAGGCAGAGAGTGAGAAAAAAATTCTTCTAGACCAGGAAAACTGGGTGACCAAGAGTGGGAAAATGAGAAAATATATTGTGGCAGATTTAAAACAAAATTTTTTGGGGGGTGAAGTAGAAAAGAATCCTTTTATTTGCCAGGCAAAGGGGGCCACAGCGGACTCATGCCCTCAAAACTGTGTATCCCCCCAAAATTTAAAAAAGTAAATCAAATAAATGCAAAAATGAAGGCAGAGGAGAGAAGGAAATCTCTCTGCCTTTCTCTCCTCTTGAAAGTCAGCCTCATGACCCTAATCTCCCCAGTCTGAAATCCAGCACCATTTTCACACCAGGCATGTTAATTTGCTTCAGTTGATGAGATGACCAAATAGATGAGTTGACTGAATACCCAGTTCCTAACTGAATGAGACCAGATCTCCGAAGTTCTCCTCTTCCTTCTGAGTCATTTTATTTTAGTGACATACGTGCATGGTTCACTTGACTGCTAAATATCCAAGTAGGGTTTCTATGTGCGTTTATCCAAGTGCCCACCACAGACCACTCAGCACAGCAAGATCTTAGTGATTGTTGAGAGCCCTGGAGGTGAGGCTGGGGAATGGGGATTAAGTGGAAGTGGCTGGATTGGTGGCTCCTTCCTGGTGGCAACAGGAAGGGCTTGTTGAGAGCACAGCTGGGAAGCAGGGCACAGGAGACCAGGTTGTCTGTGTTTTGTCATCTCGTCACGAGCAGCCCCTGAAAGGTCTCTTGAGCGGTGGAGCAGTCATGAGCGGAACCACTGTTTGAAAAATTTAACTGAGCAGGAGATTGAAGGAGGAAGGATGGTACTGGAATCTAATAGTTTAGGAGGAGGCAACAGGGGCCTTAGCCTGGCAGCAGGAATAGGAAGAAAGAGATGACAATACGGGGATCTAAAGAACAGGGGTAGAAGTTTAATTCTAATTCCTTCTCTGAGACGCTCCGGAGTGTGAACATTGAGTCACTGTGTTCCTTTGATTGTTGGCCTCCAAAAGGAACGTCCTGTTGCTCTATCTGGGTGGAAGGTGTGTTGGGTTGGTTATTGGTGTCGTGCCATTGGTCTGGTGGAGCTCAGCCCCTGATCCCTACTCATGTTAGGGAGAGTGTAGCGTACACAGAGGGAGGTGCTCAAGTTCTGCTGTATATGTCCTGCCTGATAGGGTCTGCCTGTGTGTATCATGTTCTTAAATACTGGTCTCGCAATTATTTTTACAGTGGGACCTATTAAGTTTATTTTCTTAGGAACAGAATTGGTATGTATTGCCCCTTTTCAGTGAACAAAATAGAAGATTCACTTTTGAACTGTCTTTTGAAGAAGAGGAAAATTTCCACACAATGGAACTATAAATTTGAGTGAAATACACTCTGGAATTTACAAGAGATGGCAGACCATGTTCTTAGTCTTTCTGAAGGTGTAAAATTGTAGTTAATTGCTTTGTTCTCAATTTTAAAGAGCAAAGAGTTCATAAATAATACGCTTGAGTGGCAGTTTGCAAAGGCTCTAAAACCTCTCAATGTAGTTTTCATTGTCAAAGATGTAATTCTTCTGAATGCTCATTATTTCCATGCATCTTAAAATATTTAAAAATACCCTACAGAGACAGGTAAGAATAAACTCTGAATTGCTTTTGAATAGAGCTGTGTATTTCAATGAGAAGCCTACTATTTTGGTCTCTTATGACACTTGCATCCTTTATCTAGATACAGTTCTTAAAAATGTAGGGTTTTACTATGAAATTACTACATCCTAACTGTAAGAAGTAAATTTTCAAAAATTTTGATTTACACACTATATGTGTGTTTATGTGTACGTTTGTATATATATGTGTGTGTATGAATATACGTACATATGGAGAGAGCGTCTATTTACTTCGTATCTGGCAGCTGTTTGTTCATTGCAAATATCCATCATTAAGTCTCTGCAAGATCTATTGGGTGGGCCAAAAAGTGCCTTGGGTTTTTTAAGTAAAAATAAAAGACACATTTTTCATTTTCACCAAGAACTTTATTGAACAGCGTATTCACCCTTTTGTTCTACTACCTTCTGCCATTTTTCAGGCAACTTCATAATTCCATCTTCCCAGAACTTTTTATCTTTCTGAGCAAAGAACTGTTCCAGGTACCTTCTGTCTTCCAGGGAATGGAAATATTTTCCATTAAGAGCATTTTGTAAAGACCGAAATAGATGGAAATGCGAAGGTGCAATGTCTGGTGAATACGACAGATGAAGCAGAACTTCCCAGCCAAAGTGCAACAGTTTTTACCTGGTCACCAAAGAAACATGTGGTCTTGCGTTATCCTGATGGAAGATCATGCATTTTCTGTTGACTAATTCTGGACGCTTATCATTGAGTTCCGATTTCAGTTGGTCTAGTTGGGAGCAGTACTTGTTGGAATTAATCATTTGGTTTTCTGGAAGGAGCTCATAATAAAGGACTCTCTTCCAATCCCACCATATACACAACATCATCTTCTTTGGATGAACATCAGCCTTTGGTGTGGTTGGCGGTGGTTCATTTTGCTTGCCCCACGATCTCTTCCATTCCACATTGTTGTATAGTATCCACTTTTCATCGCCCGTCACAATTTGTTTTAAAAACGGAACGTTTTCATTACATTTCAGTAGAGAATCGCATGTGGAAGTAACGGTCAAGAAGGTTTTTTTCGCTTAACTTATGTGGAACTCAAACATCAAAGCGATTAACATAACCAAGCTGGTGCAACTGATTTTCAACGCTCGATTTGGATATTTTGAGTATATCAGCTATCTCCCACGTGGTATAATGTTGATTGTTTTCAATTATTGTTTTGATCACTATCAACTTCAGCTGGTCTGTCTACCTGACTGTGGAGCATCGTCCAGTGAGAAATCTCAAGCACGAAACTTTGCAAACCACTTTTGACACATTTGATCAGTCACAATACCTTCTCCATACACTGCACAAATCTTTTTGTGTGTTTCAGTTGCTTTTTTTACCTTTCTTCCAATAATAAAGCATAATATGCCGAAAATGTTGCTTTTTTTTCCTTCCATCTTCAATATTAAAATGTCTGCACAAAAATTAACCAATTTTGATGTCTTTTTTTTTTTTTTTTTTTTTTGCGGTAGGCGGGCCTCTCACCTTTGTGCCCTCTCCCGCTGCGGAGCACAGGCTCCGGACGCACAGGCTCAGCGGCCATGGCTCACGGGCCCAGCCGCTCCGCGGCATGTGGGATCTTCCCGGACCAGAGCATGAACCCGTGTCCCCTGCATCGGCAGGCGGACTCCCAACCACTGCATCACCAGGGAAGCCCCGATGTCTTTTTTTAAATGCATGCTGATATGATGGCTGTCACATACACTCTAACAAAATTGTTTCAAATGAAGTTAAAGACAGCTAAGTGCTACTAGAGCCATCTTACGGAAAAAACCAAATGAACCTTTTGGCCCACCCAATACTTTAGTATCCTGAATTCTTTTGGATTACAAATTTCATCAAACATTTAAAAATACTTAAATGTGTATTTAGTGTGCTACTGTCGTTCAAGTAAAGATACAATAAATATACATAATTTCTCGCCCCTTCCTGTCGCCGAAATTCAGCTCCGTACCCCGATACTGAATTGAATCTTGGAAACAGAGTTTTGGGTGAAGTAGAAAAGAATAGCTTTATTGCTTTGCCAGGCAAAGGGGGCCACAGTGGGCTAATGCCCTCAAAACTGTGTGTCCCAACCTGGAGGGGGTAGTGAGGAGTTTTGTAGTAATGGTTCAAAGAGGGCGTGATCAGCTTGTGGACATTCTTCTGATTGGTCAGTGGTGAGGTAAGTGGAAGTCAGCATCATCAACCTTCTGGTTCCAATTGGTCTGTGGTCTACATGCTTGTGGGTAGCATACAGTTTAATCCTCCCAGCTGGTGGGCCTTTCAGTATCTGAAAAACAGCTCAAAGATATTATTTATATCCCTTCAGGGGGATCCAGGACCCTGCCTCAAGGCTGCACTGTTGTTTCTTGACTGTTCCTCCCTTGTCTCCTCATCCTCTCACTTCCCTGATTACCAACTGTTTGAACCTGACCTTTGAAATTCAGGGAAGGTTGTGGAGGCTGAAGCCCATTCCCTGAAAATAAGAAATGGGGGACACACAAAGACTTTTATGCCTAGGAGCCCCACAGGGTCTGGCTCAGTTTCATTCCTACCAAAGCCAGCACAAATAACCCAATGAAAACCACAATTGTCTGAGGTAAATATAATTCTTTGGGACACCCCAGCACCAAATGATTGAGATTTTCAAGGCACTAACTCAACCTGGCCATGTTGGATCACCATTTTCTTTTAAAGGCAGGTTTTGTTTACAAAGAACTTTCACATATAACAGGGTGATCAGAGTCCTCGTTTTAGTGGCCACAGGTTCAGCAGGTAATAGTATGTATTGCCTGTGTATTTGCCGCAGATTTAAGCAGCAAATAAATACAGAAGCAAACCAACCAAATCAAGGCATGAAGAGAACAGCTGTTTTTCTAACTCAGCCCCCCCTGCCCTGGGAGTCCATAGAGGGGGTGGTAACTAAGGTTTGTTTCACTTAAGTTACCAAGAATCCCATTTTCCTCTGGGTTCTTCAAATCCCACCATTTCCCACCCAAGCAATTAGAAATCATACATGAAAGCACAATTCAGAGAAGAAACAATAAATCGCTTAGCTTGTTTCTGAAGTTGAATGTAATTTAATCTTATGGTTTGTCTTTGAGAAGTTATACAATGGAAACATTTATTTTGGGTGACATTCCAATGCCCGTGCCATGACAACCAGGAGTTTGCCCTGGGAAGTGGCCAGTACTTGAGTTCTTTTTTTTTTGGCCACACCATGTGGCTTGTGGGATCTTATTCCCTGACCAGGGGTTGAACCCTGGGCCCACAGCAGTGAAAGCACCGAGTCCAACCACTGGACCACCAGGGAATTTCCAGTACTTGAGTTCTAAACACAGCATTTGAATTACAACTTGACCACTAAGAAATCTTCCTCTCTGGGCTGCACTGTCTTCTTTTAATTAGGTTTCCTTGATGAGTAAATTCCTCGAGAAAATGGTTTGTAAATTTAAAACACTATGCAAGGATTAGTCACTATTATTTTTCCTTTTTTTGTAATTTCAAACTCTTGGGGAGCCATCTTGTAAGCTCAACCTGAGTGTGGTCTGTCATCCCTTGAGATTTAAGTATCATGTCAGTACTAGAATTATTAACAATGCCACTGGTATAGAAGTAAAAATTAACATTTCCATCAAAGAGCAGTCATATCTGAAAATACAGCATGAGTCATCACTGTTTGATGAGATTCTTTTTAGAAGCCAGGCTTAGAGACAGCAGGTTTTCTTTTCACTCTTGTAATTCCTTTTGTTTGGTGTAAGGTAAGGTAAATAACCATTTAGACAATACACTGTAGAGTATATAGGAAAATTAAAGGATGGTTGTACTACATAATCCCTAAAATCCGTAGAAAAGAAAGTTCTTTGCAAAAAATATCTTCCCCAGCGGGGTGGGTGCTCCAGAGTTACTATTTGTAGTGATAGCGTGACAATTAATTTTATAGAACAAAAACCATGTTGTATTCTTTCTCTTCTTGGACTTGTATCATCTAACTGACATTATTGCCTCCAAAATAATTGGACAGTTCACTGTTGGCACTTTCAGGGAATGGATGGTGGAAATGAGAGCTGTGCTCTTTTCTGACCTTCATCAGATTCTCAGCAAAAAACCTTTACCTTACTCCATCCTGTTGTTTTTATTCTTCCTGTCATCCAAAACAAAAACAACTACTTGAAAGAAAACTCTGTACTTTAAAGATTATACTCTTTTCCAGTATAATATCTACAGCTATTCCATTTCCCTAAATCATTACATATATATGTAACATTTAGGACCTAGAAGGAGGAAAGGAGGATTGTGAAATACATAGGCCTCATCTCTGATGTCTCTGAAAACAGAGAACCTGCTTTACTTGCTAATTCACACAGATAGGCTTGGTCTGGGTTCATCTGCCACTCTGTGCCCCACAGAGAAGGGATGCAGTTACAGCAGCACAGAGATGATTATGTGATCCTTCCAAAGAACGAGAACTGGGCACACCCTGTGGTGTGCAGTGTACAGGGATGGGATTTTCTCCATACTGTAATAAGGTGTGAATGGTTTGTGACCTTTCCTCATATTCCGTAAAACCTGACATTGAAACACTAAGGACATGGGTAAGGTATACCCTTTAAGTAGAATTTAATACACACTTCATACATATTTACTTATTTATAAATATTTTTTAAAATTAGAGAAGAGGAATTCTGTTTTACTACTGGGTTTCACCTATGTTGATCATATATTTATTCTCACTCAAAACATCGTGGTAGCTCTGTGCATGTGTGTCTGTGTCTGTCTGTTTGTCTCTGTCTATCTCTATCTCCATCTCTGACTTGCAGAGGTTAGAAGCACATATGACACATGTAATCAGATAATTTCTCAGTGGCCTGGAACAGGTATTGGCACACGGCCCCCTGGGCTGCTTCTCTGCAACTCCATTCACTAAGATTATCGTGGGTTTCCTTTGTCAGTTGGGATGATTTGGGCTGCAGGTAAGACAGTATCCTCACTACAGTAACGCCCAATGCAGTGAGAAGGTTGTTTTCTGCCGTAACGATCGTCGGAGGGGTGGCCGGCTTCAGGCTGGGTGGTGATGCCCTCACTGACGTTTTCGAGGACCTTGGTGCTTCCCGTGTCTCTCCTCTGTCTTGTGCTTTTCCACACAGCCTCCCTTCCTGTGTTGCGTGATGGCTACAGGGATTCCAGGTATCACGTAGAAAAGACAAGAATGAGCAGAGAAGAAAGGAATATCGTCCCTTGCATCTTTTCAGTTTAGGTTTGAATGACTCTTGCCAAAGTCAGCCCTGTGCAGCCCTTGCCCGTGGCATCTTGCACTGCCCCTTGGGACACCTGAGAGACAGCATTTCACCTGCGTGGTGTCAGCATGTGCCATCCCCGCTCTCAGCAGAGGGTTTGCAGCATTTCCAAACAACTGTTGCCTTTTACCGTGGCAGCATTCGCCTGACTGCCTGCCTGGTTTGACGTTAAAAACTTATCTCCTCAGAAGAAATTTATTTTTGTTAGTATTCTGGCAACAAGGTTGTGTAGATAGGGGGAAACTTTTTTTTCCCATAAACCCTATTATTTTTATTTTAAAAAACATATTTATTTATTTTTGGCTGCCTTGGGTCTTCGTTGTTGCGTGCGGGCTTTCTCTAGTTGTGAGCGGGGGCTACTCTTCTTTGCGGTGCGTGGGCTTCTCATTGTGGTGGCTTCTCTTGTGGAGCACGGGCTCTACACGCGTGGGCTTCAGTAGTTGTGGCACGCGGGCTCAGTAGTAGTGGCGCACAGGCTTCAGTAGTTGTGGCACGTGGGCTCAGTAGTCGTGGCTCACAAGCTCTTGAGCACAGGCTCAGTAGTTGTGGTGCAGAGGCTTAGCTGTTCTGCAGCATGTGTACTCTTCCTGGACCAGGGCTCGAACCCGTGTCCCTTGCATTGGCAGGTGGATTCTTAATCACTGCACCACCAGGGAAGCCCAGCCCTATTACTATTTTTTTTTAACTTCAGAGAGAAGTTGCACCATGGTTATAATTACAGGCAATATCCTGTGATTATGCAATTATGCAATCTTTGGTTGCTGTCAGGAATGACCAATGAATGCTAAAATTCAGAATACTCTTTGATTCTGAGATGGAGTTTTTAAATGTGGTTTTACCTGGTTTCCAGTGGTTCACAAGGGCCTCTGCTTAATTCTCCATGCTCATTTCTCCCCATTTTCTCTTCCCCTTTACATTCTAAACCTTACAGCATGGATTTACCTTGTTAGCTGCTCAACACTCTCCATCCTCTGTGTATATTTTTGGCTCTGAGTGGACGACGTTCTCCCCATTTCTTACCTCATTGTCCTCTATAGTTGTTTAGATCTCAGCTGAGATGTCACTGCCTCTGCGAAGGTTTCCTAATTCCTTTAAGGTTTTTTTCCTCTTTCTCATTCTGGAACAATCAGTCATTTTACTTTCCTTATCTACTTTTCATACACAGTTGTTCCATTTTTTTTTTAACTTTTTTTATTATTTTTTGCTTTTTAAAAAATTATTACTTTTTTTTACTTTTTCTTTTTTTGCGGTACTTGGGCCTCTCACTGTTGTGGTCTCTCCCGTTGCGGAGCACAGGCTCTGGACGCGCAGGCTTAGCAGCCATGGCTCACGGGCCCAGTCACTCCGCGGCATGTGGGAATCTTCCTGGACCGGGGCACGAACCCGTGTCCCCTGCATCGGCAGGCGGACTCTCAACCACTGCGCCACGAGGGAAGCCCTGCACTGTTGTTTCTTGACTGCTCTTCCCTTGTTTCTGCACTCCCTCACATCCCTGATTAGCAACTGTTTGAATCTGCCCTTTGGAACTCGGGGAAGGACAAGGAAGCTGAAGCCCTTTTCCTGCAAATAAGAAACAGGGCACATAGAAAAGATTTGTACCAGGGAGGGCCTCACAGTGTCTTGCTCCATTTCAGTTCCACTTATTTGACTTTTAGTAAACCTAGGTAGAATAAAAGTATTATATTTAATGCTGATAATTCTAAAGACATGCATGTTTTAATTCAATCAACAAACTAGCTTTTATTTACTGAAGATTATCCTAGATCATGTGAACTTCTAAAACATTTGGCTTAGTTTCTATATTTCTGAGGGTATACTTGATTTCTTTTATAAATGCTTGTTTGTCTTTCAGCCAATTAAATGGAGCTCTTTACAAATTAATTTTAGTAATACCATACAGAGGTACAAAAAAAAATCACAGATTTTATAACATACATAAACACACAGACAAATAAAAACAGATATCTTACAGCTTTTGTTTTAAAATTTTAGCCATGAGACAGGTACAATAATGCAAAAACCACTAGTTTATAAAAAAAAAAAAAAGTTGGTTCTAAATTGTTTCTGGCAGAGGGAATGAATTTTCTGCTCAGATGGCTAAAGCTTTTTACTGATATATGTGGAACAGAAACTTAAGATTTTTCACTTGCTTAATTTCCAAATAGCCTTCCCCCTCTTTTTTACCCTTCTGATAAGAATTACCTTCCTGAAGTTTGCATTTCAAAGAGATGGCCTAGATAAGAGTGCTTGGAGAAACTTGGTAGAACATTTACAACTCAAAGGCACAGAGAAAGAACGCATGTTCCTCCAAGAAGGACTTTTCCCCCCTAAGGCCAGAATTTTACAATATCTACAAGACTTTGAGATGAATAGGGGAGGTTTGGTAACAGGATAAGTGGGCATTGAATTGCTTTCAGAGCTGCATTTCTGTTATTGTAAAGACTCAGTTTGTAAGACAAGGAGGGTTGTTTTTAATTCCTCAAAGAATTGGGTTGCAACCTGGATGAGTTCAAAAGCTCCCCGTCCTTCCCATTCTAACTACTTATCTTTAAGTTGCTTCTTTATATCAGTGAGAGGATCTTCACCTACGATGGAAATCAAAAGATTGCCATGTTATAGATTTAGAGCTTTGTCTTTGGAATATTTGTTGTTGTTGTTTGTTTGTTTTTCCTTTGCATACATTTAGCTTAGTGGGGTTTAAAGTAGACTATAGGTCTGATATCTTCCAGAATTTGGCAAGGTTTTCCATTAATTTTAATTTTATTTTCCCCTCTGGTAACAGTTTACCAGGGAATCCCTTGGAGTCCCATAAACTCTGAGCAGCTCATATGTGAGGGTAGATATGGGCTTGTCTGTTAGGCCACTAACTCGGCCACTTAGTTAGGCCACTGACTTGGACGTTTGTTTATGGTCTTGTAGTTTCTTCAAAGTGGAAAAGCAATTCAGATAGAGGATTCATAGACTCTGAATATTCAGGTAAAGGAGGATAGAGGAGTGTAGCAGGAGTCATGTAAGTCTGAGTCTTTTGTTGTAGGTACCTCTTGTATCTTTAGTTTTTTTTAGCCTTTTGCAGTGAATCTTTCAGTGAAGCTACTTTGGAGTACTGAAGGCTTTTGGAGCTTTCTGCATGCCAGTTGAAGTAGGTATCCCATACTGTTTGTTTGATTTGGCAGCCATTCCTTTCAAGTGTCCTTTTTAGATGAAAGATCTTGTCTAGTGAGAACATTCCCTATAACGGTAATTATAATCCTAGGTTGTCTCAGTAAGATTCTGCCATTTTGATAAATATCTACAGCTTCCAGGACCACAGTTCTTAGATATAAAAGGATGCAGTTGTGCCAGACACTGGCATGCTGAATTCTTTGAAACTTGAGGACCCTGTTTCTTTACCTAAGACTTATCAAGTCTCTCCTAAGACAAATTAGTACCCAAGAGAAATGTGCCACTGAGTTGGTGATTGTGTGGTGTTTTACAGTGTGCCTCATGGCATGGAAATTTTCATGAGGTTGGCCAGCAACTTACTGTCAATCCAACCTATTCCATGACCAACTTATTCTAGCACAGGAGCCTTAGAGTTTGGTGGCAAGTGCTATAATAGTTTTTATGTGCTCGATCCATGCCCACCAATTTTGTGGCTTTGGCTTCCAAGATTCCCACTAACAATAGATGTATTATTCCTTTACGTCATGTACCCATCCATAGGAATCAACAGTTAACAAGGAAACAGAGCTGTGCACACCAGCAGCAGCCCAGGAGATGGTCTTGCGGACTGGCCAAGAGAAGGCCTTAGGTGCTCACAACCAGTAGTTCCCAAAGTGGAACTACGGACTAAACGAGCAGAACCCAGCAAATGGGGACTGTGGGCCAACCAAAGGCTGGGGACTCAGGTTCTGGCTGGAACTGTCTGCCAGCTGAAGCCCTGGGCCAGGATCACACACTAACCAGTGGCTAAGGACTCACGCTGAGTTAGAGCCACCTGTCAGTCTAGACTGACTCCTTAACCGTGGACTGCAATGCCAGTTCGATCAGGAGCTCAACACACAGACAGCAGAGCTTAGTTCTAAGAGGAACTTACCCACGGCCCTTGGAGACAGCAAAAAAAAAAAAGAAACAGAGCTCAAAATGTTCACAGGTACCAATGCCTGCATTTCTTCTTGTCCTTAAAGCTGTCCGAAGTCTCCAGATCCCATCAATGCCACTAAACTGTTTTTAAAAAATTCAACTGAATACATTTAAAAATCTTATTGGCTTTATGTAATGATTCTTGAGTCAGGTAGCATCCAGTCTAGCAGATAGAAAGGAGCTCCGGGGAGCTGTATGAAATGAAAGACTTTTATAGGCAGAAGGGAACGGGAACAAGGAAGTTACACTAGACAAAAAAAGCTGGTTATCACAAGGTCAGTTTCCTTTGGGGGGTAGTAGGGGTCTATCAGGACGTTACCTAACTAGTGCTTACCTAGGACGTTACCTAACTAGTGTGGAGCTTAGCATAAGCAACTCCATTTGAGCTTGTTGTTTTTACAATCTGGTAGTGAGTAAAGATCACAATCCATTTGACTTAATTCTTTGAAGTTCAGTGATTCAACTTGCATTTGTTGAGACTCTGCCACATCCCTGGCACATTATTAGTCATTGGGAAAATAACAGAAAGTGTTTTAGTCACACGTTCTGCTCTCAAGGAACTTACAGACTCACTTGAGGGAGAAGACTTACACAGTTAACAGTAGCAAACATAAAACAGTATGCATTTGTGGGACAGGAAGGATCATTTTTCCTCTACCCTTGGAAGTTCTTGGCTGAGACACCCCCTGTAATAAAAGACAGATTAAGAGGAGAAAAACAAGGAGAAGTTTAATAACGTGTATACCTCCTGTATACATGGGAGATAAACTGAGTAACTCCTCTAAATGGCCCAAGTCACGGCCTTAAATACCATCTCCAGCTAAAGACAAAAGATGTTGGGGGAGGGGGAGGCCACTTATTGGAGGGGACCAGGAAAAGCACAGTAAACAAAGGTGAAGTTGTGCAGATTTAAGTCATTGCCTTCTCCACTGATAAGAGTTTCTGGAGCTTTAGAGTCAGCCTTCTCTTCTTGGTACAGAGAGGGGTCTGTAACTTTTACAAATAGAGATGTCCCTTATAAATGTCAACGTCTCTTATGAAAGGATAAGCTTTCAGAGCATCTTCTATGGATGCCAAAACTCGGCTTCTTTGCACTGGTGCCATAGCAAATCTCGGAGACAGAGTTTTGGGTGAAGTAGAAAAGAATAGCTTTATTGCTTTGCCAGGCAAAGGGGGGGGACACAGTGGGCTTGTGCCCTCAAAAACTGTGTGTCTCAACCCGGGAGGATTTGGTGAGGAGTTTTATAGCATTGGTTCAAGGGTGGGGTTGTTGATAAGCATCAGGGTGTGTTCAGGGCCTGCACTCCTTTAATCTGGCCTCAGGTGGTCTCTTGAAGAGCTTCTGTGGTTCTCAAGGTCATCAAACTGTGACCTTCCCTGGAATGAAGAATGCTTCATCAGCTAGTTAACATCTTCCATTTGTTGGGGGTATTAATTCTGTAGAAGAGCTCAAAGATATTGTTATGTGTATCCCTTGAGGCAGGACCAGGATCCTGTCTCAAGGCTGCACTATTGTTTCTTGACTGTTCCTCCCTTGTCTCTGCATCCCCTCCCTTCCGTAATTAGCAACTGTTTGAACCTGCCCCTTGGAACTCAGGGAAGGACATGGAAGCTGAAGCCCATTCTGTACAAACAAGAAACGAGGGACACAGAAATGCTTCTGTGCCCAGGAGTCCCACTCGGTCCTGCTCAGTTTCACTATGTCTGCTCTTTCTTAAAAATAACCAGCTGAAAATAATCAGTATGCCAAAGAGGCATATTTTGAGGTGGTATGTTTTGCTCCCCTTCACTGTTAGGAGGAATCGGGGCCAATGGAAAGAGTATCCAGCCAGGAATCAGGTGTTTCCTTTTCTAACTCACTCAGTCCTGGTTCATTGTGTGACCATGCTGGGGAAAGATTACTAAAACAAGATCTTCTGCCAACCCACAAAACCTCTCTGCAAAAAGTAGAAGAGGAAGAATACAGATTTATTACTGAATAAGCATTAACCTAGAATGTGATGCACAGTGCAGGCACTCCACTAAAGAAGAGACCGAAAGCGGATAAACAATGACTCATCCTCAAACAGCAGGCTTGACAGCACCATTTGTCCTGCATAGGTTATCCTAAATTCATTTGGTAATTGGAGTGACCATATGTGTTAGCTAGTATGATTTATTCAAAGGAAAAATCAAACGACAGTAGGTCATTTTGAAACAAGGCACCTGCCAAATCAGGCTCTGACCCTCTCACAGAAAATGCGAGATACAGGTGCTGTCTTCCTTAATGATGACATTTCAAAGAGATAGTTCCTAGGTCCTTGAGAAAGACACTCCTGGGTCATAAAAGTGGTAAGAGGCTGATTTAGCTTTTAGTAAGATTTATATGCATTTCAAAGAAACAGAGATAGAGCCAACAAATTTTCTAAAGTAGATGCTGAAAGAAGAAGCAGGTGAAGCCTCTTCCCTTATTTTCAACAGGAAGAACTGAGCCTCTTATTTTTAATTCATATTTGCTCTTACAATCTTTCATTGGTCACTTCATTTTTGGCCACTTTTTCCTCTAGTGTAGAAAAAAGGGGGAGATCTATATCAGCATTCATAAACTACCTGCCCACCAAGTTTGAGAACTAGTGAAGTACCACAAGGAAGAGCTTCTGAAGTCTTGTACTTTTTCATGTCCCTTCTTGTTGTAGACTTAATAATAATGATAATAACAGCAACACTAATAATAATAAAAATGGCAGCCTTTGAAGGCAGAAAATTTTAGGTCCAAGACTGAGATCCTCACAACTAAAAACGTGACCCAGGAAAAAATATTTTCGTAATTTCCAATTACCTCACCTGTAAGTAGAGATTGAGATAGAGGTGGGTTTTTTTTTTTTTTTTTTTGAGATAGAGGTTTAAATAAAGTTACTGTAAGGATGAAATAAGGTAGTGTCAATTTACCTCCCTTCCTTATTAAGGGGATCACTATTTCATGATATGCAGTCTATATATTAATGGGAATGATAAGCAGTTTTGCTTATTCACCCTGAATTGAAGCTTTGAATGCTAAATATGTCTGTCAGAATGTAATACTCCTTTTTTTTTTTTTTTGATGTTTTGGGTAGTTCCTTTATTTATTTATTTTAAAATTTTTAATTGAAATATAGTTGATTTACAACATCAGGTAAGTTTCAGGTATACAGCACAGCGATTCAGATTCTTTTCCCTTATAGGTCAGAATGCAACACTCTTTATCCATGGCTGAGGTCAGTGTTTCACCAAAGTGTGGGACTCATATCACCTGTCATCCATGTGGTCCAGGTGACCCATTTAATAACATTGAATCACATGGTGGGGTGTTATTCATTGCTCAGAATTGTTCAGAATAGTTAAATACATTAAAAACTTACTTTGGTGCTTGCTTCAGCAGCACATATAATAAAATTGGAACGATACAGAGAGGATTAGCATGGCCCCTGCACAAGGATGACATGCAAATTTGTGAAATGTTTCATATTTTTAGAAGATGTGGTATGTATATACAATGGAATATTACTCAGCCGTAAATAAAGAGTGAAATCATGCCATCTGCAGCTACATGGATGGACCTAGAGATGGTCATACTGAGTGAAGTAAGTCAGACAGAGAAAGACAAATATCATGTGATATCACTTATATGTGGAATCTAAAAAAAGGGTACAAATGATCTTAGCTACAAAACAGAAATAGAGTTACAGATGTAGAAAACAAACTATGGTTACCAGGGGGTAAGGGGTGGGAGGGATAACTTGGGAGATTGGGATTGACATATACACACTACTATATATAAAATAGATAACTAATAAGGACCTACTGTATAGCAGAGGGAACTCTACTCAGTACTCTGTAATGACTTATATGGGAAAAGAATCTAAAAAAGAGTGGTTATAGGTATATATATGACTGATTCACTTTGCTCTACACCTGAAGCTAACATAACATTGTAAATCAACTATACTCCAATAAAAAATTTTTAAAAACCTCTTACTTTGGTTTAAAATGCCTAAAATACATCTCAAAAATGTCTAATGCCCCCTCCTCTTTCAATAAAGCCTTTGACAAGCAACTATGTTTTTCTAGAACTTAATATTTGTTTAGTTTTTCCTCAATTTATTTTTGCACTTCTAAAGACAAATGGTGCTAGGTTTTCAAGTATGATAGTAATAAAAAGATTCTTTTTTAGTACATTTAAGTAAAAAAAATGAGTTTATTTAAAGAAATATTTAAAATAGAATGAGTGGGTTCTACACAGTTATGACCAGTGTAGACATGCCTGAAAATCAGCATTTCCCATACTTCAGGGATGGTAAACAGAAACCGTAGCTTTAGACTCTCATAATCAAACAGGAAGATGAGTAGATGGAAAGTCTGAAAACAGAAGCCAGAGCCAATCTTGTCATGGCATAAATGTGAGTACTTTATATTCTGGCTGAAAGGCCAGGGTCAGTATATAGAAAATTTAGTAGAACTTTCTATGAAAGAGAGCTGGATGACATTGTATAAAAATGTTTATTAACCTTTTCAAACCACATGTATGCTGCTTTTTTTTCTTTTTTTCGCGGTACGAGGGCCTCTCACTGTTGTGGCCTCTCCCACTGCGGAGCACAGGCTCCGGACGCGCAGGCTCAGCGGCCATGGCTCACGGGCCCGGCCGCTCCGCGGCACGCGGGATCCTCCCGGACTGGGGCACGAACCCGTGCCCCCTGCATCGGCAGGCGGACTCTCAACCACTGCGCCACCAGGGAAGCCCACGTGTATGCTTCTTTAAATGCATTGATACAACTCTGGTGTACAGAACAAGAAGATCATGGTCCTGCTGATCAAGGCATTTTGTAAAACTCTGATAAACTCAGTTTGAGAGGGATATTAACAAAATAAAGCATATCCAAATAAGTAGGAGAAGTATGATAAAGATTTTGAAACCTGTATCATGAGAGCTGAGGCTGAAGAACCTAAGAAAATTAATTCTGATGAACATGGATAGTGAAATCCTCTTTGTACTTCTCAACGTGGGTCACACGAAAAAGGAGCCAGACAGATGAGGACTTGCTAACAAATAATGTCCAACAGTAGAATCAGCATCCACTTTGGGTAGTGAGAGCTCCATCACCAGAGGTAATCAAACAGGTTAGGCAGTAGCTGACGAGTGTGCAGTCACAGATGTGTGCAGTTCTGGGGAGGTGAACATAACACCTTGTTTGGGGTGTGTTGTGTTGAGGGGCAGGGTTAGAAAGGGAGTTATTAAGTGAAAAATAACTGCTATGTTTAGGCTATCTACCAGTATTTTGGACCACATGTTTCAGTGTATGAAGAACTTTTAAAATTTACTTTTAAATGTGTAGAATCGCTTAATTCCCACCCCAAACAACAACAACAACAAAATCTTCATATAACATTGATGCTTCAGAATCATGCCTCTCATCCAGGGTCTTCAAAGACCAGAAGGAAAGCTAGGAGCACATGCCAGTCTGCAAAGTGCAATGGCAGAGATATGTGTAGGGGAAGATGGACCCAGAGCATGTTTTGCGGTAATTATGGGCTCTGCTGACAGCCAGCTCGCTTTTCCTTCATGTTTTCATGCCTTCCACAAGCCGACTTTGGGGCTTCAGGTGAAAAACGCCCAGCCCCTGTAGCTTCCGGCTTAGAACTTTGAACATTTGAAGGTTGCAAAATGTGACTCTAACCAGGAGATGGCAGCATCTACCTAGAGATGCGCCAAGCAGCGGCTGCTGCCTCACAGCACCGTGGAATGTGTTCAAGGAACACTAGAGGGCGCTACGTTCCCACTGCTGGTCAGAGATGGGGCTGGTTCAGAGCACCTCGTAGGGAACAGTCCTCCCCAAGTCTCCACCCTACACCTATTCAGAGAGAGGGTCCTGTGGCTGTCTGCATAGGTGTGACTCTCTCTCTCTCTCTCTCTCTCTCTCACACACACACACACACACACACACTCAATTTCCAAGCTGATACAGGACCAGTGAGCTACCAAATCTCAAGGTTCAGAGGCAGCTGTCATCTCTTCTTTACCTACTCTTTTACACTTTGGCAGTCATGGGAAGTGTTCTACATTAAATACCTGTTTCAGTGGCAGGGTTTATTAGACTCCCAGGTCAACCAGGGCACCAGATGGACAGAAGTTGTATCCAGTAGGAAACAACAGCAAATAAGGAGCTAGGACTCTCTGCGTGCTTCTATGCAGTGAATGTATGTAACCAATGAGATTTTAGACATATATACAGTTTAATTTTGTGAGAGAAGTAACTGTATCCCCCCCTTTAAACTTTGGGCAGCTGATTCTCAGTGTTGTTTCTTAGTCACTTCTGCATTGTCATAAACTACCTAGTGGTGGAAAAGAGGTTCAATCCCAAATTTACCTGATTGCAAACACTGTTCTTTCTACAGCCTCTTTCTAGTTTCCCCTGCAACACGGGGACAACAAGAAATATTCAATCCCCTGAAAGGAATTTAGTGTCACTTATGATTGTTTTCCCTTTTCCAAATAGAATGCAGTTGAATTAAACAAAGACTTTTTGGTCAGATCCTACTCTGGGCCATACCTCTCCAGGGCCCTCAGCGATTTCTTAGTCTGTAGGCTGAAGAGGAGATGTTTAAGGGGGGAGCATAGCACCTGTATTCAAATATGCAGACATGCAGGGGATGTTTTGGGAGCTCTCGATGAT
Source organism: Monodon monoceros (assembly GCF_005190385.1). NCBI lineage: Eukaryota > Metazoa > Chordata > Mammalia > Artiodactyla > Monodontidae > Monodon > Monodon monoceros. Next base: position 10,557,173 of record NW_021703766.1, on the reverse strand, counting down.
CAGATGTAAGCCTATAAACAGAAAATAGAAATAGAGGCAGAGTGTATCTCATTTAAAGGAAAACACTGGCACACGTACCACTGTCCTGCAGTGGAATGGGTGACCTGGTGAGGGCATCAGTAAACACTTGATGGACTGATGAGACACACAAGCAGAAAATTCTTCCCACGCATGGCATGTGCTAAACCAAAGCTGGGAGCACAATAACGGCTGAGGCAGGCTCTGTGCTTGCTTTGTTGAGCCTTCAGTCGGATGGGAAAACAGGTATTACAACCATAAGGGTGTGAAAGGTACTATAATAGGAGAAAGAAGAGAGTGCTAGGGAGCCTGGCAGAGAAGCACCTGATCCCATCTCAGGGGAGTTGGAGAAGAATCCTCACAGGAAGGTTGTCTAATTACAGACCTGAATAGCAAATAGGAGCTAGTTGGATAAAGGGAATGGGAGAAAGAGAGAAATTTCCTATGGAAATAACCCACCTTCCCCAAAACAAAGGTTCCTGTGACTTCCTGTATGTATGTGAACCTTTCTAAAACACCTAGAAAAATGTCTTATTTCATCTGTTATCTACTGCTATCCAACAGACCACCTCAAAATGTTGTGTCTTGAAACCATGACTATTTGTTTGCTCGTGGTTCTGCCGCTTGGGCTGGGCTCAGCTGGGTGGTTCTTCTCTTGGCTTGTTTGCCATCCATCATGGGGCTGCTGTCACCTGTTAGCTCAGCCTGGGTGGGCTGGTGGCATTTGGTGTTAGCATTCTCTGGGGGCACTTTGGATCTTCTCCACATGGCTTTATATTCTCCAATAGGAACGACTTAATTTTTTAATATTGTGGGCTCAGGCCAGCATTTCCAAAGAGCAAAAGAGGACATTTCAAGGCATCTTGGGAACTGGTTGTAGAATTAACATAGTGTCACTTCCACCACATTGTATTGTTCAAAGCAAATTTAAGGCTAAAGAATGAGTAACTAGAATCCTATTTTTGTTGGGAGGCATTGCAAAATACTGTGATCATGTTTTTCAACCGACCAGTATCATGCTGAGAAAACCCAAAGTAGAGTCGATTAAAGGTGAATCCAGAAACGTGAAGTTTGAGCTCAGTCTTTAACGATAAGATTTTATTAAGCAGAACAGAAGAGAGCACAGCATAGCAGGGGGAGGCTGGAGAGCATGGCTGGACTGTTTGGAGAAGTTCACAGGGTTGGGTATCAGAGTCAGGGGAGTAATTGCAGGAAAAGACACAGCCCGAGAAAAGCATCCTCACCTCTCAGCAGTATCCCACAATGCACTGGGATGCCTATGGAGTGATCATACAGGGCCCTGTATGATCAAGGTAGGAGCTCAGCAAGATAACATTTACATAAGGAGATTTAGACCATAAGTCTTGTTTTTGTACATCTGAAGTGTCATTTCACAGACCCTGCATGAAGCAGCCTCAGAATTATTTCATTCCTATTGATTTGGTTGGAACCTTAATTACTAGGACTTGCTGGGTCTCCTAGTTCGATTATTTCTGTGAGTCCTGCCTGCTTTGGTCATGTTACTTCCCTAGGAGTAGAGGAGAAATGCTGTTTTCTTAGCTGGCTGCAAAAACTCCATTGGGTTTCCTCGTGGACACAAACCCAGTGAGTCTGAGGACCGTTAGGAAAGCACATGGACATCAGCATGTGAGGGCAGAAGCCATCTAAACCGACACACACCTGCTGACAGTAGGATCTCCACAGGAATCCCCCCTACCCCCCCCCATTTATTTTTAATTGGTAGGGAGAAAACATTTTATTGCTGAACAGCCAGTGAGAGGAAGAACTGGAGAGCAAGCAACTTTTTGGCAAAGCCGAGAGAGGGATGAATCAGATCACCGAAGATCATACGATAGCCAGATGATCTAAACCACTGTGGATGGATTGCAAACATTTCCTCACATTTTTGGTTGCTCTGTGGGCAGGAACAAAGCATGATTTAAAATTAAAACGCAAACTCTCTGTTTTGAGCAAATCCTTCTGTCATTTTGAGGTGGGCTGGCAACCACGTAGCCTATACGCTGAGAAAGCCTTTTGAAAATCAAGTAGAGACACGTTCTAGAAGCAATGGCAGGCATAACAAGTGTCTTCCGCTTCCTAGACATCCCCCGTTGTTCCTTTCAACCCGAAGGAGCATCTTTTGAAATACAAACCAAGAATCCAGCCGTTCTTAATAGTTATCAGTGGGCATTCATGTTGTTTGGTCAGCCTTAAGGCTGGCAAAAACTATTCCTTTGTTTTGCTTTGGGGAGAAGTGGAGGCTCTTAGAGGTGGCAGGAATAAAAACCTGTTGACTCAAAGCATTTTGTGTTAGGTTAGCTAGAAATGAAGTGCCCCTGGGCCCTGGGTTGCCTGTGTTTTGCTAAGATAGGAAGGATTTCCTCAGGGACAGACAGGCCTGGGGTTAATTATGCTGCTGGGTGAATTCATCACTAAATCTTTTTTTTTTTAACCAACAAAGACAAATTACCTCATATGTTTTAAAAGGCCCTAAAAAAAATTAGGTGAGTGAATCAAACATCCAGCCAACACATGAACCCAGAGTCAGCAGCTGGCAGCCTGCCAGAGAGATTCCTCATTGTTGGTTTGTATAGACAAAGATGAGAACAGGCAGCCATCCTCGGGCATAGAGTTCACGTGAGCTTTCACATACCATGATCTTCGCTACAGTCATTGAGAGGAGGGGTATTATTATTACCTTCATGTGTAAGCGAGGAAATTGTGAACGTCAGCACCATGGATGCAGAAGCTTGGGTCTTGCAGACACACAGCTCTGAGTCCCGATTCTGTACCTACCCGTCATTTGCTGCAAGCATGACGTTGAGATTTAAAAATCTCTTTGACACTCAGTCTCCTCATGTTTACAGTGGGGATGACAATACCTACCTCCTAGGCTTGTGACAGCAGAATTCATTCACGTTACACACTCACAACATACCGTACGCGCAAGTCAAAAGTGCTTATTTTGCCAGGTGGTTAATAAGCAGTGGACCCAGACTATCTGTGTTCAAACTCTAGCTCTGCTCTCTACCGAAATCATAAACTGGAGAACTAGTTTAGCTTCTCTGTGCCGCATTTCCTTGTTTAGAAAATGTGGGCAATTATAACAGCTGTCCCAATGGTTTTCTGTGAAGCTTAAAACTGAGAATGATGGGTAAAGTCAATAATAGGCACTTAGGGCTTCCCTGGTGGCGCAGTGGTTGAGAGTCCGCCTGCCGGTGCAGGGGACACGGGTTCGTGCCCCGGTCCGGGAAGATCCCACACGCCGAGGAGCGGCTGGGCCCGTGAGCCATGGCCGCTGAGCCTGCGCGTCCGGAGCCTGTGCTCCGCAACGGGAGAGGCCACAACAGTGAGAGGCCCGCGTACCGCAAAAAAAAAAAAAAAAAAAAAAAAAAAAAAAAATAGGCACTTAGATGATGATAATGATGATAGTAGTGATTCTCTTATCTCTCAGATGATTTGTCCAGGGTCACATAGCATGTGACCCTGGGCCAGAGCCAGGGTCCAGTCTTAGGAATTCTAGCTTTGAGTTGTAAGGTTTTTCTGTTGTGACACAGGAGCGCAGAATTAAGTGCAAGGATGGGAAACAATTTGAAATCCCAAGAGATGAGATTTCTGTGGTGGTGGAAAAGACTTGAGCAACTTTCAAGAGACGGTGCAAGTGTGGGAAGGCTGGGCTAATGCCTTCCTTATGGCCAGGATGGGACCTCTCAGGCTTTGATGTGGGAGGCTCAGAAATGAGGTTATACTGCAAGACCTACATCGTCTCTCTAGTCTGTGCACAAATTGTGTTGGACATGGGACTGAATTATGGAGCTGTTGGATCCGGGTTGCGGTCTTCAGCTCAAGTTTGAGAGAGCGATCTCTGCCGTGGTCACGGGAAAACCATAATTCCTTTATTATTTCTCCCTTTGTCCCCATGGCTTCCTCTTTTGGGGGAAATATCTGGGGGTAGTCATTTATACGTGTAGTAAAAAGTATCTTATCCTGTATCATTCAGTCATTGACTCACTTTCTGTGTACTACTACTTGCCTGAGGTCAAATGGCCAATATATTACGTTTCAATGTCCTTATCTGTAAAACTGGTAATATGAGTATCTATCCCTTAAGATCTTGTTCAAGACCGTATAAGATAATATAGGTAAAACACTTAACTCTTATTGGTTAGTTGCTGGTTTACTGCTTATTGAACACTCTGTTAGAAGCACACTAGGGATACAGCAGCGCGAGAGGGATCTGGTCTTTCTGGTTATTGTCTGAAGGTCTAGGTTTGAGTCCTGACTCCCACTGATGGTTAATGTGACCTATTCCAAGTCCCTTTTTCTCTCAGACTCTTTTCTTCCTATCTGTAACATTAGGATATTGGAAAAGGTCAACATTGAAAGGTTATCTTCCAAGAAACATTAGTCTCATGAGATTGTCCTCAGAATGAAAAGGGGTTCGGTGGGCATATAAGTTTGGGGGAGTTTGTATCTTAGATTCCTCTCCTAGAAATCGTCAGTACACATCACCATAGTAAAGACCCTGCAGCGAAGGAGTCCGCTAATAAAGAAACCTGTTTGATTGGGTTTAAACTGAAGTTTCCCAAAGCCCTTTGATCACCGGACCTTTTTCCCTTTAGAAAAGCAAATTACTTTCCCGTGGATTATTCTTTGGGACATACTGAAGCGGGTAATCTCCTAAGAGCCTTTTCAACTTCGATGATCTTTTCCCCTCTGCCAACATCACCTACGTTTGATGTTTCTTTCTGTAGTTGCAGCATCAGGTATAAGTCAGGATGCTCTCCTTGTTGATACAGGTCACATCTGTCAATCCCAAACCATGTGGCATGGACAGCTGAGAAGTCTATATTTACACAGAGCTGCATGGATACAATACAGACCCATCTGTGTGCACAAAGACGATGAGAATATGAAACATCTAAAAAAGCATTTCACAACTTTCTATTGCTGCCAAAACTGTTTGGTTTTTATTTAAAAAATTTTTTTCACTGTTCCCTGGGCAACCTTTTTTTCCAATTGTGTCCCAGTTTTCTCACCCAAATGGAGAGAAAAGCTTGGACCCAGAGCCTTTCATTGCCTTCTGAGTAGCTGAGCCAAGTCAGAGTGATGGTCTGGAAACCAGAAAGTTCGGATTCCATTTCTGCCTGTGCCATGAACTTGACCTTGATTTGGAGCAAGTCACCTGTCCAGTCAAATCCTGCATTTCTCCACGTAGAAGGTGGAGGGAGCTGAGCTAGATTGGTCTCTGTGTTCTTGCCCGGCATGAGATGCGGTTCCTTCTAGAGAAATGGCATCTGAAGGCAGCTTTTTGGTCCAGCCGTCTCAGTTTGTTCCTGCAACCTCCTGTAGTAGCCATCTGATCTGCATGGTTTGCATTAGCCTCCCTGCACCAATAAGCAATAGCAGGGGATGGGAACAGTTCAAGTCCCTCTGGCTCTTTAATTTTAAAAAAAGTTTTCTTTTTAATTTTAAAATTTTTATTGGAGTATAGTTGATTTACAATGTTGTGTTAGTTTCAGGTGTACAGCAAAGTGAATCAGTTATACATATACATATATCCACTTTTTTTTAGATTCTTTCCCTATATAGGTCATTCCTCTGGCTCGTTTAAAAGGGGCTGTACTTCACCCACTTCATGCCATTGCCTGTACGGTGTCCTCTTCATTCTTGGGGAAAATGTTCTATTAGGACAGCCTGTGTCCACTAGATCCATGGCCTGGATTGTAGGGATTTCGGTGTTTTTTTTTTCTTTTTTTATATTATAGCAAAAGAAATACTAATGCAAACCCTAAATTAAGTTATGTGAAGGCTTTTACTTAAATCCACAAAAGCAATGAGAACCAGACCTGGGCTTGCAAGGAGGGCCAGACACAAAGGCTTAGGTTAAGGCACGAGGATCAGCTTCAATTTTGAGGTTAAAGATTGTTCCTTCTTTTGTGGCTCTGTCAGGCTCTTGACATCACTTAAGCATAATTGATTCGGGGGGGGGACTGAATCCTGTGAATGTGCACACTGGCTTCTGTTTCTCCAAAACTGTGCTTTCAAGGAGCTCAAATTCCCTGAACTACTGAGCACAGAGATCCTCTCCCCAGAAAAGGCCTGAAGTGTTGATTTTGTGCCCCTCTCCGTGCTCCATAGGTGATCAGCTAATTAAGACCTAGTTGGGGCTTGTCTGGACCCCCCCCCCAGGAACTTCCAATGGGGGGATATTCATACATTTGCAGGTGGAGGAGCATCAAATACCTGGGCTGTCTCTGGGTGGCTCAGTGACTTTACTACCCTGTGATCGTGGACCAGGCATTTAACCCCTCCTGGCCCTACTCAGCTTCCTTTTCTGGGCAGTGCGGTACATAATGCCTGCCATGAACCTCTCATGGGGCAGCTCTGCTGGGACCCTCTTCCTTCTTCCCCAGTTTGTTCTGTAATATCTGTGGAACATCTTGCCTTTGTCTTGACCTTGTTCTCTGGTGTCTTGGAGATTTGGCAAAGGTTGGCCCCTCTTTTGGCAACAACCTTCCTCTTTTGCTTGGTGACGGTATACTCATTCTTCCAGGCTCAAATGGAGTGTTTTCTTCCCAGGTAGTTTTTCTTGACGTTTCAGGGTATATTTTCCTTCTCTGTGCTCCCCTCTCACACCCTGTATTTACATTTGTCATAGCATTTAGGAAGCCCGAAGTCCCCACCCCCAAGATGCTCACAGACCTGTGCTTCTTCTACAGTTGTATGTTTCCAGCATCCCATCCCCTTTAGGGTGGTTAATGCTATCCTAGGCATATCACAGTTGGTGAATGGAAGTGAAGAAGCTATCTCATTTTTACACACCAGTGGTGAAAAAGGTCTTTCTAGTGAGTTGGGTGAAGGAAAAAAATCTTGGTGTGTTATGAGCCAAGATACTTTACATATTGTACCTCATTTAACCTCTTCCAAATTCTGATGATGTATATGGTAACAATGTAATTTGAAAGAGGAAAAAATGGAATCACAGAGAGTTTAAGTAACTTACTCTGTTAGTTGGATCCTTTGGGAAGGAGACACTGAGATGGAATTAGTAGTTCTGGTGGCTCATTGTGTGTGTGTGTGTGTGTGTGTGTGTGTGTGTGTGTGTGTGTGTGTAGGGCTGGGGGATGGGGCAGGGGCTTTGACAAAGTGTGGGCCAATTCAACAGGGAGCTCCAGAGCAATGATTGCTCATTAGGGATGTCCCACGTTGAGCAGAAATGGTCATCCTCCAGTATCCCCACTGTGCTCAGAGGCTGATGTGAGTAATGAGGGTAGTGTAGCTGCAAGTTCTCAGCTAACTGTACTCCCTGCCATGTTGAATCTAGATGTCCCAACAAAGCCATAATGTGCAAGTGGGTCATTCTGACTTTAAAGCCCTTTTTTTTTTTTTTTTACTACACTACACTTCTGAAATTTAAGGGGCCTCCTATTACATATCCTGAAATAAAGTTTCATAAATCAACTGGATGACCAACATTAACACAATACCGACATAAATGTGACACTTGAGTTTAAGCTCCTATGTAAAACAAGAGAAAAGGTGACCTGCTCATTCACAATCTTGCTTCCATTACTTTACTTCCTCTCTCTTGAAACTGTGTCTTGGCAGGACCTACAGGGATTGTATAATATACTGAATGATTAAAAGTTGTTAGAACTCCACACGATTGAACCTACTGATTAAACAACTGTATGGACATCCAAATCGCTTAACAGGCCTCTCGTGGTCGCCAAGTGTTGTAACCCTGGGCTGGAAAGGCAAGGGATTTATACAAGCTGGAATGCTTCTCATGCTTCCTCTACCAGGGCTTGGTCTGAGCCAAGTCTTGATTAACCATGACCTCATCTTCATCACAGACATCCTAGGACTGCAACCTTCCCACCACCTTTTTCCGTGGCCACAGGAGGGCCATCAGAGTGAGAGGGCACATGATCTATCACAGTGTGAACTCTCTGGAGTATTCAGAAAACTACGAATCAACGCAAAGCCTCTTCTTTCAATCCAGTGCTTTAAAATAGCTGCAGGATCAGATACCAACTAGAGAGAGTGAGTTGGGTTCAGCTTTCCCTCAGATGATTCCTTTGCTCAGTTGGGTAAAGCCAGGTCTAGAAATGGCAGTAATGGTAAAGTTTCAATCACTCTACTTCTCAGTAGAAGTTAATGACCTAGAGTTAATGACCTCTGGGGTTAGAGCTCAGAATCATTACCTTATTACTGATCTGCTTGAGCTCATCTCAAGAGAATGAGCAGACTAGTGGCAGCCCCTAGAGTCTTGAACCCCATCCAAGTCTTCACTGATCTGAAAAATTCTAGTCCCAAGGTGACCAGTTGTTTAGTGGGAGAGACAAGCCTAACACCCAGTCCAGTAGTCCGTTAGAATTACAGGGAGTCTTCAAATCAACATGTTGGTGGCTGGCTCAGCTGGTGGTGAGCTTCCCATCCCTGGAGATAATCAAGCAGATGTAGGAAGGTTATCAGTTAAGAAGGCTGTAGATAAGGGTCTTGAAGAGGGAAGGAGGTGGGAATCCATAAATTCTCTTGCAACTCCTCTGAAAGTCAGCCTCTCATAAAGGTAGACACAGACAATCCAGTAGGAAAGAAAAATCACTGTAATTCAAGGCTAATATCATATCTGCCAACACCTTTCTTCAGATCATGCTCTGGTGTCTAGGCATTTACCTTCTAGCTTTCAAATCCAGTTGCATCAATTTTTTGCTAAAGTCAACAACAGTTCCCTCTTACAGCTCTCTATGGTCCCCCCTGACTACAAGATCTTTCCAATCCCATCATCCCCTTCCCTTCTGGACCCCATCCCTTACCAGTTCCCCTCTTATCTCAGAGCATGACATAAACTTGGATGCCACCTATATTAACTACATATTACAGTGTAACAAATTACCCCCAAATTGAGTGGTTTTCACTAATAAACATGTATTATCTCACAGGAATTTAGAAGTGGTCAGCTGTGTGGTTCTGGTTTGAGGTCTCTGATGAGGTTTCAGGAAAGATGTTAGGCGGGTCTCAGTAATCTGAATGCTGGGCTGGGGAATCTGCTGAGCCAAGATGGCTCACTTACATGGTTCTGGTTGTTGTCAGGAGGCCTCAGGTCTTCTTCATGGGGTCACCTCCATGGTGCTGCTTGAGCATCATTACAGCATGGTGACGGACTTCCCTCAGAGTGTGAACTCCGAGAGGGACCAAGACAGACAAGAAAATATTCTATATGGCCTAGCCTTGGAAACACACACAGTCATTTTGGCAATATTTTATAGGTTACACAGGTTGGCTTTTTTTTTTTTTCCTTCAGTACAAGAAGGGACTACAGAAGGGCATGAATACCAGGTGACAGAGATCACTGGGGGCTTTCTTGGAGGCTGGCTGCCACACTCATAACTCTGAGCATGCTGTTCCTTTTGCCTTGATTTCCCTTGCCTCTTCTCTACCTATTACTCTTCTAGCCATCCTTCTAGAAGCATCTCAGATCCCATCCCATTTGTGAAATCTTCTCTGAATCCATTAAACAGAACTAAAATTTTTCTTTTCTGTTTTCCCAAAGCACTTTGTACATACTGCTACGTTATCTCTTATAAAAAGATATGTTTTATCGTAAAGTACAGTTTTATCTCTCCACTAAGAGATATATAAAAGATGAGGCCAAGAGGTATGTAAAAGAAAGGGCCATATCTTATCTAGTGTTTCTAATATTGAGTTAAGTTTTGGCAAATAACAGGTATTTATGGAACATGTCAATGAATTAGTATCATTTTCTTCATCTTATCATCTCTAACCTACTTTCGGGGCCAAAATTAATACAAATGAATTAAAGTACAAAATACTACCTAAGGCAAAGTAAAAAGCACCAAGTGTTATTTTTTTTACTTAAACCCTAAACCTAAGTATAATTTTAATAGGAAACAATTTTCTGTAGGGAAAAGTTGAGACAAAATGGAAATTAAGTGTTACAGCAGGAGAAAGCCTTTAAAGTTATGTTGTCCAAATTTCTCCTTTTGCAAATTGGAAAAATTGAGGCCTGATTGTAACACATATTTTTCACACACATTTTCACATACATTTTAACTAGAAAAGAGGGTTAACTAACCTTGATAAAAAGAGAATTAAATCTCTTGAGTAGATTTGGTTTTTATTCTTTTATCCGTTTCATAATCCAAATTCTCTAATTTCATCCCCATAAGTCACCTTAAAGAAAAGAAACAGAGTGAATTAAATTGAATGAGGTATTAACTCATTAAAGCAGATATTAACTCCAAAATATTAAGAGAAAACTCAGGCATTTGGTGCCAGGCATAGGTAGAAAGAAGTCTTAAAAAAAAAAAAAAAAAAAAAACAAGAAATCTTGGAGGAGGCCCAACTCACCTCTGTCTGAGCTCCAATATTCTCTGTTCTTGATATAGAATCCTAACTCCCAGAATGGGGTGGTTTTTCTCTGGAGAAAGAAAAATAAATACAATGGCAGAGGCTAAGTACTGAAGATCAGTATTCAACAACAGAGGCAGATTCAAGATGGCCAAGTTGGAAGATGTGGAGTTAGCATCTCCCCACAGCTAGGGTGCCTGCCGGCCACTGGTGGGAGACTCTAACCTCCAAGGAGACAGGTGGAACCCCAGAGTGAACCGGTAGGACATAGGGGGAGAAAAGGGGGAGGAGAAGTGCAGGCCAGACAAGATTGGCGCCCCTGAGGCCGGGGAGATCAGGAGCGGCAGGTGGCAGGGGGCCTCCTGACCTCAGACCAGAGGAGCAAGAGAAGAGAGGAGAGGAGGGTGTTTGCTCCGCCCACTCAAGCCCAGGAAGCCTGCTGGGCTCCCAGGTGAGGTCCCCTGCCCAGAACCATGTAAGTGAGCCATCTTGGAAGCAGATTCCCCAGCCCAGCATTCAGATTACTGAGACCTCCTTAACATCTTTCCTGAAACCTCATGAGAGACCTCAAAGGGAGAGGACACAAATCAATAAAATTAGAAAGGAAAGGGGAGAAATCACAATGGACACTGCAGAAATACAAAGGATTATAAGAGACTACTACAAACAACTATATGCCAATAAAATGGACAACCACGAAGAAATGGACAGATTCTTGGAAAGGGACAATTTTTCAAGACTGAACCAGGAAGAATTAGAAAGTATAAACAAACCCATCACAAGTAATGAAATTGAAATTATAATTAAAACTCTTCCAACAAACAAAAGTCCAGGACCAGATGGCTTCACAGGCTAATTCTATCAAACATTTAGAGAAGAGCTGACACAGATCCTTCTCAAAATCTTCCAAAAAATTGCAGAGGGAGAAACACTCCCAAATTCATTCTATGAAGCCACCATCACCCTGATACCAAAACCAGAAAAAGATATCACAAAAAAAATTATAGATCAATATCAGTGATGAACATAGATGCAAAATTCCTGAATAGAATACTAGCAAACAGGATCCAACAGCACATAAAAGGATCATACACCATGATCAAGTGGGATTTATCCCAGGGATGGAAGGATTCTTCAGGATATGCAAATCAATCAATGTGATGCACCACATTAAAAAATTAAGGAATAAAAACCATATGGCCTTCTCAATAGATGCAGAAAAAGCTTTTCACAAAATTCAACACCGATTTATGATAGAAACTTTCCAGAAAATGGGCATACAGGGAACCTACCTCAACATAATAAAGGCCATATATGACAAACCCACAGCAAGCATCATACTCAATGGTGAAAACTGAAAGCATTTCCAGTAAGATCAGGAACAACACAAGGATGTCCACTCTCACCACTCTTATTCAACATAGTTTTGGAAGTCCTAGCCACAGAAATCAGAGAAGAAAAAGAAATAAAAGGAATCCAAATTGGAAAAGAAAAAGTAAAACTGTCACTGTTTGCCGATGACATTATACTATACATAGAAAATCCTAAAGATGCCACCAGCAAACTACTAGAACTAATCAATGAATTTGGTAAGGTTGCAGGATACAAAATTAATGCACAGAAATCTCTGGCATTCCTATACACCAACAATGAAAAATCAGAAAGAGAAATTAAGGAAACACTCCCATTTACCATTGCAACAAAAAGAATAAACCTGCTTAAGGAGGCGAAAGACTTGTACTCAGAAAAGTATAAAAAACTGATGAAAGAAATCAAAGATGACATAAACAAATGGAGAAATATGCCATCTTCTTGGATTGGAAGAATCAATGTTGTGAAAATGACTATACTACCCACAGCAATCTACAGATTCAGTGCAATCCCTATCAAATTGCCAGTGGCATTTTTCACAGAACTAGAACAAAATATTTCACAATTTGTATGGAAACACAAAAGGCCCCGAATAGCCAAAGCTATCTTGAGAAAGAAAGACGGAGCTGGAGGAATCAGGCTCCCTGATTTCAGACTCTATTACAAAGCTACAGTAATCAAGACAGTATGGTACTGGCACAAAAACAGAAATATAGATCAATGGTACAGGATACAATGCCCAGAGATAAACCCATGCACATATGGGCACCTACTTTATGACAAAGGAGGCAAGAATATACAATGGAGAAAAGACAACCTCTTCAATAAGTGGTGCTGGGAAAACGGGACAGCTACATGTAAAAGAATGAAATTGGAACACTCCCTAATACCATACATAAAAATAAGCTCAAAATGGATTAAAGACCTAAATGTAAGGTCAGACATTATAAAACTATTAGAGGAAAATACAGGAAAAACACTCTTTGACATAAACCACAGAAGATCTTTTTTGACCCACCTCCTAGAGTAACAGAAATAAAAACAAAAATAAACAAATGGAACTTAATTAAACTTAAAAGCTTTTGCATAGCTAAGGAAACCATAAACAAGACAAAAAAACAACCCTCAGAATGGGAGAAAATATTTGCAAATGAAACAACAGACAGAGGATTAGCCTCCAAGATATACAAACAGCTTATGGAGCTCAATATCAAAAAAACAAACAATCCAGTTAAAAAATGGGCAGAAGACCTAAATAGACATTCACCGAGGAAGACATGCAGATGGCCAAGAGGCACATGAAAAGGTTCTCAACATCACTAATTATTAGAGAAATGCAAATCAAAACTACAATGAGGTATCACCTCACGCTGGTCAGAATGGCCATTATCAAAAAAACTAGAAACAATAAATGATGGAAAGGGTGTGGTGAAAAGGGAACCCTCTTACACTGTTGGTGGGAATGTAAATTGATACAGCCACTATGGAAAAGAGTATGGAGGTTCCTTAAAAAACTAAAAATAGAACTACCATATGACCCAGCAATCCCATTACTGGACATATACCCTGAGAAAGCCATAATTCAAAAAGAGTCATGTACCACAATGTTCACTGCAGCACTATTTACAATACTGAGGACATGAAAGCAACCTAATGTCCATCGACAGATGAATGGATAAAGAAGATGTGGCACATATATACAATGGAATATTACTCAGCCATAAAAATAAACGAAATTGAGTTATTTGTAGACAGGTGGATGGACCTAGAGTCTGTCATACAGAGTGAAGTAAGTCAGAAAGAGAAAAACAAATACCGTACGCTAACACATATATATGGAATCTAAAAAAAAAAAAGTGGTACTGATGAACCTAGTTGCAGGGCAGGAATAAAGAGGTAGACATAGAGAATGGACTTGATGACATGGGGTGGGAGGGCGAAGCTGGGGCCAAGTGAGAGTAGCATCAACATATATACACTACCGAACGTAAGATACTTGGCTGGTGGGAAACAGCAGCATTGCACAGGGAGATCGGCTCAGTGCTTTGCAATGACTTAGAGAGGTAGGATATGGAGGATCAAAGGGAGGCTCAAGAGGAAGGGGATATGGGGACATGTGTACGCATGTGGGGATTCGCTTTGTTGTGCAACAGAAACTAATACAGTATTGAGAAGCAATTGTACTCCAATAAAGTTCTATTTTAAAAAAATTGAACAGTAAAACTGACTTCCTTTTAGGAGTAGGGAATCTAGGGAATTGGAAAGAGGACAGAGAGAGAACACTAACTTTTCAAATTCAATCTTGAACTTAAGCTGTATTTTTTTTCTCAGTAGAGCAGGGCTCATTTATGCCCCTGTCTCATTCCTCTGTGACCTTCACCAACCAAAAGTGGTTTGAGTAGTTCTATTGTCAAGAGTTACGCCAATATCAGTGTAAGTTTTCAGATGTTCTTGGGTGAGAAGGAAAGTAGGTAATTGTGGAGCCAGAGAACTCTACTGCCTGTTGTACCAAACCTACCGATAGAGTGTAGGCAGGATGTTTGCTGTTAGCATCATAGCAACAGTGACATACATCTAAAAAGGTTTGATTTGAGTTTTCCAACAAGTTCCCTGAGGACCATCTTCCCCCATCCTCGTTGTGTCCCATGTCACTGAGGCAACTAATAACTCAGCACAGATGTTTTCAATCTTTGCTTTTTGAGCCCACGCAGGGCAGATAAATAAATTTCTTCAGCAATTGCACTTTTGGGCCACTTACACAATAGGCTGAAGTCATTCTTAGATTTCCAGAGACTGGAAACCACCGTAAAATTATGGAAGGTTCAAGGGCTTGGAAGAGCCCTTAAATGTCTCATCTACAATGTTGTTGGAATTGGATCAATGGTTCCAAGTCCTGCTGAATATAAAAATAACCTGGGGAACTTTCAGCTCTATCCCAAATCAGTGGAATCAGAATCTCTGGAGGTGAGGCATGGCATAATCATTTTTACATTCTCTCCACATTGCTGTAATGTACATTCAGGGTTGAGAATCGCAAGATTGAATGATATCGTGGGTTCAAGAAGGGTATGAGAGTAAATGAAGTTCATGCAGAGAATTAATGCAGAATAAAACCTAAACCCCAGATTTTCTGGCTTCCAATGTGGTCTTCTTTTCAGTGCACCATAGCAATGCACTTAGTAATTAATGCACTTAGTAATATCTGCTTAATCAATTCAGGGAAGAGAGACAGTAAATCTTAAGATCTCTTTCTTTAAGTAATGAAACTCAGGGCTTCAGGATCCTCAGTTACTAGAATATCGGGTTCTATTACTTGTTGTTGAGAATTGGGCTGAATTTATTATTTTTGAGAGGCAGCAGAGCTCTTAGAAAGCATGTTGGGACTGCAAGTCAGGTAAAACCAGTTTCTAGTATTGGCCTTGTCAGTCTTGTTTGTTTTCAGTGACAATTACTCCATGTGTAGGTGCATTTTTGATGTGTTTGTGTGGGGAAGTGAGCTCAGTGTCCCCCTACTTTGCCACCTTGATCTCTCCTCACCAGGTTAAGTTAGTTGTGCTTCTCTACTATCAACAATCTACCAGAAAAAGAAATTTAAAAAACAATTCTATATTTACAATAGCATCAAAAGCAATAACATACTTTGGAATAAATTTAACCAAGGAGTTAAAATATCTGTGTACTGAAAACTGTAAGAAATTGAAGACACAAATAGAAAGATATCCCATGTTCATGGATTCGAAGAATTAATATTGTTAAAAATGTCTATGCTACCCAAAGTGATCTATAGATTCATTGCAATCCCTATCCAAACTCCAATGGCATTTTTTTCCCACAGAAATAGAAAAAAAAATCCTAATATTCGTATGGAACCACAAAAAACCCAGAAGAGCCAAACCAATCTTGACAAAAAAGAACAAAACTGGAGTCATCAGTTTCTGATTTCAAATTGTATCACAAAACCATAATAATCTCAACTGGTTCGTGTTCAGGTTTGCTGCTTCTTCCTTTTGTCTTGTCAAACTTGTTTCTTAGCCCCTCTAGTAAATTATTTTTTGTTTCAGTTAGTGGACTTTTTAAACTCCAGAATTTTTGTTTCTTTTTTTGTTTGTTTGTTTTTTAATAATTTCAACCTCTTTATTGACATTCTCTATTTGGACCATTGGTCTCATACTTTACCATCACTCTTACACTTTTGTTTAGTTCTTCAGGCGTGATTTTCTTTCATCTTTGAAATATTTGAAATAGCTGATTTATAGCCTTCTTTAAAATTAAGGCTAATATCTGAGCTTCCTCATGGAAAGGAAAGGAAAGAAAGGAAAAGAAAAGAAACTTCTTTGCTATTTGCTTCTCCACACTTGTCCCTTCAACAATGTGCCTGTTTATGTTTACTCTCAAGATCGTTAGGCAAGTGCTGTTCCTATTTTAACCAAAATTTCTTTGATTGAGACTTGGTCTCTAGAAGACTTAAACCATCATCCTGTAAGTGGAAGTCACAGGGCAATTTTTAAACAAATCTTATTATTGGCTTGTTTTTTTTTTTTTTTTTTTAAATTAGCTCCTCTCTTTCCTAAGTGGAAAGATTTTACTACCTGAGACAGACTTATATTCTAAACCCAGCAATATCATGTTTTGCTCTGTGACCTCAAGAGAATTATTTACCTTTATCGAACCTCAGTTTCCTCATCCTTAAAAGGGAGGAAATGATAATAAGGGATTTGATGTGAGAATTAAAGGAGAGAATGCAGAAACAGAGCACAGGACAATATCTGGCACATGATTGGGGTTTGGTAATTATCAGCCCACTTTTCTCTGTGCAGCAATAAAGGCTTTGGAAAGGAATTGAACTAGCTGGTGATGATTATCTGGCTCCTGCATTTGAAGGCAGTAAAACCAACATCTGAATTATCTGAGTTGATAAGATTATCTAGATCACTGCTAAATCTCCCTGCCACTTTGTACTGGGGATACCGAGACACCTAACTCCCAAACATAATCTTCTGAAAAGCAGTTTTCTTTACAGGGTAACTCTGAAAGGCGCTTTGTGCTAGGAACAATACCCAGAGTGTGCCTTCCGGGTAGACAGTATGGTACAGAAACACATTAATCTTCCCCGCAATCCTATTTCATGTCTTCCGGACCTTGCAGAGGGGAGATGGGTGGAAACAATTGATCCATTGAGAATCGCAGGCTGACCTCCAACTCAGACCTCTACCTGGGTGAGTAAATTTGGATGGAGAACAAGTGCTCTGGCCCCAGCCAAAGGTGGTTTCCTGCTCCTTGACTGAGGCTGGCTCCAGTTCAGTTATGAGATCTTGCTAGCAAGGCTCCCCTTGGAAAAGACGTTAAAAGTGCCCACCCAGTCAGGATTTAATTAATAATCACACAGGAACCAACTTCCTCCCACTCTGGGAAAAGGAGGAGTTGGGCAGGTGGCCATTCCCAGGCTGCCAGCTCTCAGACTTTTGAGATCCTCAGCCGTGCACCTGTGCCAGGACGCTGTCAGCTGAGGGTCAGATGATCCAGGGCCTCAAGAAATCTTGGCCATGAATAAACCTGCTTCTCAAGTTATTTCCTGGAAAGCTTCAAAATCACAAAACTCTTCTTTTACCCTTTAAATCTCCTTTGCTGTTGCAAGAGCATCTGTTGCCTTCTTCGCGATTCTGTCTTCTTTTTCTTGATTGTCATTTTTATGGGTACCATGTGTTCAGTATTACGATGGGTCAGGATCTCCCATTTAGTGAACAGTACCTTACTGAGCATTCAAACAATTTTAGTTACTGGAGTTACTCCTGACTAGGTTAGTCACCAATGAATGAATGACATATGGGTTGAGGGTTTGTGCAGGGATGAGTCAGGGAATACATTTCCAGTGGTTTTCTGTGCTTGCAGGCAAAGTGGGTGCTGGCAGTGAGAGCATGATCTTAAGAAAAATAAATGCAGGTGCTGGCTTTGGGAGCAAAATCACACCACAGACTGGTGTGCAAGAAATTGATTAAGGGTTCCAAGCACATATGGCTAGAATACCATGTAGTTTCTGCTACGACTATATGCTTGTTCTGCTTAGTGCTTATCATGGTTGTAATTTTATGTTTGTCTATGAGATGCCTTGGTTAATTAATTTATTAAAAAATTTTTCTTTGGCTGCGTTGGGTCTTCGTTGCTGAGTGTGGACTTTTTCTCTAGTTACGGCGAGCAGAAGCTACTCTTCGTTGCAGTGCGCGGGTTTCTCATTGCGGTGGCTTCTCTTGTTGCAGAGCACGGGCTCTAGGCTCAGGGGCTTCAGTAGTTGCAGCACTCAGGCTCAGCAGTTGCGGCACGTGGGCCCGTAGAGCGCATGAGCTCCAGTAGTTGTGGCTCAGGGGCTCTAGAGCGCAGGCTCGCTAGTTGTGGCGCACGGGCTTAGTTGCTCTGCAGCATGTGGGATCTTCCCGGACCAGGGCTTGAACCCATGTCTCCTGCATTGGCAGGCGGATTCTTAACTATTGCGCCACCAGGGAAGTCCCGATGCCTTGGTTAATAGCTGTACTCACCCGTGAATATAAACCCAAAGAGGGCAGAACTCTATTTTTCCTTAACCTTGTAGTATCCAGCACAGGTGGTGCTAACTTTTGTTGAATAAATGATTCAATGTCTGTTCCTAGATGATGAAATTAAGGATCAAAGAAATGAAGTGATATTGCCACTAACGAGATGGGTTCTCAGAGGGAATTCAGGATATGAATTTGAGGTTTGTGTAGATGGAAATTTCTTGCTCTTAATCAACATAATAGTGTCACCATGAATCTAATGCCATCGTATAAAACGTCTGTGAGACTTATTTCTTATGGAAAATCTAGGGGAGTTAATAATAATTATTTTACACTGTTGTTTTAAGATTCAGATAACTACAGAAATTGAGATTAATATATGGAAAATACCAAGTACGTTCCTTGCACATAGCAGATGTGCATTAATGTTAGTTATTATTGTTATTATCATCACCACATCATCATTGCCTCTCCCTGCTGTTCCCACGCTAGTATCTTATTACATTGTTATTTTTGGTTTTCCAAGTAGGTCCTAGGAAAATTTTATGAAAATAAATGAAACGCTTACATTTCATCAAATCACTCTTAACGCATTAAAAAAATCTGTTTCATAGAATGCACATGATATTAAAGAATACTGGGTCCAAAACACCTTCCCTCAGGTATACCTCTTTTTCTCTTTTAATGTGTGGGATAGGAAGAAGGGAGTAAGATCAAATTCATTTTTTCTTCCTTCCACCCTCTCCAACTCCAACCTTATCATAATTTTGGGGGGATGGAGGTGGCTAGAAATGCCAGATGTAGCTGCCCCTGCCAAACTCTTGAAGAGTAGATTGAATGAGTAAGGCATAATGCCAAGGGTAGCCCCTACCCTCCCAACTGTTTTCTACAACCAGATTTCAGAACTTTAAAAATGCTTCCCACCTTACTCTTGTCCAGCAGAAACAGACCAGCTCCTGACAGGTCCTTATCCTTCAGTGACATCCCAATAAAAATGAAGGGTTGACTTCCAAGCTGCTTAATTTCCTCATACAGTCCAAGCAGGGGCAGGAGGGTTTAACGATGATTGCTTCAATTGTTCTCTGTTTATTAACAGATCAAATACAGTAAATCAAACTACCCTTTTAACTTAGCATTTGTGGCCGTTTTAAACATAATTGATTCATGATAACATTTGGGTCAAAACATGCTTACTATCTGTGTCCTAAATATTGATACTGTGAATGTTTCTACTTTTTGAAAGAGTATAAGGGAATCCACTTAGAAAATGTTTAAAACAAGTGCTAACATTGAGCTTTTCATCTCAGTCATCAAGTGAAATAATCACAAAAAAGAACTTTAGAAACAATATGATTTAGTGCTCTTTTTTCTGGCCCTGCAGAGTTCTATTTCATAGATGATTTCAATTCTATAGTAAAAACGCTATTTAATGGGTTTCCCTGATGGCGCAGTGGTTGAGAGTCCGCCTGCCGATGCAGGGGACACGGCCTCGTGCCTTGGTCTGGGAAGATCCCACATGCCGTGGAGCGACTGGTCCCGTGAGCCATGGCTGCTGGGCCTGTGCGTCCGGAGCCTGTGCTGCGCAACGGGAGAGGCCACAGCGGTGAGAGGCCTGCGTATCGCAAAAAAAAAAAAAACAACCCCAAAACAAAAAAAACGCCATTTAATTTTCTGAACCCCTAACACCTAGACTACAAGTTTGAAGAGGCAGAGACTATGTCTATCTTGTTCCCCTGTGTATCATCCATTCAAGAAATGGTAGGTAATGACAATACCATACTAAACAAGATAGAAAAATCCCCTACCCTCATGGACCTTACATTCTAATTATATCTTCAGTACCAAGGACAGTGGCTGAAAGTTACCCTTGTCTGGTTGAGTGAAATAGCAAATAGATGAAGTTGCCCCTTCTGTAAACAAAATTGATTTGGGGCACTCTTGAACCAAGTAAATGGGGTGTGAACAGTACAGGAAGAATTAGTGCTACACAGCAAAGTTCCTATGTGATCATAGGCGTGAGCAAAGACAGTCCTCGTTTCAACCACATTCTTATTTAAACAATTTTATATCTCAATAAAGAGGTATAATCTACATGCCATAAAATCGCCCATCTAAAGTGTCCAATCCAATGTATTTTAGTATATTTACAAAGTTTTGTCACCTTCAACATCCTTACTAATTCGCGGCTCAAAGCAAAGCACTAGTTCAGTTCCCTGAAGATACCAGCCTTTGGGAAAGGAAATGGGTCAGATATTTAAAAAAATTTTGTTCTTTCATGAAGTCCCCTTTGCCCTGCAGAGAGGAAGTATGACAACATCTTTATGCTTTTTATGGTCCCAGAGTATTTCTTTTGAGGAAGGGGAACTTAATACCATAGATATCATATGAACTCTGCAGTTTTTCTTACTAGGTTTCTATTTGAAACTCACTACTCATTAAAATTCTCTGAAGTCAGAGTAATTGTCAATAAAAGCATTTACTTATCAAGTGAAAAATCAAATATTTTATAATACAGTGAAAAGAATACTTGTATAAAAATTATTGTATCTGATTTTACTCTTGGACTTACCATTAACTCACTGGGTAATTTTAGGAAAGGCCCACAAATATTTGGGTCTCAGTTTCTACATTTGTGAGGGAGAGAGAAGGAAATGATAATTAAATTCTCTTCCAGTTCATAGTTTTTATACATTAATTTGCAAGTGGGCCACTCTGCTTAATTATAATTGGGTGATTTTATTATTTTAGAAGGGGACCCCGCCTTCTACATCTACATGATCCTGATTTGCATTATGTGATATGGACAATAATACAGGCTGAAAACAAGCATTTTCAAATGCTGAGTGGGGTGAATGTAAAAGTGAGGAATTCTAAAGAAATCTTAGGACTATATGACCTTGGACCATTGCCTCATTTCTGTGTGGATGAGCGTTTCATACTTTTAAGAATCCGTCCCTTTGGGTCAGGAACAAGATCTGTTTCTATGCTTGGATCTCACATTGTAGTAGATGCTCAGTAAATGCTTGTTGAAGGATGAATATGTTTTAGATAGCAAAAATGCAGGAAAAAATGTTAGTTTAGGTAGAGCGAACTACAAGAGAGTACATGTGATTTTTGTTAGAGAGATTTTAGTGTGAAAACAAATAGTAACTTCCACGAAAATGTGAAGTCTGCCGACCTATCTGCATGTAATAAAAGCTCTGGGTAATGTGGGCCTCATAACAAAGGCAGAAATTCACTGTATAGGATAACAATTACTCTTTTATTGCTTTAAAATGATGCAGATATATACATACACAGACACGTTCATTTTAAATATCTGGAACCAATCTTAAAAATAAAAACCCATAAATTAATAAAATTAGCCATTAAACAAGAAAAATAAGAGGCTCAGAAAAGCACAAACCATGGAATTAAACTGTTTATTCTTTAGCATGGCCCCAAAGCATCCTCCTAGAAGCTCTTGCCTATATTATGAAAGATGTTGTTTCGGGGCTTCCCTGGTGGCGCAGTGGTTGAGAGTCCACCTGCCGATGCAAGGGACACGGGTTTGTGCCCCGGTCCGGTAAGATCCCACATGCTGTGGAGCGGCTGGGCCCGTGAGCCATGGCCGCTGAGCCTGAGCGTCTGGAGCCTGTGCTCCGCAACGGGAGAGGCCACAACAGTGAGAGGCCCGCGTACTGCAAAAAAAAAAAAAAAAAAAGATGTTGTTTCTTTGTCTTCTGTTGGACAAAAGCTGAAGTTACCATTTTCACTCAGTCGAGTCAGCCAATGCATTTTTTGCAGTTTGTAAGGAAGTGAGAGTTGGCCTAATTCCTAAAAATGATTGATTCACCTCTTGGTACCTAATGACCGGGCAGGAAATAGGACGGAAGCCTTCATTCTGCCTTGACTCTGGATCTCAGGAGTACAACTCTTTTCATGCACTGTGTGTTTCTTCACACACACACAAGAGCGCTGGGAGTGATTTGCCAAAAGACACTTTCCGATGGGGATTTCACTGGTTTCTCTATGGTAGGCCCTCCCTCCCCCATCATTTTTAAGAAAATAAACGACAGTATAGTAGCTCTTGCATGTGGGTGCTTGACTGAGAGAAATGGCTAATTGCCCTCAATACTGTTCCACTGCCCGCCAAACCCCTCTGTAGGCTACTGACATGTTTGGGAATGAGAAGAGAGAAAAAGGTGAGCAGGTGGTCCCTGCCTGCAAATCCTCTTCTTGACACACGATTTACCAGCACAAGAGTTTTCCAGGTGAAACATACATGCAGAGAACGAGAATAGGCCAAAGGCCCTTCATTCTCAGCTGAGTTTGGCCCAGACCACTGCAGAGCTGCACTGCAGGGCGTGGTACCTAGGGGACTCCCTTGCCGGCATAAGGTAGACAGACCCAAGGCACTTCTTTATTTGCCCTAGACCAGTGGTTCCAAACCTAGCTGTTCCTCAAAGAAACCTGAATGCCTTTTAAAAAATATTAATTAATTAGTTAATTTATGGTTGCATTGGGTCTTTGTTGCTGCGCGCAGGCTTTCTCTAGTTGCGGCGAGCGGGGGCTACTCTTCATTGTGGTGCGTGGGCTTCTCACTGCAGTGGCTTCTCTTGTTGCAGAGCACGGGCTCTAGGCGTGCGGGCTTCAGTAGTTGTGGCACGTGGGCTCCAGAGCGCAGGCTCAGTAGTTGTGTTGCACAGGCTTAGTTGCTCCGCAGCATGTGGGATTTTCCCGGACCAGGGCTCAAACCTGTATACCCCGTATTGGCAGGCAGATTCTTAACCACTGCACCACCAGGGAAGTCCAACCTGAATGCCTTTTAAAATGTAAATGCCCAGGTCTTGCCCCCAGGTTACTTAATTAAATTTCTGGAATGAGGCCTGGGAAGTTCTATGTAAAATATCCTTAGGTGATGGTAATGTAGCTCATGATTTAGAAATTATTGTCCTGAGACTTATTCTAGATATAACTTGGCTTTCAAAGGGGATGGGGCAGGGGAGAGAGGACCCTCTTTCCAAGAAATGGGAGATACTATGCCCCTTGGTATATGAAATGGAAATCTGCAAGAATGGTAGACTATCTAGACCTTCTGCCAAGTGGGGGGCTGCCCCATCCTTCCTGTGTTCCGGCCACATGAAAGAAGAGAGAGGAGAAGTCAGAGAGAGAAACACGTCTGGGCCTTGTCTCTGGCAGGAACAGCTCCTGGCCCTGGTTCACCTTGAAAGGCCATTTCCTCCAGGGCTCTGATTGTTAACACAGAGAAAGGGCTACTCTTTGTACTGCACACCAGTTTTAGTTAAGTCTGTTAGCCACGGGGATGGAGGATTCAGGCGTACCAAGTGTTCATTTAGAGTAGTGCTTTCCAACATGGCGTATGGACGTTCTGGTGCAACACCAGGTAATGTCAGGTGATGTCCTAACCTGTATGAGGCAGAGGCAGCCTAAATCAGGAGGCCAAGGCGATGGAAGGAAGAAGAGAAGAGGGGAATAAGGAAACAGGGGGGCTGGGGAGAAATGGCCTACAGGATTTCCTTTCCCTAGACCTTGGTGCCTCTTTCTCATCCCAGTTAGCATGCTGGGAACGATCCATGAACATCATTTGTCCATTTTACCAACCAACAATTGTATAAATTATTTTTTTTTAAACTGAATGACCTGGTTATGAACTCAGCTGTGTCCCTTATGAAACAGAGTTTAGGAAAACCCTTAGAAATACTTTGCAAGTATCTCTTCATAGTGTTCAAAGGGGATGCCGGTTGTGTGCACTGGGTAAGGCAGTTTGCCATTGTTTTGCAGAAACTAACAACTAACTGGATACATTTAGAAAAATACTTTCTGGATATTTCTCCTAATGTCTTCTTTGTGCACAAAAATTTGTTGAACAAAAGTCAAGTATGATTCTCAATGTCTAATTCTATCAGTATAGGCACAGTTAAATGGATATAATCTGCCTTTTCTATGTACAAATATGAGGTGGGATTCAAGACCAAAATAATCTTATTGACACAGAACTTTATCTTAAGCTTAATGATGCTAAATTGAATATTCCTGAGGAACTAGGAACAGTCACTTATTCTCAGGGAGAAATTTTTCTTACATATGAATTCTGTGAGCCAGTCATAGTGACTATATTTTATTTTTCATTAAAATAAATTTAAATGTTAATACTATTCAGTGGGCTTTTATTTGTCTTCATTTATGGGAAATAATATAAATTTTCCATTTACAGGAGTTATAAGAAGTTTACTTTTTAAACAGTATTTTCTTTAGATCACACCACTTTTAATTAAATAGATAAATTTAAATAACACATTTAGTAGAGGTGTTTTGTGCTTGCAGGGAAACTCAAGATTTATAGTAAATGAATGACAGCAGTTCAAGAATCACTTCCTCCTGTGGTACCTTCCGGAGGACGAAGGTAAAAATCACCCAGATACAGGGGTTATTGATGAGGTGTTCAGAGCCTCAGCGTCAGTGGCGACCACAGAGGAGCTGAGGACTTAAGATCTTATGGGAGAGATAAGGTAAGGCAGACGATACATGGAATCTGCAAACAAATTTTTAGTTTCCAAAATAAACCCGTATAGGACATAAGTAAGTGGCCTTTTCTACCGATATATCACGTTTTGCAATAACGGGTTCTATGCAGTTAATTCCAAAAACTATCTCTTGCATCATGCACTCTGCCTATGACGGCGTCCTTCCCCACAGTTGGCACATAGAATCTATGCCAAGAGCACTGTTCCTCACTCTCTCTCTCCATCCTAATGGACTTGGCATTGCAGGCTCCCGACACTGAGGTCCTGTTGCCCAGGAAACACTACCATCCCAGAGGGAAACAGTTATTAAAGAATAAAGACTTATGCAACAAGTCTTTAGGTATCTTTTTATGGCCGCTCCGCACGGCATGCGGGATCTTAGTTCCCCCACCAGGGTTTGAACCTGCGCCCCCTGCAGTAGAAGCCCGGAGTCTTAACCACTGGACCGCCAGGGAAGTCCCAACAAGTCTTTAAGCATCCTTTATTGAAAAGACAGGCTAAGTGGGAATGTATTGCCTCCCATCTCCAATGCCCCACCTTAAGTCATCCCAGCTCTCCCCATAATTCTTCACTGTTAAACCATTTATTGTCAAACCCTCTTCACGTGTGTCTCAGGGGCCATAACAAAATTCTAAGGCCTAGATGGACTTCTCTTTTTCTTTCGCTGTCTCTTTTTAAAAATCCTTCCCAGGGTGATGCAGCACAGTGACAAAATAATAACCTTTTAAGTCTGACAGACCTGGATTTGAGTCCTGACCCATCACTCAATGACCATGTGCCCTTGGGCCAAATATGTGATCTCTGTGAATCTCAGAGTCCCCGTCTGCAAAGGGAAGATAATAGTATCTACCTAACTAGGCTGTTGTGAGGATTAAATAAGATAACATATGGTTGCTTTTATTAATAATATTTTATTAACACAAGGTAGTAGAAAGGTAACTTATCTGCCATCTATTCCATTTTTCATTATTAACCATAATTTTTGTTATGTCTGCCAAATAGCAATAATTCACTTAAAAATCCTCTTAAATATATTTTAAAAATAGCATGCATAAGTTTTATACATATATATGTGTGTGTATATATATATATATATATATATATATATCACATGTAGGAAAAAATACTGTTTATTCAGGTCATTTGGACTTACTTTGCCCAGATAGTTTTATTTTTCTCTGGTCTGAATATTCAAAATTTCAAAAACCTGAGAGCAATTTGCTTTTCAATTTATTACTTAGTTTTTTTTTCTTTCCCCCCTCCTTTCCCTTGCCTCTCTTTCTTTCTGCAAAAAGATTTTCAAGCAGAAAAAAAAAAAAAGAGATGCAACTACATTTATGGTTTATCTAACTTGGATGATTTCCATAAATAAATGATTACATGACTATTAAGAGTAGAAAAAAAATAATTCAATTATCTCTATAAGATGGTAAATGTCATGTATTTCATCCCAGCTTGATGGTTTGTAATCTTCTCATACACAAACAAAAAAAAATGATTAATTAATATCTTACCCCAAACCTTTTCTCAACTTTTTGAGAAATTACTCTGAGATTCTTAATCAACATTTGTACACTTATATCACCTTGGTAATCACTGGCTTCTCACTAATTTATTCAAGAACTTAACAAGTTTCAAAGACAAAGAAACAGAACACTTTATTATAAAACTTATAAAATAATTAAATATTACACATATATTTTGACTTTTCTCTATAACCCATGTTTATTTATTCAACATTTTTCCTCAGAATTAATATCACTTAGCGAAGCAAGTGAGAACACATAATAGGCTATTAATTAATAAATTAACTCTCCATAAAATAATAAAATGATAATTATATAAAGAAACAACTTGCAGTTTTTCAGAGGGCAAGGGCGTGGTGATGTGGCACGATATATATATATTTTTTATGATAAAATGGCCATTATTCTCGGCCAAGCCAAGGAGATTGAGAGAATATTCTAGTCATCATTTCTCTGAGATCTGAGAATGCATGATTCTAATTAGAATGGAACAAAGGATGCTCTAAATTTAACAAACCGCTGTCTCCTTGGTTGTGCTGTGCTGGCAAATCCCTGTTTGAACTGAGACTTTTTAAAGCAGTAAAATTGGGTTACATTCATCAAAGACTTTGAGGAATAGAGAAGAATTATATAAATATGCCCTTAATAACCACATCTCAAAAAATTACAGGACACAGTCTCATAAGTTACTTTGGTTTTGGCAAAATACTGTGGTATTTTTCCAGTTGAGCGCAATTTTAAGCTCATTAGTGCCTACCAACAGCTGGCTTCTGAACACTGAAACTATGACCTGAAAGATTACAAAACACTCTTATTCTTGGCATATTATGACTTATTAATATTCACATAGCAAGAAGACAGATGGATTTTTCTATTGCTACTGTGACTTTTTTCTTGTTCACTAAATCCTAGGGCAAATTTAAACATGTCAGTTGGTAGGAAAAAAAACCACAAGCGGCCTTTAATTTTCCAAGCATCCCTGATAATATGTAGGGAGCATTATAAATGATGTTTTCCTCTCCTTCAAAACAGGGCTGTTTTGCTGTTTAGCTCCTCTTAGATTTTTACCAGAAATGAACATCTCACCAATTGTGATTCCCAAAGAGCAGACTTGAGGCTCCTGAGTACTTGTTCGACTAGCACCAAAAATTATGAGGTTGATGGAGTGTGTAGGGCAACAGTGTTTTGTGGGTTTTGTTTTTTTTCTCCTTTTTTTCAGAGTGTGAATTTCAATTAAGTGGCAATCTTAACTAGTTCACGTTGCCCTGTTTTCAGAATATTCCTTTTCAAGTTGTGAATTTTAGTCTTGGAGACTGTCTATAAGTAGAATATACTTTAAACAAAATAATAAAAAACAACACACACACACACGCACACACACACACACCCCAAATAAACAGGACATGAAGCTTGCTAGTCCAGCAGCAAGCACAGTCACGAGCACCATCTGGCGTTTGTATAACTTCTGGTTTGGGGTGTCCACAGTTGCGTCAAACTGTGAGCTCCAAGGAAGTTAGGCAGTGTGTTCCGTCCACATTCGATTGCTCCAAGTCTCAGTCTTTGACTTGAAGTCTTAAAGGGCCTTTTCACAACTGACGTCTTGGTCACAGAACCCTCTGAGGTTCACGGGGTGGGGGGGGGGTCTGTCCCAAAGTTAACAAGAGTCTCACTTTGTCACAATTTGTTCTATCTCATTGTAAGTCATCACTTCTTGCGTGTAACAGTGCAAATCAAAGCTGTTCTCTTTTTGTTTTACGTTTTTGTAAATCAGATTTGTCATCGCTTCCCATTTTCAAGTGCTTCTGAGTACCATGTGCATTGGGGAACTGAAAAAGGAGCCTGTCTGTACTTGAGAGCGGGCCCCTCCAACACTGCGGTCAGCTCACACGTGGTTTGCGGTGTTCAGCTTTCGACGGGAATGTGGCTGGTCTCTCTGGAGGCTGGGAGGTAAGACCCTGGCCCTTCCGGGCTGGAAGGGTGTCAAGATCAGCTCTTCCTTGTGCATGACTTGCAGCATTGTTTGCCATAAAATTTGTGGTTGCAGACACCATGCTGAGAAACAAGATGACACCAGCCGAAGAAATCTACACAGGGTGGATCCTCTAAGGTGAGAGAACACATTCAGCACGTTAGGGTAGGTTCTTAGCCTTTTTCTTCAGGTCAGGGCCTAGAGAACAAAGACTTGGGGTCGACTTGCCTTGTGCCCCTGAGTGGTTCTTACATTATACATTAGGACTTTGGTGGGAGGGTGGGGAAAGCAGGATTAAGACACCTAAAGGGACCCATAACCATTAACAAAATGTAAACAGGTGGGGGGGGGGAAAGTGGGTGTTTGAAAGAAGTCATATCCAGCCTGAGATTAATGTCGGATCCTCCCAAATAACCCGGGGGCTACCATTTTGCCTCCAAGGGACGTACCGTAGAACAGCGCATTAGGGATACCCTGAGGATGTTGTTAAACCACTAGTTCTGCTTCAGAAGGTCTGGGGTGAAGACTGAGATTTTTTATTTCTAACAAGCACCCCAGGGTTGCTGCTGCTAATCCAGGCATGTTACTTTGGGGAGCAGTGAACCTAATATATTGGGAGTCAGGAAACCTGGATTTAAGGCCCAGCTGTGACATTCTGTGTAGGTTTAAATAAAATCTCATGGCCAATTTGCAAATAAGTGAATTTAAGTCAG
The DNA here is from genome assembly GCF_005190385.1 of Monodon monoceros. Lineage (NCBI taxonomy): Eukaryota > Metazoa > Chordata > Mammalia > Artiodactyla > Monodontidae > Monodon > Monodon monoceros. The sequence goes on along the minus strand of NW_021703766.1, from coordinate 10,528,145 downwards.
CACCAATCTTTTCAAACTTCTTTAGTTCTTTGAGATAACAGACGTGATTATCTACTGGAAGCAGAACATCGGGCATCAAAGGGTTTTACCCAGAAGGGCCTCAGGAGATACAGAAAGCACATGAAGTTGTATGTAAATTTTTCTTTATGTAAACGTAAGTGCATGTTTTAGGAGTTAGGGTTCAGTCATTCTACTGGATTCTTAAGGATTTTTGACTTCAGAAATATTTAGGGTCTACCCTATACTCTCATTCATAGCTGGAATTTCCTTCTCTTTGAAAGCCTTAAGTCACCCTCAACTCACCCAAAACCACACTCTGCCCACAGGCACCCAATCATGTCCCTTCCGAATTCATCCTTCAGTGGCTCCCCTGTGTGCCTTTAGACATGTCATGAAAGGTTGCCGCTCTTCTGTTTTTCCTGCTGCTCCCAATTTGTATCCTGTCCTGCGATTCAGAACTGCCTACAGTTCCTTCTTCCCTTCCTTAAGACTCGGTTCCTCTGCCTAAAACTCCCTTTTACACACACACTTCACCCCTGTCTCATAGTAGCTCCAGTGATCCTTTTAACACAGAAATCCACTCATGTCATGTCTCTGCCCCTAACTCTGCCACTGGATCCCATCCACCCAGAGTGAAAGCTATGGTCCTTACAATGACTGACGAGGCCCTAGGACCTGGTTCCCCTAAGACACCTGAGACACTTCCCCTTCATTTCCCTTAAGTCTTTGCTCAGAGGTCACCGATCAGTAAGGCCTTCTCTGACCACCCTATAAAAATAGCAAGCCCCTTGGCCTCCCAGGAAGGACTCCCTATGCCCTCCCTTGCTTTATTTTTCTACACTGGATTTACTGGCATTTATCATATTATGTTTACTAACTATCTGGGTCCTCTCTAGAGTGCAAGATCCTTGAGCAGAGATTTTATTACCTACTTATTTTCACTGCTTTGTTCCCAACATCTAGTGTCTTCCGAGTAGCTACTCTAAAAGTATTTGTTGAAAAAATAAATTCCCTCTACCTCTCATGGCTGAAACAACCAACTGAAACTATACTGTCAACTTGGGTGTAAGGATGAAATGGAGTTGTTATTGTCTTTCCAATAAGTCCTGGGTATATTTTGGAGGTAGAGTCTAAAGGATTTACTGAAAGGTTGGTAAAGGGTATGAGAGAAAAAGAAGAATCAAGAATGACTCTAGGATTTTGACCTGAGCATCTAGAAGAATGGGATCATGTTTACTGAAATGGGGACTTCTATAGGAGTGGAGGTAGGGCACCAGGAGACTGGTTTAGGATGTATTGTTAGAGACAGAAGCTAGACATGAGATGAATACTTTGCCTATGTGTCTATTTATACATCTTCAAGTTCAATTTTTTTTTTTTTGCGATACGCAGGCGTCTCACTGTTGTGGCCTCTCCCATTGCGGAGCACAGGCTCCGGACGCGCAGGCTCAGCGGCCATGGCTCACGGGCCCAGCTGCTCCGCGGCGTGTGGGATCTTCCAGGACCGGGGCACGAACCTGCATCCCCTGCATCGGCAGGCGGACTCTCAACCACTGCGCCACCAGGGAAGCCCCTCAATTATTTTTTAATATACACTTGTACAGTGTCTTATACCCCATTAGCATGTACCCTAATCAATCAGAATGTATGCCTGGATCAGTTTCTATTTAGATTGTAGAGATTATCTTCTTGATGCAGTGGAAATACTGCATCACCACTAAAAGCATGGTCCTAACTGCACTGTTTATCATCACCTACCCCTCTCGAGATAAGAATGGAATTTTGACAGGTAGCTGCAGCTTGTGCTATAAGCTAAACGTAAGTCCCGAAGCAGACGTGAGGGGTCTCACTATGCTATCAGTATAAGTGCCGTGTTGGGTTGTAGTTATCACGATCATTACTAGTAGCTTGTTATTCGAGCTTCTATTATGAGTCAGGTATTTTATTTACACTATTAAGGACGACCCTAGAGTGAGCTTCACATCTTACATGCAAACAACTGACAAATATTTTTGGCTTCATCTTCAAAATACACTCAGCATCCAGCCACCCCCACATCTGCGACTGCCCCAGTGGAAACTCGTCCCCTCGCTGGACTGTTGGAGCTGCCTTCTGCAGAGCAGACAAGTCCTCGTTCTGTTCTAGGTCCCCTGTCCTCATCTCAGTATAAGTGCCAATGATCTCCAAGTCAGATCCTCCTGCACCTCTGCTCTAAGTTCTCTGTTGCCTTCCGTCTAACTCAGACTTTTATCTGAGGTCCTTATAATAACTTTCAGGGCCTCCAGGACCACTTTTAGCTCATGGCTTAACCCCCCTTCACTGTATTCATCCTACTCCATGTGTCTTGCTGTCCTGCCTTGATCAGATTTACATATTCCTGCCTCAGGGCCTTTGCATTTGCTGTTCCCTCTGCCAGGAACACTCTCCTTCTAGATGCATACATAGCTCACCTTCCTTTAGGTTGTCTTCAGGTCTCTGTTTAAATATCGCATCATCAAAGTGGCCTTGCCTGACTATTCTATCTAAACTGGTTTTCCCACCACCTCTTCAACCCCAACTATTCTCTTGTCATACACCCTTCTTCAGTTTTATTCTCTGCTACTTTGTCATATAACATTGTACGTTAATTGGTTGGTTTGTTGTCTGTTTCCAGGTTTGAAGGTGAAACTGCCCATTTTGTTCCCTGCTCTATCTACAGTCAGACATCAGAACAGCTCCTGGTTCCCAGTAAGCACTAAATAGGTAAGTATTAAGAACTGAATTACCTTATTTAACTCTCAGTAACCTTTTACGGTAAGCATTCTTTCTCCATTTTATAAATAGTTCAGAAAGTTTAAAACCTTGTCCATGTCCACACAGTAAGTGGCACAATGTGGACTCAAATCCATTTTTTTCCCCATTATTAATAGATGCATGTTTTATTAAAGGTATAAAGACCAAAGATTTGTAACTTTAATAACCCAGATTCTTATTTTAAATTCACCAACATTATTTATTCATTTTTTAAACTTTTTTTTTCTTTTTAACATCTTTATTGGAGTATAATTGCTTTACAATGGTGTGTTAGTTTCTGCTGTATAACAAAGTGAATCAGCTATACATATACACATATCCCCGTATCTCTTCCCTCTTGCGTCTCCCTCCCTCCCACCCTCCCTATCCCACCCCTCTAGGTGGTCACAGAGCACCGAGCTGATCTCCCTGTGCTATGCGGCTGCTTCCCACTAGCTGTCTATTTTATATCAAATCCATTTTTATGAATTCAGAGTCCTCGCTCCTTTCCTTGTACAGTGCTGCCCACCCGTCCCCCTCCCGACTTGAAGACGTGAGGACTTCCATGAGGAGTAGCTTGGTAGTATTGTGTGTCTAGTCATCTCCAACTTCATCTCACTAGTCTGCAGTCCAGGCATCTTCCAGACTGTTACCAGTTACAGGGCAGTGTGACCGACAAGTGTCTGGTGGTTACAGCCCAGGGCTTCGCTCTTTTCTGAATAAGGCTTACACATAAAATATGTGTAATACCAAGTCATAGGGTTGGTCCCCAAAGTGGAGACCCAATGAATACATCCAGGTAAAGCATCCCACAGTGATGATGGTATGAGGTGAATGCCCTAGACCGGCTGCCAGCATGGCGGGGGGTGTGAGGGATGTCACACCTGCTTGGCTGTCCTGGAAGACAGGATGGAAGAAACATCTGCTCTGAGGTCCAGTTTGAGTTACTGCAATGCCTCAAAACTTCCACCTGACTGTCAGCTCCTTGAGGGCAAGACTATATGTCTGAAACTCTCACAGTGCCTAGCAGAGCACGCAGCCCCCCCTCAGGGGTCTCAGAGAAGATTCAGAGAACTGAAACCTCTTCCCTGTGTCCCCACGGGAATGCTTACTGCCCACTCACAGTTCCTGAAAACTCAGGGCCGAAAATACACTCAAATCACTTCCCCCAGTGGGCATCCAGCCAGCAACATAAGAAGGAAGACTTCTGGGCAGTAGCGTGTGCATGCCACCCTCCTTACCCTCCTTACCTTGGGGATGGCAATGGGAGAACTGAGAGGAAATCTCCAACTTAGTAAGACTATAGCCCACGTTTTTGGCCAGGAAGAAACACCTGGGCTTGTGTCCTTCATATTTGCCTTCTCATTTTACTCCTCTTTCTAAAAGGAGCGGTCAAGAGGCATGGAGAGAAGTCCCTCTTCCAGGAAGCCTTTCCCCACATCCTCCTTTTTCACCTCGCACCATCCCTGCAAACCAGCTAGAGCTCACCGCTGTCACAACGCTAGGGACGTTCCCCCTGTTTTATTTGCGGTGGTGTCTTTCTCCTCTTTTGAGACACTGAGCTCCCTGTGGCTTAAGAACAAGACCCTGCCATGTTCTTTTATCCCTAGAAGAGTGGTAGAGGTGAAACAATAGTATTTAACACACAGTCTTTTATTTATACACTCCTGCATTTGTTCATGTAACACATGTTGAGCACCTACTGTGTGCCATGTGTGGTGATGGGTGCACAAAATAATAAACATCAATAGCCTCCCCACCGCCTTGCCCCTAGCATGCCTCTTGACTCTCCCTACCTCACAGTCCTGCCCAGGAAACACGTACTCGAGTATTTTCAGGAGTGGCCATTGGCCTTTGGCCTTTCTGAAAGTACTGAGGGGGCATGCCCTTTATTTGTGGCCCTTCCAGACTGAGGCTTTGTATGTGTGGGTTTGTCTGTGGCCAACTGACTAAAGGGTGAAAGTGAAAAATCACCGATGGTGAGGAAAGGGGTCGTCAGTCTGGGAGTATATGACCACTTGCTTCTTCCCCTATAAGCTTTCTGCTGAGAAAGGCTGCAGGTTTGTAGAATTCTGGCATTGCCTTAGAGGTGATCTGGCTCTGCTATGTTATTGGTTTTCTTATCTTGTGCAAACCCCAGATAAGAAAGGAGAAAGAGCAGAGGAGAGAAAATTGATGCCTGGAGCTAAGGCTGTAAGAAGGAGATAAACAACATCAATTTAGAGATGGGAAGTGGTATGGACAGTGAAAGAGGAAGTGAGGAACAGGCCTGAACCTGATTCACCACAAATTGGAAAACCTGGGGTAAGAGATTGGACAGTTTTCAAAAAGCTGTGATTGGATAAAGTGAAAACTCAGCAGGTACACGATGGAAAGTGATTCTTGGGCACAAGGAAATCTGATTAGGCTGAAGAAATATTTCCTGGTGTTTGTCAGATTACTTTAAAATAAGATGGTCTAGTGAAGAACAGTATGGTTCACTCAGACAAGTGAATTTCCCATTTTTCCATCAGCACTCACTGTACTTCATTTGACCTAACTTGAACCAAAAAAAACCCATTCAAGGTGTAGTGCTAGGATAACGCATATTCACTGCAATTGTAATTTATCTGTCGCCTCAATTAAAATGTAAGTTCCTAGGGCTTCCCTGGTGGCGCAGTGGTTGAGAGTCCGCCTGCCGATGCAGGGGACACGGGTTCGTGCCCCGGTCTGGGAAGATCCCACATGCCGCAGAGTGGCTGGGCCCGTGAGCCATGGCCCCTGAGCCTGCGCGTCCGGAGCCCGTGCTCCGCAACGGGAGAGGCCACAACAGTGAGAGGCCCGTGTACCGCAAAAAAAAAAAAAAGTTCCTAGAGGGCAGTTCTTGTTCACTCTTGCATTCTGGTGGATCAGCATTATCTCTGGCATATGGTGGTTACTTTGTTCAACTTTTTTTTTCTTTTTTTAAATGTAATTTTTATTTGATATTGGAGTATAGTTGATTTACTATGCTGTGTTAGTTTCAGGTGTACAGCAAAGTGATTCAGTTACACATATATCCATTCTTTTTTAGATTCTTTTCCCATATAGGATATTACAGAATATTGAGTAGAGGTTCCTGTGCTATACAGTATGTCCTTATTGGTTATCTTTTTATATATAGTAGTGTGTATATGTTAATCCCAAACTCCTAATTTATCCCTCCCTCCCCACGTTTCCCCTTTGGTAACCGTAAGTCTGTTTTCGAAGTCTGTGAGACTGTTTCTGTTTCGTAAATAAGTTCATTTGTATCATTTTTTTTTTTTTAGATTCCACATGTAAGTGATATCATATGATACTTCTCTTCCTCTGTCTGACTTACTTATTATGATGAGCTGTAGATCCATCCAGGTTGCTGCAAATGGCATTATTTCATTCTTTTTTATGGCTCTGGCACATGGTGGTTACTTTTTTCAATTTAAATTTAGTTTAACAAAAGGGCCTTGCAACATTACCATTTCGTCCTTTCAAAGTAAAAATTAATGGCTAAAAAGCCATTAATTGTAGAATTAAATGTTCTTGCATACCCATGCAAACAAGATCATTTTGAGCAGGAACCTTCCTGGATTTGTGCCTTGTACACCTCTCAGGAGTGCTCTTCACATAGACTTTGATGTGAATGGCGCCCCCTAGAGTTGTGCAATGCATGAGCTGCGCAATTAAATATGGTAGGCTTTTGAAAAATATTCCAAAGAGCAGTAAAACTGACTGGCACGTGGGGTCCTTTACCTCTCTTTTCAGGAGCTGGACAGAAGTTTGTATTACAGGCTCGTAGCACTGGAGGTTTCTGCCGGAGCAGACAACTTGACGAAGGCCGGCCCTGCTGAACACAATGGACGGATCGGGTCTGGACCCCTCCTCCACAGGTCACCGTGCACTGCAGAAAAGGGAAAAGAGGAAGGAGTCAGGAACAATCGGCATGGTGTCCTGTCTGATGTCAGTGACATCAAATAAAAGGAATCCCCATGCTTCATGACATCGCCAAGATGCCTGTCCATAAAACAGGGATTGTCCAGAGCCAGGCACAATGTGCTCGTGGTACACTGAGTCTCTTCTAACATGTGGGAGCCATGTGATCTGATTAGAAGGCTCTCAAGCAAATGCTATCTATCTCCCCCAAGAGTGTGTGCCTCCCAGTTAAGTGACTCATAAAGAAGAGAGCTTCCAGAAATACAGAAGCTGCTATAAGAATGCAGAAACAAATAGAGACACATCTAGGCAATTCATCACAGTATTTAAAGAATTCCAGGCAATCTCTGCAGATACGATAGTGGAGGGGATAGTTCAAAACTTGGACAGCAAAAGAAATAGCTCTCCGAGACAGCTTTGGAATTATGCCCTCTGTGCCCAGCCGAATTCTGAGTTAGCTTGGTGGATATGGTGCTTCCTAGAAGTCAATTATTTCACTGTCCAACTAAAGTTAAAAAAAAAAAAAAAGACTAATAAGGACTGTCAACTTATATTTTTCCAGGCACACATATAAAGATATTTGTGCCTGGAAAACAAGAAAATATTATCAGGGGAAAAGATAGCCCTTTAAATAGATTTTTATATGTATTTTACTTTTTAAAAATTCACTAAATTATCCTCATTATTTTTCTTATTTTATTGTGGACAGGTGCAGACTTCATCTTGGACAAGCATCACTATATGGATTGGCATTTGAGAGGAAAAAATACATTGAGGTAAAAAGAGTATGAGTTTTGGAATTAGCCCCAAATTCAAATATAGCTGTATTAGTGTTATGAAATCATTTAAACCAGAAGTTGGCAAACTTTTTTTGTAAAGAGCAAGACAGTAAATATTTTTATTTGATTTACAATATTGTATTAGTCTCAGGTGTACAACAGAGTGATTCAAAATTTTTATAGATTATATTCCGTTTATAGTTATTATAAAATATTGGTTATATCCCCTGTGCTGTAAAACATGTCATTGTAGCTTATTTATTATATATACAGTAGTTTGTACCTTTTAATGTTTGTACCTTTTAATGGTTTGTTCTCTACATTTTTTACATCATACATATAAGTGATAACAAACAGTGTTTGTCCTTCTCTATCTGACTTATTTCACTAAGCATAATACCTTCCTGGTCCATTGATGTTGCTGCAAATGGCATTACTTCCTTTTTTATGGCTGAGTAGTAGTCCATCATATACATGTACCACATCTTCTTTATCCACTCATCTGTTGATAGGTACTTAGTTTGCTTTCATATCTTGGTTATTGTAAATAATGCTGTTATGAAAATTAGGGTGCATGTATCTTTTTGAATTAGTGTTTTCGTTTTCTTTGGATACATACCCAGGAGTTGAACTGCTGGGTCATATGGTAGTTCTATTTTTAGTTTTTTGAGGAATGTCCATACTGTTTTCCACAGTGTGCACCAATTTACATTCCCACCAACAGTGTATAGGGGTTCCCTTTTCTCCACATCCTCGCCAACATTTGTTATTTGCGTTCTTTTTGATGATAGCCATACTAAGAGGTGTGAGGTAACATCTCACTGTGTTTTATTTTTGGCTGTGTTGGGTCTTCGTTGCTGTGCGTGTGCGGGCTTCCTGTAGTTGCGGGGCGAGCGGGGGCTACTCTTCAGTGTGGGCTTCTCATCGCGGTGGCTTCTCTTGTCGTGGAGCACGGGCTCTAGGCACGCAGGCTCAGTAGTTGCGGCACGTGGGCTCAAGAGTGCAGGCTCAGTAGTTGTGGTGCATGGGCTCAGCTGCTCTGCAGCATGTGGGATCTTCTCGGACCAGGGATCGAACCCGTGTCCCCTGCATTAGCAGGCAGATTCTTAACCACTGTGCCACCAGGGAAGCCCCTAACTGTGGTTTTGATTTGCATTTCTCTGACAATCAGTGATGTTGAGCATCTCTTTGGCCATCTGCATGTCCTCTTTGGAAAAGTGTTTATTCAGTTCTTCTGCCCATTTTTGATTGGGTTGTTTTGTTTTTTGATATGGATTTGTGTGAGTTGTTTATATGTTTTGGATATTATCCCCTTATTAGTCACATCATTTGCAAATATTTCCTACCAGTCGGTAGGTTGTCATTTCATTTTGTCTGTGGTTTCCTTTGATGTGAAAAGTTTTTAAGTTTAATTAGATCCCATGTGTTTATTTTTGCTTTAGTTTCCTTTGCCTGAGGAGGCAGACCCAAAAACACATTGCTACAATTTATGTAAAAGAATGTTCTGCCTATGTTTTCTTCTAGGAGTTTTATGGTTTCTGGTCTTACATTTAGGTCTTTAATCCATTTTGAGTTTATTTGTGTATATGGTATGAGAAAATGTACTAATTTCATTCTGTTACATGCAGTGGTACAGTTTTCCCAGTACCACTAATTGAAGAGACTATTTTCTCCACTGTGTATTCTTGCCTTCTTCGTTGTAGATTAATTGACCTTAAGTGCATGGGTTTAATTCTGGGCTCTCTATTCGGTCCCATTAATCCATGTGTCTGTTTTTGTGCCAGTATCATACTGTTTAGATTACCATAGTTTTTTAGTATAGTCTGAAGTCAGGGAGCATGATACCTCCAGTTCTGTTCTTCTTTCTCAAGATTGTTTTGGCTAGTTAGGGTCTTTTGTGTTTCCAAACAAATTTTAAGATTATTTGTTCCAGTTCTGTGAAAAATGCTACTGGTATTTTGATAGGGATTGCACTGAATATGTAGATTGCCTTGGGCAGTATGATCATTTTAACAATATTAATTATATTAATTCTTCCAATCCACAAACACAGTATATCTTTCCATCTGTTTATGACCTCTTCAATTTCTTTGATCAGTGTCTTAGAGTTTTATGAGTACAGGTCTTTTACTTCCTTGGGTAGGTTTATTCCTAGGTATTTTATTCTTTTTGATGTAATTGTAAATGGGATTGTTTAATTTCTCTGACAGGTTTTTATTAGTGTATGGAAATATAACAGATTTCTGTATATTAATTTTGTATCCTACAGCTTTACCAAATCCATTGATGAGCTGTGGTAGTTTTTTTGGTGGTGTAGCTTTAGGAGTTTCTATGTATAGTATAATGTCATCTACAGACAGTGACAGTGTTACTTCTTCTTTTCCAACGTGGATTCGTTTTATTGCCCTGCCTTGTGCAGAGGCTGCTGACTGCTGCTTGGTGAGGCTGTGTCACAAGGTGGCTGGCTGCAGAACCCTGGGGTTAGTGCTGGCTTGCTGGTGAGCAGGGTCAGGGTCCAGGAGATCCCAGGGCTGACGCCCACCTACTGGTGCATTCAGCCAGGTCCTGGGGCTAGTGCCAGCCCAGTGGCAGGCAAAGTCAGGTCCTGGCGTCTGGCTGCATTGTCCAGTGGTCCCAGAGGTTGTGTCTAAATATTGGTGGGTAAAGCCATTTTCTGACACAGCTGCTGTGGGTCTGGCATGTCTCACAGCTTGTGTTGGCCTACTGATGAGTTGGGCTGGATCCCAGGGCAGCTGGCAGCCAAGGTATCTCAGAGCTGGTGTTGGCCTGCTGGTGGGTGGGCTGGGTCCCGCCATGGCTGCAGTTGTCCTGAGGCTGCTGTCCACCCGCTGGTGGGTGAGGCTGGTTCTGAGGCTAGAGCAGGCTCACTGGTAGGCTGGGCTTGGGCCCAGGGAGTCTTAAGGCAGCCTCTTTGCTGGTGGGTGGGGCAGCATCTGCACCCAGTTAAATTGCTTGGCCTGAGGCGTCCCAGTACTGGTGCCTTTAGGCTGGTAGGCAGGGCTGGATCCCTAGGCTAATCAGCTAGAGGGAGGTTACAGAGTGGCGCTTGCCAGCACTAGTGTCCATGTGGTAGAACGAGCTCCCCCAATGCCAGTGTCTGTATCCAGGGTTTGTTCCAGTTGCTTCCTTCTTCTCCAGGAGACTCTCCAAGATCAGCAGGTAGCTCTGACCCAGGCTCCTTTCTAAGCATTGCTTATGCCCTAGGTCTCAGAGCGCGTGAGATTCTGTGTGCACCCTTTAAGAGCGGTGTCTCTGTTTCCCACAGTGCTCCGGAACTCCTAAAAGTAAGCTCCACTGGCCTCCAAGGCCAGACGTCCTGAAGGCTCATCTTCCTGGTGCAGATCCCTCGCTCCCTGGGGACAAGCTCTGCAACTGTAGCTATTCTCCCATTTGTGAATCACCCACCTGGGGGTATACTGCGACTCTGCCTCTCCTACCCATCTCACTGTGGCTCCTCCTTTACATCCTTAGTTGTAGAAGATCTTTTCTGGTAGGTTCTGGTCTTTGTTGTCAATTGTCGTTCTGTAAATAGTTGTTATTTTGGTGTGCCCATGAGAGGGGGTGAACTCCTACTGTGTCATCTGGGGAACTCTCCTCTCACAGTAGTACATATTTTAGGCTTTATGGGCTATACGATTTTTGTTGCAGTTACTCAACTTTGCCTTTGTAGCACTAAAGCAGCCGTGAACACTACAAACAAATGAGCATGGCTGTGCGCTAATAAAAGTTTATTCAGGCAGCAGCTGGCGGAGATGATTTGCCCACTGGAAATTATTTGCTGATCCCTGATCTAAATGATTTTACATGAATCAATTTCCAAATCTGTTAAAAGAGTAAAATAACGATAAAAATTTTTTAAAGGAATTCATGGCAATAGGCATAGCACCTAGTAGGAGCCTAGCCAGTTAGAGATATGCAATCATGCTAATTTCCTGATCTTTCCTCCATGTTTGAGTTCCCAGAGCCTCCCCAATACATACCCAAACCTACCTGGCTCCTGTGTTGCATGATGAGGTGGGTAGCACCTCTCAAGCCAGTGGGGTCTCTGAAGAGCTATGGAACTCCCATTGGTTGTAACAACGCACGGACCAAAACACAGCTTTGGATTCCTGAGGGCATATTATTCTAAAACACAGCTTTGGATTCCTGAGGGCATATTATTCTCTGAGACTGAGCATCACATACCAATCCTAGCCCAAAGCAGTGTGTCTAAAGTTGCCGCCAAGTCTTTCGAGGAAAAGGGTGTCTCTAACAAACATCTGAGTTTAAAAGCTGGGTGTCTTTGGCTGAATTGCTGAAGTCGCTGAGCTCTACCTGCCTCAAAATAGGGACAATAATACCCACTGATAAGACTGTTTCCAGGACGAAGGGAGGGAATAGAGGATGCGTGTACAGTCCGTAGCATAGAAAGCGTTTGACAAATGTTACCTATTATTCAGAAACAGGACATAAAAACAAAGCGAGTCAAGCCTCTGAGAAGCATTTCTAAAATACAGAAGACTCTCGTGATGGTTTGAACACCAGCAACGACTGTGAACGTCAGCACGACGTGATGGCCCTGGGGCTAAGGACTTTATTTACTCATTAAAAAAGGCTTCCCTGGTGGCGCAGTGGTTGAGAGTCCGCCTGCCGATGCAGGGGACATGGGTTCGTGCCCCAGTCCGGGAGGATCCCACGTGCCGCGGAGCGGCTGGGCCCGTGAGCCATGGATGCTGGGCCTGCGCATCTGGAGCCTGTGCTCCGCAAGGAAAAAAAAAAAAAACCCCAGCTCTGCAAGATATTATCATCTCAATTTTCTAGATGTGAAAATGGAGGCTCACCGATGATGGAATCTGCCCAGGGCCGCATGGGCAGTGGAGCTGGCCAAGGAGCTCAGGTTGTTTGGACAGGTCTGTAACAGCAGCAGTTGTAAACTGCCTCCTTTTCTTGAATGTCTCCTAAGTGTAAACCCCCTCAATCTGTGTGCGCTCACCTGTTGCCATGGCGACGAATACCACCCAGCTGCCATACTGTACACTGGACGGGCTGGACACGCCCCTCGGTTGCAGGTTTCTTCCAAGTCCAGGTTTGGTTTCTTAATATTGCGGCACCGTCGCTCAGGGAGGGTTATCAGCTTGCCCTGGAAGGCCTTCTCGCTGCATTTCATTTCCCTCTTCCTTACCCCCAAACCACAGCTAGCGGAACACTAGGGGCCAAGAAAAGAGGCGTCAGTGTGCAGGCTCCACCGTCAAGTCTGCTGAGCAGATGCGTTCTGACCTAAGGACGCACCATCCACGTGTAATCCGAGGGATGGAACTGCAGCAGGTCAACCACACCACACCTGGATCCCGAAAGCACTGCACCCAGTCCCTCGTGCTGTAGAGGCCAGAGAATCGGAGTCACTTTCCCAAGGTCACAGAATTCATCGGTACCGTAGAACAAAATGAGGCCCTGCCCAGCAGGAGATGCCACGTGGAGGGAGTGAGAGAAAGACAAGATTGGCAGAGGATGTGATCAGGATCTCTGTGTAGTGACTGGATGTCCAGGAATACCTGAGGCCTCTCTGCAGAGTCAGGGCTCGGTGTGCCAAGGAAGCAGGGCAGGGAGACTGCGGCTAGAGGCAGTGCAGCGGAAGAATCGTCAGATCACAAGTAACTTTCCTTCATTTTTACCCTGCCTCTCTCTTGGCTGAGATACAACCTGCAGCTGTGGTATGGCAGGAAAAACAAAGAAGGATGGAGGCTGATGAAACGTATGAGAAAACCTGTTTTGGTTTTAAACAGTATTATGGAATACTGTACGAAGCCTTGATGAACTGAATAAATCAGTAAGAACTGGCGTCAGTGTAACCATCATAAATAACGAAGGACAGGGATAGGATCAAGATGCTGGAGGACCAGGATATGGAGCTCACCTTCTGCCACAAATACATCAAAAATACACCTGCACGTGGAATGATTCTCACAGAACATCTACTGAACCCTGGCAGGAGACCTCAGACTTTCAAAAGGGTAAGAAAATCTCCACACAACTGGGTAGGACAAAAGAAAAAAGGAAAAAAAAAAGAGAGAAAGGAATTGGGACAGGATCTGTGCCCCTGGGAGGAAACTGTGCAAGGGGAAAGCTTTCTGCACCCTGGGAAGTCCCCTCACTGGCAGGGAGATCAACCAGGACAGCGGGGAAGCTTTGGAGCCTTGGAGGAGCACAGCAACCAGTTTGTAGAGGGCAAAGAGGAGAGAGATGTGCATGGAGGGTTGGCATCACTGCCCAGCGCCCCCTAGCCTGAGATGCTTCTCTGCTGAGGCAGGCAGGGGCTGGGTGCTGACGCTCGGGATTTGGAGGTCAGACCCAGGGAGAGGACTGGGGTTGGTTGCTTGGAGACACCCGGAGGGGGCTAGGGCGTGGTATGCCCCAGCTGAGGGAGGACAGAAAGAAGCCTGGGCCCATTAGAGAGGCAAGGCACGATTGTTGGGGGGGGGGGGGGGGGTAGGGGGGGGGGGGGGGGGGCGTGCTAGGAGGGGGGCAGGACCGCCACAGGAGCTTCTTTCTCTGTGAGGGCACTCTTGGCAGCAAAGTCCTGGAGGGGAAAGTCTGCAACCTAGGTTACTCTACCCAGCAAGATTACCATTTCATATAGAACGGGAGGGAAAGAATTCCTCAGGCAAGCAAAAACTAAAAGAATACAGCACTAAACCTATCCTAAAAGAAATACTGAAAGGTCTTTTCTAAACAGAAAGGAAGATACAGGAAGGAGGAAATCACAAATGGAAAGTAAATCACTTAAAGAATTCAATATACAAATCAAAAGGAAAAAAAAACCTGTGAAAGCAATGATAAACAAACACAGGAACAGCAAAAGGATAAACATGAAGATGTACAAAAGGACATGAAAATCATAAAATGTAGGTTTTTTTTTTTTAGAATGTGTTTGAGCCTATTTGACTATCAGTCTAAAGCAAGCAGATATAGGAAGGGGTGAACATACTTGAGAAACAGGGCAACCACAAATCAAAAACGTACGATAGATTCACAAAAACCAAAAGGAAGAAAACACAAGCATAAAATAAAAGGAAATCATTAAACCACAAAAAGAAAAACAAGAAGAACGGAACAAAGAAGAAACAGAATTAACTGGAAAACAAGGTTTAAAACGGCAATAAATACATATGTATCAATAATTACCTTAAATGTCAATGGACTGAATGCTCTACTCAAAAGACACAGAGTGGCAGACTGGATTAAAACACAGGAGACCCACCGTAGGGCAAAGGACACAAATAGATTGAAAATGAGGGGATGGAAGAAGATACTTCATACAAACAGAAACGACAAGAAAGCGGGAGTCACAATACTTGTATCAGACAAAATAGACTTTTTCTTTATGGCCTCTGTTTTAAAGAAGGACACTATATAATGATAAGAGGATCAATACAAGAAGAGGATTTTACACTCCTTAACATATATGCACCTAATATAGGAGCACCAAAATACATAAAACAAATCCTAACAGACATAAAGTCTCCAACTATTATTGTATTCCTGTCAATCTCTCCCTTTAACACCCCACTCATATCAAGGGACGTATCTTCTGGACAGAAAATCAAAGACAACAGAGATCCTAAATGATACAATAGAACAGTTACACTTAATTGATATTTTTGGGACAGTACATCAAAAAAAACCCCAAACAAACCAGAATACACATTCTTTTGAAGTACACATGGAACATTCTCTAGGACTGACCACATACTAGGGCACAAAACTAACCTCAACACATTTAAGAGTATAGAAATTATTTTGAGCATCTTCTCTGACCGCAATGGCATGAAACTAGAAATCAACCATAGGAAAAGAAATGAGAAAAAAACCGATTACATGGAGACTAAACCATGTGCTACTAGAAAAACCAATGGGTCAACAAGGAAGTCAAAAAAGAAACTAAAAAATACCTTGAAACAAATGAAATGAAAGCACAGCCATACAAAATCTATGGGATGCAGCAAAATCAGTTCTTACAGGGACGTTCCTAGAAATACATGCCTTCCTCAAAACAACAAGAAAAATCTCAAACAACCTAACCTACTACCTGAAATAATTGGAAAAAGGAGAGTAAATTAGAAAAAGGAGAGTAAACAAACGTAAGGCAGCAGAAGGAAGGAAACAATACAGATCAGAGGAAATCAAACAGAGATTAAAAAACAATAGAAAAAAATCAATAAAATCAAGAGCTGGTTCTTTGAAAGGGTAAACAAAATTGACAAACCTCTGACCAGACTCACCACGAAGAAAAAGAGAACCCCAATAAACAAAATAAGAAATGAAAAATGCCTTAAAGACTTAAACATAAAACATGACACTGTAAAACTCCTAGAAGAGAGCATAGGCAAAACATTCTGACATAAATCATACCGGTGTTTTCTTAGGTCAGCTTCCCAAGGCAATAGAAATAAAAACAAAAATAAACAAGTGGGACCTAATCAAACTTACTTACAAGGTTTTTCACAGCAAAGGAAACCATAAAAAAACTGAAAAGACAACGTGTGGAACAGGAGAAAACTTTTGCAAATGATGCAACCAACAAGGGCTCAATCTCCAAAATATACAAACAGCTCATACAACTTAACAACAGAAAAGACAAACAACCTAATTGAAAAATGGGCCGAAGACCTAAATAAACATTTCTCCAAAGAAGGCGTACAAATGGCCAATAGGCACATGAAGAGATGCTCAACATCGCTAATTATTAGGGAAATGCAAATCAAAACTACAGTGAGGTACCACCTCACACTGGTCAGATGGCCATTATTAAAAAGTCTACAAACAACAAATGCTGGAGAGGGTGTGGAGAAAAGGGAACCCTCCTGCCCTGTTGGTGGGAATGTAAGTTGGTGCAGGCACTGTGGAAAACCGTGTGGAGGTTCCTCAGAAAACTAAAAATAGAACTGCCACATGATCCAGCATATAACCAGACAAAAAACTTTAATTCAAAACAATACACGCACCCCTATGTTCATAGCAGTACTAGTCACAATAGCCAAGACATGGAAGCAACCTAAATGTCTATGGACAGATGAATGGATAAAGGAAATGTGGTACATATATGCAGTGGAATATTACTCAGCCATAAAAAAGAATGAAATTATGCCATTTGCAGCAACATGGATGGATCTAGAGATTATCATACTAAGTGAAATAAGTCAGAAAGAGAAAGACAAATACCATATGATATCACTCCTATGTGGAAGCTAAGATATGACACAAATGAACATATCTATGAAACAGAAACAGAGTCACAGACACAGAGAACAGACTGGTGGTTGCCAAAACGGAGGGGTGGAGGGAGAGGGATGGATTGGGAGTTTGGGGCTAGTAGATACAAATTTTTACATTTAGAAATGGATAAACTACGAGGTCCTGCTGTATAGTACAGGGAACTATATCCAAGCTCCAGGGATAAACCATAAAGGAAAAGAATATAGAAAAGAGTGTATACATGTGTATAACTGAGTCACTTTGCCGTACAGCAGAAATTAGCACAACACTGTAAGTCAACTCCACTTCAATAAAGACAAAATAAATAAATAATGAAGGATAACACTGAGCTTATACTTACAGCAGCTCTATGAGGGAGGGAGGTGCAAGTGTTGGCTCCAAGGTGCCAAGGAGGAAAATGAGGCTTAGCCCAAGGTCACACCTGTAGTAATCACTGAAGGCTGCTTTTTAATGGGCTAAGTCTGATTCAAGCCCATGCCTTTAGCCATTAGGTTATAATGTCTCTTAAAGAAAATGAGCGAGGAGGAGAGAGGCGGATGTGTTGCTCTATACTTGTCATCTACATAGAATGAAAGGGCATTGATGGAAAAGACCCAGAGGCTGTTGGGATACAAGTCCCTCCACTACTGGACCTCACCATCCCCACTAGTGACCTTTTCTCTTTCTGGGCATCTGTCTTCGCTCACCAGACGGTGGACTCCATAAGAGCAGAGACCTCGCCTTACGTGTTTCTGATGGACACTTGCGGTTTGGCGTCTTTTCTCATGTTTCCTATGCCTGTGAACTCAAAGGATTTTTCCCAAGCTAGAAGTCTGGGAGGCATCTATAAACCTTCCCTCTCCCCTACCCAACGTATGCCTGAAGGTACCAGCCGGCTTCTTTAGGAACTCTCAAAGACCCTGCTTCCTGCCATCCCTGGAAAACTTTCATCTTTCGTTTTCATCACTGCAACATCCAGGCAAGCGCCTTTCCTGCCTCTGGCTTTGGGTTCCCCTCTGTCTGAGATGAAAACCTGATTGTTCCACTGCTTTATTTAAAATTTTAAATAGCTCCCCAACCTTTACAGGATGTATTTGTAGCCCGCCACCCCCGGCCCTCACGAGCTGTGCCTGATGAAACCTCCAGCTTCCACCCCGACCCCGTGCCCAGTTCCGCCCTGACTGCGTTATATTCTCCGGTCTCTCCCTTGCGTAGGGTGCACCCTCTGTCTGAACAGCCGTGGCCCTGGCTTTGCCTGATTCCTGCTCATCCCTCCGGCTCACACTCCCTGGAAAGTCTCTTCTGCCAAGGTTTCCTCCTGACGCGGGCGTTGGGTGGACCTCAGGCTCTCCCGTGGGATCACAGACCTCTACCACAGCACTCCGCTTACCTTACCTGTATATTTTAAAAATTTATTTAAATTATTTATTTTTGGCTGCGTTGGGTCTTCATTGCTGTGCATGGGCTTTCTCTAGTTGCGGCTAGCAGGCTCTAGAGCGCAGGCTCAGTAGTTGTGGCGCACGGGCTTTTAGTTGCTCCGCGGCACGTGGGACCTTCCCGGACCAGGGCTCGAGCCCGCGTCCCCCGCATTGGCAGGCGGATTCCCAACCACTGCGCCACCAGGGAAGTCCCACCTGTATTTTTATACACATGCTTTATGCGGTTTGGTACCTCCACGGCCCAGGCAGTGCCCAATCAGTGTGATGGGTGCTTTATTAATGTGTGAGGAAGAAATCAGCAGGGAAGAATGAATAGTAAGCAGCCACTTGGTATACACGTGTGGAACAGAGAGGAGCATTGAGTGGATGCTGGGGGATGAGCTGAGCATTCCCAATAAAACCCAGCACTACATCTAAACTCATACCTCACTCCACGAAGAGACGACCCACTGGAGCCGACTGTTCTTGGGACATCGTCCTAGGACGCAGCCCTCCTGCGATTCTGGTCTCGGGCTGCTGGCACACAAGCTCTCAGGGACGTCCTCTACCGTGGCAGAACTTTTACACAGGACTTCACGTTTCCTCACCCCTCGTCCACAGGTCTTAGAACACTTGAGATTTAAAAACAGGCATGTACGTGCTAGTCTCAAAAGACTGTCTTCCAGATGAATGCATTAATGAAGGGTTTACAGAGCAATTTTTAAGCACTAGAACCAAATGCCCAATAAAATCCCTTGCAGCCAGCACAATAAATCTTTCCTCCATCCAGAGCCTCTAAGTACAGATTACTGTTCCCTTTCAACATTCTGAATGCCCAGGGGTTGCTGTGTTGCCCCAGGTCTGAAGACAAGTTTTATTCTTAATGGAGAAGACAGGGGTTCTGTGCACAGCACACATGATAACAATTTGGAAAATGCTACAGGGCCTATTCATGGATGTAACTGTATCTCTCTCTGGCACAAGGCAGAGTCAATCTGGGCACTGGTGAAAGAGGATCGTCAGTGCTTCGGACAAGGAGAATAATAGCAAAGTATAATATGTACAATAGGGACGGCAACAGACCTGACATTTATGAAAATGGGGTGGGAGTGTCCAATCCCTGCCCCTAACATCTGCTGTTTCTAGGCGGGGCATTGTGCTAACTCTTGGGGAAAAATTAAGTCGACACTCATCGGATATTTGGAGGTAACTGTGCACGGTGGGCTCATACTCTTCTACTCTTACTGTCTTGACCTCCACCAGAACCGTGAAACATGTAAGGCGGCAAATCACCTCCTGGCTTTCAGATTTGTACTTCACAAGTTGCCCAGATCACTTAGAAGACTTTGGCCCCAGGCTGGGGTGTGCCCTCAAGGGACATGTCCCCTCCCTGGCCTTTACAGTCTTCTTGTTCGCCTCTCAGAAGGGCCGCACGAGATGTGGTCCCACTTGTCTTGGCTGTCTGTGAGTTTGCAAACATCTGGGGCACCGTTCCAAGCCTGCTCAGAGGACCAGTGGGAATTCTCATTCTTCCTATTTCTAAGGGAGATGGAGACAGGATGATGACGATATCATAACAATCATCTCTCTGCAAACCACAGCAGAGAATGTCTATTGAATGCCTTCTGTGCATGATGATATACCTTAGTGTATACCAGG
This sequence comes from Monodon monoceros, assembly GCF_005190385.1. Classification (NCBI taxonomy): domain Eukaryota; kingdom Metazoa; phylum Chordata; class Mammalia; order Artiodactyla; family Monodontidae; genus Monodon; species Monodon monoceros. The sequence continues at coordinate 10,508,338 of NW_021703766.1, read as the reverse complement.
GCCTATATCACATGACCCTCTAAAGAGCCCATGAGATAACTGCTATTATCCCATTTTACAAAGGAGGTGTCTGAGAGTCACAGAGCTTAGGTACCTTGACCAAGATGAATCGACCGTCTGCCAAGTTGTGGAGATGGGCAAATTCGTCTGATATCAGACCAGGGCTCTGCACCCCTAAACATCTCTCATTCATGTTCATAACATCCAAGTAGTTAAATTCTTATTCAATAGAATTCTTATTTATCGCGATTTTTTTCCAGCATGGTAAAATGTTTAAATTGCTTCCCAAATGGTTTCCAGAGCCATGGTCTCTAATGGAAGAACTGGTTGCTATCACAGTTCTGAAGGACCCCTTTCATACTGAGTAAGTTCTCCAAAGGACATATTTGGTTTTAGTTGTCAAATAAAAGGGGGTGTGAGGGTGCAAGGCTAAACTGCATCCGAAATCAATACGCTCCAGGATGTAATGCACCCTATGTGGAAACTCGGCAGAAATGTGGTCAGGGGCTCCTACCTGGCTTCATAGTTCAGGTGATGAAACCTCTGCATTTTCTTTGCATTAATCCCTAAAACTGGCTCGCCATCCATGGTTTGGCAGAGGCTGGGCTCTCACCTGCAAGGATGCTGTGTACCAGGGTTCTTGGCACATTTTGGACCAGATAATGTCGGGGGGCCAGACATTTTTTACAATGCCCTGTGCATTGTAGGATGTTTTCCTCTACCAACCAGATGCCAGTAGCACCATCCTCCAGAGCTGTGACGATGAAAATGTCTCCACGGCCAAATTCCCCTGGGGGGCAAACTGCCTCCAGCTGAGACCCTCTGAGTTGTGAATGTTAGGTCATTCTAGGGCTCTTCCAACTTCGTGAGTTTGTACCTTTCACTGGGAGTTCGTGGCAAGAGCCGACTTCACGCCCAACTCCTCTCTGTAGCCTAATAACCGCACCTCTTGCCATCGAAGCAAGAGTTAAATACCCTTTCTATGCCTAGTTCTTGCTATTTTCCGTTTGCTTTGGAGAATTCAGTAGCCAGTTTCATCTGCCAATCCTCCCACACTCGCTAGTCTAGCCTAAGTGGCCTCCATATTCTAATTTTTTAGGAGATCAGACTTACTCTAAGCTGTTGTACGGGGGGGGTCTCACACTTCCGGCTGCATAAGCATCGCTACAAATGCTCATTCAAATGCCCCATTTCCCACTAACTCAGTGTGATTCCCACAAACGTATCAACAGCTGAGACGCTCTTAGGGGAAAAAAGATACCACCCATATTTTTGTCACCTTCCTTTTCCATGGGGAACGAGTCCAATGACTCCAAGCCTTTGCCACTTACCTGAGACCAGGGCCCAGGGCTCCATTCTGGAGGGCAGGCATGGCTGTTGCAGACTTGAACCTGAGTGGGTGTGCTCACTGGGCAGAGAGAATGCAACACCGCTTCCTCCTTTTGGAAGGGCTTCTTCTGGACACACTGGACCTTCCGGCTCTGCTGGCCTCCCGCACATGACCGGCTGCACACGCTCCATTCACCTGGCTTCCAGCTTTCAGTGAAAGACAGAATTACTTCTGGTGAAGCTAAGACTATGGATCATCAATTCCAAAGCAGTTACTGTGAAAGATTAACCACGTGATGAAAGTCTAAGGTCAACTGTAGAACCAATATGGCCAATTCATACTGATTCTGCTTTTATAGATTTTCAAGCCTACGTGAGTGTGGTCCATTTGTAGGGAATCACATGTAATCACCACGTAATTCTGGGGAAAAATACGTTCCTGTCCTCTGCAGGCAAAGAAACATGTGCCATTTGGAAATGCGAGCGATTCATTCGTTCAGCCAATTGGGATCTTAAACCCTGCGCCACGGGACCTCCTAGGCATTAGGGTTGGAAAAGATGGATGAAACAATGCTTCTCCCATTAAGAAGCTTATGGAAGAGGTGGCTATGTGGACAAATAAAGAAGATACTTTCTGATAACTGCTACAAAGAAGTTAATAAAAGTACAATAATGAGACTAATGAAACAAGGGGTCAGTGAGGGGGAGAGAGAGGGGTGTGTGTGCGCGCGCGTGCGAGCATCTGAAAGAGAGGGGGGCACATTCGGAGAGGGTCTTACAAAGAATATTTCTAAGTAGGTGGTTCCCCCGACTACTTTTTCTGGTTAGCCTTAAACTTTACTGATGGGTTAGAGATATAATCTCGAGTTCTTTATTTAAAGATTGCCAGGTCACTTCTTTTTTTTTTCACAGCTGTCTGAGACTTGGTGTACACTGAAGAATGATCAACTGCAACCAAGAATCCTTGTCAACAACTGGCTGTGATTAGTTGAAATTCTCTGATTCGAAGGCCTAGCATTAAAAAGATCCACCAGATAGGATGACGATACGTTTCAAAGCATCAATGTCTAAAACTGCTCTTGGTTTACAAATCTTCTAAGTATCATTTGAAAGCATAAAAACATCACTGAGACCAAATGTGTGTTTGTTACACATCTGCATTTCTGCATCTTCCTAGTCCTTTGATATTTGCTCTGGTTTCCCCTGCCCCCCACAAGCCTGAGGTGTGAGGTTAAAGACCTTTCTGTTAGTCCAGAGAATTTAGTACATGAGTTCTAGGATTCTAAGTATTCTAAAACATTGCATAATCCATGTTATCTTAGTTAAAGAGAGATGATACCAAATAAAAGAATTCCTTATATTTGTATAATCATTTTCTCTTACAGTAAGATGCAAAGAAAAGATAAATATTATCATGAAATTATTAGTTTTAATCAACCCCGACCTCACAGACCTGATTCCTCTACTTTCCATTTTCTCCCTTATTGCCTTTTTTTTTTTTTTTTGGCCGTGTCTTGTGCCTTGTGCAGAGTCCTAACCGCTGGACCACCAGGGAAGTCCCCTTACTGCTTTTTTATATTTATCATTTTTATAGCACGTATCTCACTGCATCTCAATTATCTGTTTACACATCCACCTCTTCCATTCGATGGTGGGTTCATTGATGGCAGGAACTACAAGCTATTCATCTCCACCTTCCAGTCCTCAGCTGAGGGCCTGGCGTACCGTAGGGCATATAACATGGTCATTACATGGGAAAATAATGGAGTTAGATCAGATGAACTCCTTTGTCCTTAGAGCTCTAATAGTCTAAGCCCTTATTTCTAGTATATCTCTGCAGAAGAATAGTCCCTAAAAGGTCCCATTATTCAACAGGAAATACTGAGATAAATAATAGGGTTGCAGGGAATTCCCTGGAAGTCCAGTTGTTAGGACTTCGCAGGTTTGATCCCCGGTCAGGGAACTAAGATCCTGCATGCCTCTCACTGCGAGGCCAAAAAAAAATAGGGTGGCATAAAAGGGAAAAGAAGCAAAAGACACTGCCCATTTCACTCCAACTCTGCAGAGTCACTGCAGGGGCTGTTCTGCTTTTAAAGAGCCAGCAAACTTGTTACTACACAGAATATCATTTCTACGTGGAGCCATCAGGAAAGTTCTGGGAGTTAAGCATGACCAACGCTCTCTCTTCCTTTTCATGGATGTACATACGAATGGGGTTCCTTTCTTTTCTTGGTGGAGATAAACAATGATGGAAAGGAGGCTAAAAATAAGAAACTATTAGCTTGCCATTCAAGTGTACTGACAACCCCTACACGTACCTAAACGTACACATGCGCGCGGGCACACGCGCACACAGCCCCATCTAAGGGAGAGATTATTCCACAAGGATCAATAACACTGTCTGGTTATCACGTCTTAGAGCCACGGGATATTTTTAGAGCCAGACATTTCTTAGCAAGAGAGAAAATTCCATGGAAGCCCCCCACATGTCCTTCTCCTTTTTGTGTTCAGGATACAGCTGGTTCCAAACTCTAAGGGAAAAACGGAGTTGACAATTGGACCTAGGGGATCGGTGGGGAGCTGAAGCCCCAAACGATTATGACAAATACACTATTTACAAGGAAAAAAATATGTATGTATATAAAAAGATTGTGCAATATAATCGCATCACCACAAAGCAAACGCCACTTACTAAGATGATCGGAAACAGCGGGGAACACAACAGTGCTGTAGGAGAAACGCTGTCAACTCTATATAAATACATTTGGCAGAAGGTAAATCAAACAAGAAGAGACTCCATTTGGCTGGGAACAGTAGTTAAAATTAGCGTTCAAATAGTAGTGTGGCTAAAATCAATCCAAAAGCAAACCCACTGAGCTCCCCACCGTGTCTCTTCATCAAAAACGGGGTTACCACTTGGGCTCTACACCCTTCCTTTTAACTTTGTGTCTTGCTACTGTGTAATTTGCATTTGGGCTTTCGTGGGCTGTAGAGTAATATGATTTTTAAATTCTTGGATGACTCTATAAACGTTAAGCATACAACCACATAGAGATTTAACTAACATACGATTCTGTGTTATTTAAATATCTGTTTTAGGTCAGAGAAGAGGGGTCTCTATGAAAAGGTTGAAAAAAGATGTCTTTATGCCTTTTTTTTTACCCCAAGGTTATGGTGGCAGAGCCAGAGTCTGAGTGTGTGAAGCAAATTTGTGCTTTTCAAGTTATATATTTTAACTGCAACTCTCGTCTCCTTTCTTATATTGCCTTTTTTGGGGGGGTGGGGCGGGGGGTATTCTGTCTATCTTTGAATCACTTTTTTTTTGAGTCACTTTGGATCAGAGGCATCGACAGTGGTTTCAACCATCTCCTATCAACAATAAAGGCACACAAGTACAGATGCAACCAGAAAGACATTTCCAGATGACTTACTAGGCAGGGCAGGAGAAGGCATTGCACATTTTGGGTTCAGTTGCTGGCTTGGCTCTCGCATTGCAGAATGAGGAATTGACTTGAGTGTTTTGATCCCGTAAGCAAATGGCCTTGACACTTATGTAACCTAATAAGACACGAGAAGTTACAAAGTGAAAATTGCAGGTAACCAATTCCACTTAGTTTCCAAGTGTAGCTTCAGGTTTACCAGGGTTCCGATAATTTACTGAAGATACAGAACCTAAATATTGTACGAAAACACTTCCTTCTGATAAAATCTACAACTAATGTGAATTCCACCCTCATGCCACGCCCCCCCCAACAGTTTTCATATTTTAATAGTTTTTAACGTGTAGCGTCTTAGTTTTGAAGACTGCCATGGATTCTAGAACGATATAGTAATGAAGGCAGGGCAATATTTTGAAATTGAAAACAGGGCAATATCTGTTTGAGGGAAGTATCCCAGAAGCTTTAACTCACACTGCACATATCTAACGGAAAATGTCCTGCAAAGAAAAATCTTGGGGGAATTATGTGTGGAAACTCTAAGGTTTTGCTTTTTCATGAAGCATCTTCTACACTTGCCTGGGAGTGTGTGCACATATAAACAGAAAGTTGAACTCACTGAGTATGTGTTCATGCTTGTCCGCAAGGACTCTGGTTTTTTGTTTCTGCCTGGTTCACCCCACTGCCTTGTTTTCAATATTCATTTCAGGACCTCTCATCAAGATACACTTTATTTTGTGTGTGATTAACTGTATTTGTCAGCTCCCCACATAGGAACGCTGCCCCCTCTTTCAATTCTCTTTATTCACATGGACTTTTCCTTAAAATGGAATCTGAGCAACAGTGAAAAGTCACTCCCGCTAGAATGATTAGGTTGAAGGGGGTTTACTTTCAGGAGGAACTGATCAAAATATTGGGACTCCCTAAAGTCAAGAGTTTGCTTCCGGAGAACGTATTCGTTTGGACTTGTCTTCTCTTAGACTTCCGACATGCTATGGTCTGTGAGTCACACGAAGGTGTTGCTAACTCAAGGCAAAGGAGAATCCCATAATGCACTTGTCCAGCATCCTCCCCTTGGTTGTATTTATTCCCTGTAAATGGAAAATGGATTGAATCTCTCTCTTTCCCAAGGAACCTGTGCTCTCTCTGGAATACCAGGAAGTTATCGCGAATGATCTCAAAGAGCATTTGATACATGAACAACTGCTCATGCTCGAAGACTACGTGAAAAACAGCATAAAGATTATGGTTTCTGTTCGGTAAAAAAAGAGAAAAAAGAACAGAAAATGATACATGTGTGGCATGTGTCTGAGTATGTGAAACACATGTGTTTTTGTTTGCTTCAGAAAAAGAATACGATATAGACCAAAGTATTAACACTGCTATTGCTGATTAAAAGATTATGGGAGATTATTTTCTTCTTTATAGCATATTGCTTTTAAAATGTGTATTAATAAAAAATATATTCCCTTTTAATTATTTCATATATATTTTTAAAAAGAAGTATTTCTTCATATTTTGTTAACTAGCATGGGCAGCTGAAGACAGAATTTCTTCACTTTCTGTATTTCTGCTCTGTCTCTGGTCCCAAGATGCCCCATTTTGCTCAGTGGGATGGACACAGTAGGGAGACCCGCTGTCACCAGGTGCTCTGAGCATGAGGAAATGAGGGACCAACCTTCATGCTTTGGTTTCATGGACTCATTTATGGACTCATTCTTCTTCCCAAAGGGCAAGTGGGACAAAGATTGACTTACCAACCAATATGTGATATTTTGGGACCTAAATAAAATGCCTCCCGTCTACGCACTGAGAGGATGGCTGTTGTTTTTCCCTTCCTTACAAGGGCTATTTCTCGGATTTAATCCATTTCCCTGCGGGGCTGGAATGCCACTGCTTCCACGTGTCAGATCGCTGTCTTAAGTCTGCCTTGCGTGTTTTTTCACTGTCTTGCCCCTACCTTCTCTAAGTCCCACTGGGAGGCTGACAGCAACAGAAAAGTCAGGACAGAAAGACAGGAAGCTGTAAGCTGAAAAATCCATCAATGACTCAATCCTTATAAGAAATGGACACATATTTTCTATTTCCCCCCCCTTGCACGTTTCAGATGCGTAACTTTTGAGTCCCGGTTGTGGCTGACTTGAGAATTGTGTGAGTGGGTTCCTTTCTACATAGGAAAATCCCCGAAGAGTACAAATAATATTTGCTTTTTGGTTTTTTTTCCCTTACAGTGACAGTTCCCATAAAGATAGTTCTTTTGTTGCTTATTTAAACCATACAGTGGAAAGACGTCTGGAGTGAAAGAACCTGTTTTTTTTTTTTTTTTTTTAAAAACAGGGCAGGTGGGGGGGTTCTACAAAAGGAAACTGAGGCAGGGGCCAGACCACACGGGGTCCAGTGGGCCACAAGGAGGAGCGTGGGTTTCATCCAAGTGCAAAGAGGAACCATGGATGACTTTGAAGTAGAAGAACATAATTTCATTTTTTTTTTCTGTTGCTGTAATTTTTTTTGAATTTAATTTTTTTATACAGCAGGTTCTTATTAGTTATCTATTTTATACATAATAGTGTATATATGTCAATCCCAATCTCCCAATTCATCCCACCACCCACCCCTGCCCGCCACTATTCCCCCCGTGGTGTCCATGTTTGTGCTCTACATCTATGTCTCTATTTCTACCCTGCAAACCAGTGAAAGACCCTGTTTGAGGAGAGACGTGGAAGACGGTGAGGAAATCAACTACCTCCACCACAGGAGAAGGAGCAATCTGACTGCACTGTGCTCCAGGTGTGGCTGTGTCTTTCTGAGGCTGGCTGAGTTCCATTCACGACCTGGGGAAGTGCATACTTCCAAGATATCCCCGGATTTTTGCCTTGCATCAGAATCTGGACAGTGTAAGATACAAATCAGAGATCAAGATACAGGTCAGACCCTGGAATTCCAGAAATCTCACTGAACATTTTAGAGATATTTGCATGCCATTTTGACCTCAAAGCCGGTTCACATCATTGTTCCCAAGTAGGTTTTATGCTGATTTAAAGTTTGCCCATGACACTTTAAAATGTGTACCTCTAGAGCATCAGAACTGTGATTTAGAAAGACAGTAGGAAAACAGGACATTTGCTATAAGCCCACAACCCTCAGTTCTAGGCATATCCAATGAATAAGGCAAGAAAATAGATTTTTACCTTATGTTGAAGGAGAGGTTATACTATGAGGTCTCAACCTTCACTTTAAACTTGAAAGCCTAGCATGATACTAAAATATGCTAACTCTCAAAACAGGCATAAAACTCTCAGCAGAAATCATTCTCATACTGAATACTGGGTAGATATATGTGGAACCTCCCAGGTTTGGGATGTTTAAATGTCTTTCCCCCCCCCCCACGGTCTCAAACCTTTGGCCCATATATCTTTGTTCTATTATTTTAGGTATGACGCTAGACAGTTCAACAACTCTCGCAGAGAGATTCTAGTCATGGTGGTGCTCCAGAGATAACGGCTGAAATTCAATCAGCGTATATAGACTTTTATGATTTATCCTGGCTCACAACTTATAATCCCTCTCCTGGATGCCAGTAGATGCTAGACACAAGGGAAGCACACAGAAAACCTTAGAACACCCCACTTAAAATCCCTATCATCAACCTTAGAATCCAGGCAGATTCCCAATAGGATTTCCAAAGAGAATCTGCCCAAAGAGTAGGTGTCTGTTAACTGTGTCCCAGGATGAGCAGATAATACAAAAAGAAATACGATCAGACGTCGTGGTTGGTAATATATATACTGGAATGGATCTGACCTCAAAAGGGCAAGGACTTGGGATAAATCTGACACTATCAGGTCTGACTACAAAAATAAGAGCCATCATTTACTGGCACTTCCCAGGTGTCAGACACTCTGCTGGGCTTTTTCTATGCATTATTTCAAGAGTCCTCTAACAACTCTATAATGTAGGTGTCTATTTTTTCATCGAAAAAAAAAAAACTGAGAAGAATGAACTTGTGCAAGATCACACAGGTGACTGGTGAATGAAATTAAAATAGAATTTAGGCCCTCCAACAAAATGTTCCTAAAGACTGTAAGATATCACCTTTTTTTTTTTCTTGGAGTATAGTTGATTTACAATGTTGTGTTACTTTCAGGTGTAGCAAAGTGATTCTGTTATAGGTGTGTGTGTATATATATGTGTGTGTGCGCGCACATGTGTGTATGTATATATATTCTTTTCCAAATTCTTTTCCATCATAGGTTATTACAAGATATTGAATAGGGCTTCCCTGGTGGCGCAGTGGTTGAGAGTCTGCCTGCCGATGCAGGGGACAAGGGTTTGTGCCCCAGTCCGGGAAGATCCTGCATGCTGCGGCGCGGCTGGGCCCGTGAGCCATGGCCGCTGAGCCTGCGCGTCCGGAGCCTGTGCTCCGCAACGGGAGAGGCCACAGCAGTGAGAGGCCCGCGTACCGAAAAAAAAAAAAAAAAAAAAAAAAAAAAGGTATCGAATAGAGTCCCCTGTGCTATACAGTAGGGCCTTGTTGTTCATCTATTTTATATATAGTAATGTGTATCTGTTCATCCCAAGCTCCTGATTTATCCCCCCCCCCCTTCCCCTTTGGTAACCGTCAGTTTGTTTTCTGTGTCTGGATATCACCTTGTTTTTGGTTTAGGCAAACACATTATCACATTATTTGCCTCCCTTCCTGATCCTCTCTTTTCTTTTTTTTTTTTTTGCAGTATGCGGGCCTCTCACTGCTGTGGCCTCTCCCGCTGCGGAGCACAGGCTCAGCGGCCATGGCTCACGGGCCCAGCCGCTCCGCGGCATGTGGGATCCCTCCGGACCGGGGCACGAACCCGCGTCCCCTGCATCGGCAGGCAGACTCTCAACCACTGCGCCACCAGGGAAGCCCCGATCCTCTCTTTTCTTAACTACTTCGCTTTGTTTTTTCTTTCAAGCTCAAAGCATGAATACAAACAGCTGGTTTTCTCCCAACCCGTGTCTTGTGAAAAACGTGTGTGACCACCAGAACTGGGCATTCATGACCGAGAAGCAAAGCAGGTTTCCAGTTAAAAATAGGAACTCCTGGCTCCGGCTCTGGCTCTGTCTGGTGGGATCCCACCTCCATTAAAGTTGGGTGGGTGGCAGGAGTCCAAGGACCTGCTTACACCAGACCGCTCCTTAGGATGCTACAAAATGCTTTCCACTCCGCTATTAGCGTAAATGTCTCCAGAAGTATTATGGCTTGCTCTGAAGATTCCACGGTGTGGACACCATTTGTCATCCAAGAAAACAAATCCCGGTGGCTCCCAGAAACAACCAAATTGTTAACAGATGGGTCTTTGTTTCCCTCACCCCCATCCAAAACAAAAAGCAAACAAAACACAACAGGTAGTACCATTAAAATCAACAAATGCCTAATTCTCCTTAGTCACCAATGAAAACCTTCTCAAAATCAAGGTCTCAGGAGTCTTTGAATTCCGAGGAGCTTTCTAGCCTTTGCTTTTATTATTTTTGCAGCTAAGTGATACAAAGGGTTCTTGGAATCATGTGTTGAGTCATGGTATAACATTTCATATATTTTGAATAAATAGAATGCTTTCCTTATTTGAGATGTTTTGCAGTGTTTTTGTTAATGTCTCTCGTGTGATACTATGTAAACAGAGACACTTTAGAGCTTTGTTCACAATCAAGCTAGAATTTTGAGAGGAATTTCACATTCAGAAGGTAATACTGATGCCCATGGATATTTCAACTCAATTTCTCCTTGAGTTAAAGTGGTATCTCAAATGTAACACTTTTGGTTGCTATTTTCTTTACGCGGTAGTAATGCGGAGATCTTGTAGGGAAGAAAATAACGCAGCACACCATGTGTGCGAGCATGGCACTAAAATACAGGTGAAATGTATCAGAGTTATAGTGAGCTAAGGCTCAAGATCGGGATGATATCACAACACAACGGAGCTGCATCACACACGCACATAAGATAGACGAGTTCAAGGGCAAGCGTGATAGAGACAGAAATCCACTCACCTAGCTCCGCTTCCTAGTACAACCCCACCCCACATTCAGACTAGATCCTGACTTCCACTGCCGCAGGGGAAAGGGATCCCCAATGGAAATGCAAAGAAAATAAAAAAGAACTTTAGTTCTTGCCTTTTGAACGTCAAGGACTTATGTTCTGGTGATTGAAGAGTGGTTTAGCACATTTTCAATGAGCATTTGAAATATATTCTACTTTTACCTTTTAGACAGATTCTAGAACCTAGGCCATACGTGGCATGTGGTTTCACTGTAAAACTTTTAAGACGTTGCTGTGAACAGCAGGCTGCATTTAAGAGAGGGAGGAAAAAAAAAGGACTGTGAAGGTCAAAGTGTCATCACTATTAAACAAACAAAAACAACCAAGATGTCAAGGTTCCCTAGGCTTCCAGTAAAGCAATCCATAAAATATTATTGATGCTACCATCAAGAAGAGAACGTAGGCAATCTCTCCCGTCAACTGTGTTTCTGCGTCTGGACCCACACATTCCTCCTCTCCTTCTGTTATCCAGGATGTCCTGCCCTGGCTCCTCCCAGGATGCTCAGCCGGGTTGTCCACTATTGCCCTGGATCCCATCTTCCCTCACCTACTTAAGGGCATCGCTGCTAGTGTCGTCCCCTCTCTCTTGAACCTTATTGAAATGTCCCTGTCTATTGGATCATTCGATAAGCACATGAACATGCTATTATATCCCTCATCTCAAGAGGAAAAAAATGATCTCATCTCTACATACACTTCCAGCTCACATTCACTGTTTCCCTTTATAGCAAAAATCCCTCTCAGAGTTGCCTTCACTTTGGATCTCCGCATATCCCTCATTCTCCCGTGGTCCCTCCTTCTCAGGCATCCCTCCCCACCACATCACTGAAATCTCTCTTTCAAGGGCACCTTGTCATTTCCAACAGTCAACGGCTTTGTCTTACTCAACCAATCATCAAGCACTGGACATAGCTGATCACTTCCTCCTGTTTTCGCTATTAGAAACTCATCATTTCAGTTCTTTTCCTCCCCTACTGACCGACTGGCCTTCATTCCTAGTTTCTTTTGCTGAAACCTTATTTCCTAATGATTCAATGTCAGATTGACTTCCAACCTCTCGACCTCTTGTTTTTCTATCCTCACCCCTCTAGGTGATCTCATCCAGTCCTGTAGTTTAAGTGCAATCTACAGGTTGACCACTCCCAAATTTGTAACTGTACAGCAGCGCTTTCCAGTAGAACTTTCTGCAATGATGACAAGTATTACACTATAAACCTGTGTTGTTCCATATGGCAGCCACAAGCCACATGTGGCTCTTGAGCAGTAGTATACATTGTGATTGAAGGATAAAACGTTACGTTTAATTTAATCTAAATCTAAACTTAAAGAACCACGTGTGAGTAGTGGCTACCATACGGGACAGCTGTAAATGAAGCCCATCCTCGGACCTCCACATTCAAAGAGTTAACTGTCTATTGAGCATCTCTACTTGAATGTTTAAAAGGTATAACAAAGTCTAACAACGAACTCGGGATTTTCCACCCTGTTCTCTGAAAGGCTGTTCTCCCCAGTCTCACAAAATGGCAACCCAATCCTCCTAATTGTTCAGGCTAAAATAGAAAGTTGATCTCCTCTCTTTTCCTCACACCCCACACCTAATCGACCAAGAAATGGTGTTATCTTTACTTCCAATATTACTCAAATCTGACCACGTCTCACTTTATCTATTGCTACTGCTGCTTCCTTGGTCTAAGCCGCCATCATCTCTTTGGATTTCCATGATCATGGCTCTCTAGGGATGAGTAGAAGCCATATTCTCTAGCAGAGGAGATGGACACAACCATGCTTAAAAATAATATGGTTACTTAAGAGGTTAAAAACGAAGTGCCATATAACCTGCCAAGGGAAATCAAATGTTACTGTGAACCTGGGGGAAGGGGATCACATGACTCCCTAAGGAAACTGTGTAGCTGTTACTTAATTAATGAAGTATTTTGGTGATGATTCCCGCCAAGAAGCCACAAAAGAATTTATTTTCTTTGAGGATTTCTATTCCCCCCAAAAGGACAACCTTTTTTTTTTTTTTTTGCGGTACGCGGGCCTCTCACTGTTGTGGCCTCTCCCATTACGGGCACAGGCTCCGGACGCGCAGGCTCAGCGGCCATGGCTCACGGGCCCAGCCGCTCCGCGGCATGTGGGATCTTCCCGGACCGGGGCACGAACCCGCGTCCGCTTCATCGGCAGGCGGACTCTCAACCACTGCGCCACCAGGGAAGCCCAAGGACAAACTTTCATATTGAGTTTCCCACCTTCCTTCCCTTAGGTGAAGCAAAAATATGTAAAGATCCTCTGAAAAGTAAAACGTCTGCGCTAAAAGTAGTTAATAGCAAGAAGGCAACTACTCCATTTCATACTATCAAGGTAATAAAAGAAGCTTACTTATGCAGCCACGTCAAGAAGAGAAATAACTCCCACGATTTACTGTAAATGTGCACGAAATTATGCAACTTTAAATGACTAACTCATAACATATGTCGTAGCTGGTTACTGTCATATTACTAGTATAGTTCTATAGCCAGTGGCCTACAGGACATATTGTTTATATTTTTTTGTTGGACATATTAATGCATTCATTGAATGCACAAATGAATAAGACTCTCAAGTTTAAAAAAAAAATCAAATGACTCACGGCTTCACTATAATGTCTGTGTATCTGTAAGGTCACAGGGGAGTTCTATGTGTAATCACGTAGGCTGAAGGACAGTATTTGTATAAACCAGCAGAAAGCTGACTTTAGAATTTACTTTAACATCAGCTCACAAAGCCTTCTTAAAGAGAGTAATTATTTAAACAAATAGACACCAAGACCAAATATATAAAAGATGAGTATTTGTCAATTACATTATTTGCTTCTCTATGATAATTCAGGCATTCTCTGCCCTTTTTCTAATCCTGTATGAGGAACAAAGTAGCCAAGAATGGAATACACAGCAGTTGTCTTATCTTCTACTGTTTGATGCTTGCAATAGCCAATCCTTTGGAAATAGACTGATCGTCTGGCTGAAAGAATCTCTAAGTCCCTTCTTTACTCCATTCTGAAGAAAGACTGGACTTTGTTTAAAAAAAAAAAATGTCAATCCCACCCACAGGAATGGCTACATAATTTGCGGGGCCCAGAGGAAAATGGAAATGCAAGGCCCCTCGTTTAAAAAAATGATTAAGGATTTCAAGCTGGTGACAACAGAACAGTGAACCAAACATAAGGCACTTCTGGGTCCAAGGTCCCCTGTGACTTTGCGGGTTCCACGTCCATGAAGCCACCTCTGCCCAACCTTAAGGCTGAGGTTTTCTCACCTGCATCAGTTTTAAGACACAATTTAAAATGTTCCAAATTCGACATGGTCCTGCGGTCTAACAATGACTTTGCCCACTCCTCTCAGTGGACATGACACCCACTAATTTGGCAGGCTCGGCTATACCTAAGTACCTCAGTGTGACCATGACCATCACCTTGACCACAGACAGCGCGACCCACCCGACGCTCGGAAGCAGGACCGTGGGACGATGTGTGATAAGCGCGTAGCTAAGATTCTAACTGCCTCTGTGGATGCTGAGGAGCGAACACATCTGAAACAATACGTCATTTGAAAATGCTAATTCCCATCACTCACATCTATTTAGAGATATTTTCAGTGACCCTGTCAAGCGCAGTCGATAACTTTTTTCAGCACCAGTGGAGAACACAAAGGCCCTCCATGTCACATGGATGCCACAACCCTCCCCCACCCCCCATCGTAGCACAACGTCACAATAACGCCCCGTCCTGCGCGTCGGACTGTATAGCCCAGCTGTGAAATGCACAAGTTTGGAAAGACTGCCAGCAATTCAGTCTACTTAACTGGACTCAGTCCAGAGGATTTTCCAGCCAACTGGCACTGGGTCTCTAACTTACAGTTGGCAAGCAACCTCCTTAAATGCTTCCAGGTCCTCAGTAGAACTGTTCAGTGTCTACCTTTAACACACCAACCACCTGACTTCAGACACAGCACTCAGCAACTCTGACCGCAGGGTGCGGAGCTATAAAATTTACAGCTTCTTAAGTTGGAAAACCACAGACGGGGGCTGGACTCTACCAACTGCCCTCTGAAGGAAGGGGGATGCAGGCTCCGCTTGGGGCACACGAAGTTAAAACAAAGGACACATTGAGTAATCTTGGGTAAACAGCTTGCTTTCTGTCACTCCCACTTTTAATTTTTAATGTGCAAACTATAAATGCCTTCAATCAGCTTCATTTTTGTTTCATTACTTAAGGCCCCTTTTTCCTTTTAAGGAAGTTGTCCTAATTCTCCCATGGAAACTAAAGAGTTATGCATAGGTTCTGAAGACCGACTTTTTATTTAGTGCCTGCTTGGAAGCTTATTTCTTGTCTTCAGTAATGTACTTGATCGCTTTAAAAAAATTACAGCAGCAATACTTAGTGTTATGCCAGGCAAAGCACTGTACAAGCATTATCTCATTTAAAGCTGATAACAACACTCGGGACTTCCCTGGTGGCGCAGTGGATAAGACTCTGCGCTGCCAAAGCAGGGGGCCCGGGTTTGATCCCTGGTCCAGGAACTAGAGCCCACGTGCATGCCGCAACTAAGGAGCCGGCGAGCCGCAACTAAGGAGCCCGCGAGCCGCAACTAAGGAGCCCGCCTGCTGCAACGAAGACCTGAGGCAACCAAATAAATAAATATTAAAAAAATAATAAAGCTGATAACGATACTATGAGGAAGGCACAGTGCTGTTAATATCTTAGTACTGTAGATGAACGCACCAATACACAAGGTCCCGTAGCTAGTAAGTAGCAACACTGCGAACGCAAGTCTCTGATATTGTCCGACTCCCAAACTGGACATCTTAACTCTTGGGACACTGCATCTCCAGCTCTGAAATGTCACATCTAGGATTCTAATTTAAAGTTCCAAAAACTGGATGAACTGTTGAAAAGACGTTGTCACTGGGATCCAAGAGCATGCTATAACATTTACATTGTGCTATCGGGTTCCAACCTGAAAATGTTGTTTCTTGAACACGCTAATATCTGACTTAAGGATACATGATTTTTAATCTCCTCAGTCCATTTTCCCCTGCATTTATAGAACTGTTGGATTTCACCATTGTTTTAACCGCTGAAGTACAACCTGCTTTATAGATTGACCCCTTCCGATAAATGATGAATTGCGCCGTACATTACGCATTGGCTAAGTCAGGGAAGGGATAGTTTTGTAGTGTGAATTCCTGTTTTTGTATAATCCTGTGATTTTTTGGAAGCCTCATGATGTGAAAAATCAGCCAGTTGTCTTTGCCTTCTTGTTTGCTTCAAAGCCTGGAAAACATGACCAGGTATCACCACTGCTATTAGGTGTGAGTGAGTTGGATTTGACAAGACACAGCACCACAAAGATCCCGATCGGGGCCTTGGAATTACATCTGTGAGGCAGCTTCAAAGGTGTGGGCTGACACATTGAACCCCGACTACAGTTCTAATTCAACTCATCAACATTCCTCAGAGTTTAGTGAAGAGAAATAGTGTTCTCTGACCTGTCACAGAAGTATTTGCCATGAGTTAACTGGAGGCCTGCACTTCAAATAGCAAATGGCAATCTCTAGACAAATGATGTGGCATCATGAAAGCACATCTGAATCGTCCTCTGGAGTCTGGAGTTTCCCATCATGTGTTCTGAATTTATTCTCCATTACTTCTTTGCCTCTTTTGTGTTTTGTGTCTTCACCCCATCCCTGCTCCTTGGATAATCTCCTTTCCCTTACACTGATTTTATCGTGAGGCACATCTTTACTCATTTCAGCCCCTTCCCCTTGTGGGGGGCAGGGGATGCAGACAGCAGGGTCACAAGGAAGGAGCTGGCTGAGAAGGTAAGTCTCTGTCAGTGATGCTTGCACACGGTCAACTCAGTGATCAATGTGCCTGTCTACCTGGTCCCCCGCCACCCCATCATCTCCTTTTGCCAAAGAGCGGAGGAAGTTGTTTATTATAGTAATTTTCTTTAGATGTCTTTTTCTGCCTTGAAACTGGCCTGTGGTTAACCTATTTCTCACTTACTGTCATTACAAAGGCTGCTGTATTTGTCAGCTGCAGGATTCTCTCTCGGTACACGATTCATTGGGAAAGGGTTTTCAAAGAGTTAAACACGCCCTTTTGCCTCTTAACAGAGAGAGAAAAAAAATCCTTAACATAAAGGAGAGCTTTCATTTTTAAGACTTTTTTTTTTAAGAAAAGGAATGCTGTAAAAACACAGGGGATCATATTTCAGTCCTAGACTAGCAACCTGTGTTATCATGTCGTCCTGACTCACTGTTTATCAGACAGAGACGAAGTTACTTTATAAATGAAACACTCATGATGAATTTCCTCACCTACCCTCCAACTGCATGACAGTTTGATGGAGAATATGACTCATTCACTGTTGTGTGTGAGAGAGAGACAGATAGAGAAACAGAGACAGAGAAAGAGAATAAAGGAGAGGAAGAAGAAAGGGGGAGGGGCACGAGAGGGGGAAGGGGGAGGCGGGGAGGTGGGGAGAAGTGGGGGGAGAGAGAGAGTGAGAGTGCATCAGCTAGCAAAAAGAGCTGATCTTCAGTCACTTCTAAAGAATGTATCATCTCTAAGTGGACACCTTCACTAATCACGAAAAAAAAAGAGAATTTTTGTGTTTTTCATTCTCATTGCCAAGGCTCCCTAAAATTATATCTTAAACGGGCCTTTTGCACTGCACTTATACAAAGGACAAAACCAGTGACCTTACATTACCTATAGCTCAACCTCAAAACGGAAAAACATTAAATTTTCAGCCATACTCAAAATGCCCAGCATATCGACGTCTACTTCAGATTAAATGATTATTTTTCAACGAAGACGTGTAAATTTCGACTCTGAACTTCAGTTTTCACATTTCTACCACTTCAACGTTTAATTCCTTGTACAAGACACACACATACACACACACATGCACACACAATTTAGCTATGTGATGTGCAGAAGATTTAGTTTTTCTTGTGTTCCCAAACCCAGTAAAATAAATACGGTAGGTCTATGCATAGTATCCTGAAGACTATTGAAATATAAGCTGACTTTTAAATCTTTCAGATGACTAATGAGTGCACTAGTTCAATGAGAAATTCCTTAGACTCTGTGCCAGACTCATGTTGTAGGGGATAAGCTGAAATAAAGAAAGATGTGGAAATGATCTAGTTTATAATAACTGTGTCTGTAGTGATCTCAGAAAGTATATGGTTGCCAAATCAATATTGATTTCTTTCTGTGCTGGGGTGTGCACGTGTGTGAGTCATTTTCCCCTGGGCAATGCAGAAATATGATACAGGGTCATGAACATTAGCTCCATTTCTCCAAGTCATTTACATGTATATGTATGTCTGTACTTCAAAATAAAAAGTTGACTGATGGACTTAAATAATGCCTAAAAATTTAAGACCTCAGACAATCATATAAATCCTTGATTACCCTTAGGAATTTCCTCTTGGCCACTGAGGAAATTAAGGGGCCAGCTCACCCTAAATTGACATCCACCTGTTGCTAATGTTGGACCATGTAGAATCCGGGTTCCGAGAAGAATGAAGGTTTGTAACAGAGACTGTATTTGAAAATTAGGCAGGCGCATGACTTGGTGATAAAAGTGAAAATCTGTTTTCCACTTAAACTGAGCTTCCCTATGAAGACATTCTGTAAAGTTCTGACATTAAAAATAACCAGAAGCAGAAGACACTTTTGTGTCAGGCCATGCACTTATTTCTTGAGGTTAACTGACAGCAGTCAATCTGTCCCAGGACTGCATTACCCCTGCCTTGCACTAGAAAACACCCAGAAATAAGTGAAAAGATCTGTTAAACCCACCACCCTGGGAGGGCAAGTTGCTGTTCTCCCAGATTAAGGTAAGTCAACTGTGAGCTAACTGGTCAGCAAGTTCTTACGTGTAAATTATTCACTTTGGGAAAGGCAAGCCGTTCAGAAAGCAGATCGATTCTTCAAATGCAATTGAGGAGATCAAATTTCAATATTTAAATGCCCTTCACTGTACTTAACTTTCAACTGTACAATTCTAGGACTAGTCCTAAGAGATGATGAAATCCAGTGGTTTTTAAAATGTGTACCGCAGAAGTCTAAGCCTTTCAGAGAACTTCAGATTACAACTGTGGTTTGGGACAGAAGGGCAGAAATGGGGAGGAGAGGCTGGCCTCTGGGCCCTGTCACTCTTGACTTTGGTCAGAGAAAGTCTCCTTGCACTCGATTTATTGTCTCCATGTATGATTTTTCAACTTGGAAAGAAGATTCTACTATTTATTTATTTTTAATATTTATTTATTTCTTTGGTTGCACCAGGTCTCAGTTGCAGGAGGTGGGCTCCTTAGTTGCAGCACGTGGGCTCCTTAGTTGCGGCAGGCAGGCTCCTTAGTTGCGGCTCGTGGGCTCCTTAGTTGTGGCATGTGAACTCTTAGTTGCGGCATGCATGTGGGATCTAGTTCCCTGACCAGGGATCAAACCTGGGCCCCCTACATTGTGAACGTGGAGTCTTATCCACTGTGCCACCAGGGAAGTCCTTCTACTCTTTAAATGAATGAATGAATTTTATCATTGGATGTCATTCATTCAGTAAATTTTTGTTTTTGAGTGACCACGACGTTCCAGATACTGTGCCAATTGTGGAATCTACAAAGAGGAGTTAAGTCATCTTTTGGCAACATAGGGCTTCAGGTGCTTAGAAGTGCTTCAAGACAGTGTTACAGGACAGAGTAGAAGATATTAGTTTAGTCTGGGGAAATCATTTCCCAAATGAGAAGACTGGGCCTCAGATAGTTTAAGTGACTCACGCAAAGTGACAGAGGAGTATCTGAGTGACCCGTATCACCAACTATTTATAGAGATGTTCCCTGTTCAAACCCACGTTGCTTCCAAAAAGAATGGGATCAGCCTACCAAAACTCACTCTTTACATTTTTTAAAGACCTGAGACTATAATGATTTGCTGACATGATTTATGTCTTAACCATTGGTGCATCTCCAATGTCTATACAGGGCTGGGCCCAAATGGGCACTCAACAAAAGTTTAGTTTTCTTCTATCAGACGTCAAGAGAAAATAAACAGAGGAATACTGCTTTGAAGGTAGCTACCTAAATCAACACATGCCAAAGTAGATGAAGATAAGACTTAGCTAAGATATTGGGAGGATCTGATTAAAATAAATGAGTGAGATATAAAAAGGGACATTATCCTTACACTGCTATCCTCATGTGTTCTGGCAAACACACCCTTCTGCTGAATTTTACACTATAATACGAGCTCAGTGAACGTGCAGTCATTTTAAGCGGCCAAGAGAGAAAATGCTTTCTTTCACAGACTTATACTTTCTGTGGATAGAACAGCACTTTCCATTTTGGTAGGTTCCCACTTTCATCATCCCACAGGATTGTGAAACACATTCAACATTTCGTATTGGACTGAACATATTTTTGGCTCCAAAAGTATTCATTTTAGTTCAATTCATAGTTGCATGGAAAGGCATATGAACTTTATTTAACTTCCTTTAAAGAAGAAGGCCATGGATTACTTGGATGTTGATATATAGCCCAGTTTGGGAAAATGTAATTTATCACTTATTGTGATTTTCAGTTTTTAAAGTCACTGCGTTCTCTCGATTTTGGAAAGGCATGAGCATGTGATAAAAACTGACCTGAAATTTGATGATGTTCTCCTGAGAGCAATAAAGTACAATTTAAATATTAAAGTCATTAGCCCAAATTCTTTGAAAAGATAAAATAGACATAATACGAGGTTACTGGATTGGATTTTTAAAAATCTCCTAAAATAGTTGCAAGTTTTGAATGAAACCATAACTCCTTTAAAAAATACAAGCAAGGCATGACCAATTAATCATACATGTTTCCCTCTGGAATATTTTCAGACAAGTCACATTCTTAGGACATCAATTGAAGCTTTCATGGAATCTGTAAGTAGAATGTATACATAAAGTAAGACTTTGTAAAAACAACAGCTAAGCAAATGTGACCTTACTGCATTGTGGTGAAACTACAATTTTGTATTTATAGAGATCTTATTATAGTTTTTACCCTATTTATATAGTAGGGAAAATTATTTTATAAAACCGTACATATCCAGTTGAACCTGGGGAAGACTTTATGTTTTTATAATTTTACTAGATCTATCCAATAATTTATCCTTACATTTTGATTGTTTGTGTGTTTGCTTTTTTCCCCCGAGGAGGTGTCTGTATCTGCAAGGACAATCCATCTGTTTTTGTTTGCTTCTTAGTTTGTTTTCTGGCCGTGCCCCACGGCTTGTGGGATCTTAGTTCCTCGACCAGGGATTGAACCCAGGCCCTCGGCAGAGAGAAAGAGGAGTCCTGACCACTGGACCGCCTGGGAATTCCCTGTAAGAAAATCGATGACGAACCTGACCGATTCTGCAGAACTCCATCACCAATTAAGGCCACCCTTCCATTTCTCAAAAATAGCTCCTAATCGTCAGGAAAATGTTTGGACCTGGTGAACAGTCCAAAGATTTACTTTTAATCAGCACTAAATAATGGAGATGAGTGAGATAAGGAGCTACGCTTCAATTAAGCAAAGCCCAAATAAAAATTCTCGGCTTCAGGCTGGCATAGCGTTCGGTGACAATGTGGCCATTATCTGGTCAATTTGATCAACACAGACAATGACAGGGGACATTCAGGTTCTAAAGATGAAAGTCAGAAGGAACTCTGTGATTCTGCTTTGCACTTTCCATCACTTCCTGTCTCATTCTTTGTTGTGTTTTCCCGCAGATAACGTATGTTTAACAGCAAACCTTAAATTACAAACAGAACTGTGAAAACCTACCGGAATGACTTTGTGATTATGAAGAAAACTGGACAGAGAAACAGCAACGACAAAAAATGGCTGCTTGTCATCAAGTAGTAAAACACATATTTCTTACGAGGAATCATTTGGACTTAGTTCTGGTTGCCCGGGGCAGAAGCCCTGAGAGACACCCACCTTCCAATTTGGTAACTTTCTAGCCACAGAACTTGGTTTGTGTACATCTGCTTAGAGATGGATCAAAGGCCTCGTGGCAAAACTAATGAAACCATGTTGCTCTAAAACGAATCCCTTGCAAGCTAAATATACCTCTCTAAAGAAAATACACCTTTTCTAAAGAAATGGAAAAGATGTTTGCTGCCCAAATGCTTGATAGAAAAGAAATAAATATATGCACCTAAAAAATTAGGACTGAATAAAAAGTCTCAAAATCTTTAACCAGAAAGTTCGATTCCTATGCCTTAGGTGTAATTACAGGGTGATTTTAGGGCCTTGATTCATTGTTGAGCTCCAAACTACCCTAAAAATAGTCTAATTTGATTTGGGGTTCCTAATCTCATCTTCTGAAATAAAAGAAACAACCCAATCAAAAAATGGGCAGACGATCTTAATAGACATTTCTCCAAAGAAGACATACAGATGGCCGAAAAGATGCTCAACATCACGAATTATGGGAGAAATGCAAATCAAAACTACAACGAGGTATCAGCTCGCACTGGTCAGAATGGCCATCATCAAAAAGTCTACAAACAATAAATGCTGGAGAGGGTGTGGAGAACAGGGAACCCTCCTACACTGTTGGTGGGAATGTAGATTGGTGCAGCCACTATGGAGAACAGTATGGAGGTTCCTTAAAAAACTACAAATAGAACTACCATATGACCCAGCAATCCCACTCCTGGGCATATACCCAGACAAAACCGTAATTCGGAAAGATACACGCACCCCAGTGTTCACTGAAGCACTATTCACAATAGCCGAGACATGGAAGGAACCTAAATGTCCATCAACAGAGGAGTGGATAAACAAGATGTGGTACATGTATACAATGGAATACTATTCAGCCATAAAAACGAATGAAATAATGGTATTTGCAGCAACACGGATGGACCTAGAGATTATCACACTAAGTGAAGTAAGTCAGACAGAGAAAGACAAATACCATATGACGTCACTCATATAGGGAATCTAATTTTTAAAAAATTATACAAATGAACTTATTTATAAAACAATCATGCAGATTTAGAAAACAAACTTACGGTTACCAAAGGGGAAATGCGGCAGCCAGGGATAAATTAGGAGCTTGGCGGTGCTTTGTGTCCACCTTGAAGGGTGGGATAGAGAGGGTGAGGGGGAGACGCAAGAGGGAGGAGATATGGGGATATATGCATATGTATAGCTGATTCACTGTGTTATAAAGCAGAAACTAACACACCATTGTAAAGCAATTATACTCCAATTAAGATGTTAAAAAAATAAATATGTAAACACACACACACACAAATTAGGAGCTTGGGATTAACACACACACACACATTCACACACACACACACACACACTACTATATATAAAGTAGATAACCAACAAGGACCTACTGTATAGCACAAGGAACTCTACTCAATACTCTGTAATAACCTATATGGGTAAACAATCTGAAAAAGAATAGATACATGTATATGTATAATTGAATCACTTTGCTGTACACCTGAAACTAACACAACATTGTAAATCAACTATATTCCAATATAAAAAAAAAAGACCTGAGAGGGTTGGAAGAATATTTCCTAAAGACAGCTGCTCTCAACTGTGAAATCTTTGCAGGACCTTCTATCACACAGACAGAGATGACAGGACCTAGTATCTCAAGTTCACAAGATAATGGGAAGTTAACCCACGGTCAAGACCTAGGGCCAGGGTTGCAAACTCAAATATCTACTGGGACCAGAAGTTCCTTTTTCGTGAAAGATGTCAAAATCTATATTTTTATAAGAAATCACCTGATATTAAACCTCTGATCCATTTTTAAAAAATTATGAAGATCTGGGAGCTGGATTTGGCCTGTGGTTGCCAGTTTGCTCATCATGGTCTGAGGTTTAGGTTTTTAAAAAATATATCTGTTATATGCTCAGAAGGCAGAAGTATGGTAACAGTTAGAAACGTTATGCGCCAAGCACTCTGTAAGCACTGAAGTTATCTTAAATTCTTCTTATGCTAGCACTGACAGTTAGCTGGTATTGTTTGCCCATTTTTACAAATGTGGACATTAAGTGACACAGAGGTGAAGATACTTGTCCAAGTTACATAGCTAATTACAAGTCTGTACTCTTAACCATACAATGGGTACAACATCTGACTTAGAATCCAAAGTTATGTTTAGTCTATATACAACGGAATATTACTCAGCCATTAAAAAGAATGCCATTTGCAGCAACATGGATGGACCTAGAGATTAACATACTAAGTGAAGTAAGTCAGACAGACAAAAACAAATATCATGATATCACTTATATGGAGAATCTAAAAAAAAAAGATGCAAATAAACTTATTTACAAAACAGATATAGACTCATAGTCTTAGAGAATGAACTTCCGGTTGCCAGGGGGAAGGGTGGGGGGAAGAGATAGATTGGTAGTTTGGGATTGACATGTACACACTGTTATATTTAAAATAGATAACCAACAAAGACCTACTGTATAGCACAGGGAACTCTGCTCGATACTCTGTATTAACCTAAATGGGAAAAGAATTTGAAAAAGAATAGATACATGTATATGTATAACTGAATCATTTTGCTGTACACCTGAAACTAACACATTGTTAATCAAATATACTCTAATATAAAATAAAAATTAAAAAAATAAAAAACGCAGTGCTTAAGAATCCGCCTGCCAATGCAAGGGACACGGGTTCTATCCCTGGTCGGGGAAGATCCCACATGTGGTGGAGCAACTAAGCCCGTGCGCCACAACTACTGAGCCTGAGCTCTAGAGCCCACAAGCCACAACTACTGAGCCCACGCACCACAACTACTGAAGCCCGCGCACCCTAGAGCCCGCGCAACGCAACTACGGAAGCCCGTGCGCTCTAGGGCCTGCATGCCACAACTACTGAGCCCGTGTGCTACAACTACTGAAGCCCGTACACCTAGAGCCCGTGCTCCACAACAAGAGAAGCCACCACAATGAAGAGTAGCCCCTGCTCGCTGCAAATAGAGATAGCCTGCGTGCAGCAACGAAGACCCAACACAGCCAAAAAAAAAAAAAAAATGTATTTCATAGCAAAAATTAAAATAAAATAAAATAGGTCCCTTCAAGGGGGAAAAAAGTTACATGTAGTCATACTTTTAAACTATCTTTTTTTATTCATCTTCCTTAGTAAATGTTTAAGACTAGTACCTTAAATAATAACAATAATAGCTGAATTAAGCTTATGTTTCCTTGATTCCAGAAGAGTATAGCAGTATGACTGGACTGAGAGGAGATATCATACTTGTAGATGGAAAAGATTTGGGCTCCAATTCAACTCTGCTTTTTTCCTAGCTATGTGAGTTAGGCAAATCTTTTAACATTTCTTCACACTTCTTTGCTTATTTTTCTGGCAAGTCAGTGAGGTAGGTTTTCTATCCCAATTTTGCAAGTGAGAAATTGAAACTCCACGTGACTAACAGGAGTGCCTGGTCACATGAGTCCTCAGTACATGGTGGCCACGACTTCTACACAACCTCAAGCAAATCACGTGCCTCCGAAAGTGCACAATTAGCCCCATTTTACACACTGGAAAAAGCAAACCCAGAGACGTGACGAGGACCAAAGAAAATGTACCCAGGATAATTGCGTTACAGAGTCATTTGCAGACATGGTGGCTGTTTTTATTATCCTCATCATTACCCACTTATTTTTTTTCTTTTCTCACCTCTAAAGAAATGATAGCTTACAAAAGTAAGGTGGTTTGCTATGACTAACACTTTCCTGACATCAAGCAAGTGTGCTTTCTGTTACATCACTCTGCCTCCTAGGCCAGCGGATCTATGTGATGAACAGCCACCATGGATGATCCCAACAGCAGACACAGACAAAAACTGGAATCATGTAAAGACGATTCCTTGTATATTCCTCAGCATTCAGAACAGCCAAGTGTACCCGCATCTGCATGTGAACATCAACACATTCTCTCCGGGACCCATTGGATCCCTGCCCGCTTCCCCCAGATGGAGCTGCTGTCTTTTCCCCTTTGCACATTGAGATTTAGCCTATTAGGAAACAAATTTGAACTAGGATTTTTTTAAGCTAGCTCAAATCGGGGTCATCACTATAAATTCCACAAGAGGCACCGAGAACTGAATAAAGAGAAGGGGCTTACTTCAAAGACCAGGGTCTCATTGGTGGGTCCCAGCGCGGACAGGCGTTCTGGGTGGTTGAAGGTGCGCTGGTACTCAAACACCGTCCCCGCGAAGGCGAACTCCCCTGGCCAGTCGATGCTCCAGCCCCCCGTGAGGTAATACTTGTGACTGAGGCTTCGGACGGCGAGGTAACTGGAGGATATCTGAAGCTCCTGGACCTCGATGCTGCGGGCGCCCGGTGGGACGGTGACAACCGGATAATATTCTAAGTGGAAAAGAACAGAATATTTCTGACATCCACATCGTGCATTGGAGATGGGCTCAGAGACAGGTAGTGGCCATTTTTACAGAGTGGGGTGTTTGACCATCAGCTGACATTCATTTCTACTCTTATGAAGTGAAAACACTCAGTTATTTCATTTTCCAAGTGGTAGGAACACCAGAGAGAGAAAATGGGTGACCTTTTCCCAAGCACATGTGTGTGGACAGAAAACGCTCTTCCCTTTTCCAGAACCACAAAGGCCATGCAACTCAAGGATGCTTTTTATTTTTAATCTACCTGGAAAAAACTTGGAGCCACCTATTCTCAACAGTGATGTGCAGAAGACAGGGCTCAAAGTTCAATTCTACTCAAGATAATGAGAGAATTGCTTCAAATATTCATCTGACATTGTAAGTGTGGACCATCTAAGTTTCATAATTCTTTGTTTAACAAATGCACGTGGGGCATATGGCAGCCTGGTCAGAATATTGAAATTGCTAAGCAGAAAGGCGTTTGCTGAACACCCCTCTGGGATGTATGTATTGATGAAACTACTCACACGAAAAACCCACCAATCCTCCCTTGCTCTTGCATAAGCACCAAAAGCCATCATCTACTGTGTGTCAGGTGAGTTAGTAAAAGGCTCAAGCGTACTTAGCATGACTTAAGTTTGCCCAGCAGCAAAGGGTGCGTCCCACCAATGACAGCACTGAATTTGCAGCATCACTTACCATTCGCTTTGTGCTGGTTGAGGTACAGGCCTTTATAAAACTTGCAAGTTGAATTGTCACCTTTGCAAACACCACAGGCATCTGAAACTGCTTTAGAGCCAAGTTCATGATCGCATCCCACTGGCTGTAACCAAAAAAAAAAAAAAAAAAGGGAGAAAAGTCAAAGACTATAGAAGCCAGTAGCTTAGAATAACCAAGAGGTACATGGTTTTCCATATTTACTGAACATTAGGAAGGTAGGGCAGATTTATGGTTAAAAGCAGAGTCCCAAGTTTGACTAGGCATTCAAATCCTTCCTCTGTCATGACTGGATGTAAGATTAGGTAAGTTACATAACTTACAGACATCTGTAAAACTGGAATGAAACGTCACCACTGCTACTAATGGGAGGGGAATTTATTCAGGCCAGCTCTACCAGTGAAAAATAAAAATGCTGGGACACCACCCCCTTCCCCACCACGAACACACACACAACCCTTAAAAGATCACAGAGCTCACAATCAAATTAAGACCAAAGAGAAAGTGGATCCCGGAAGAAAAAGAAAAACTAATCTGAAATAAACAGAGTGCTATTTCCAAACACACTTATGAGGTTCTAATCACAGAGTGAAAATACTTAGTGAACACGAAAGAAAAGTCTACTACTACTATTATTTACATTCTAATTGAATTTTGACAACTACTGTGTAAAGTAGAATATATCATCATCTCCATATGTGGAAAGAGTAAAAAGGCAACTCAAAACACTGGATGGGGGTCACACAGAAATTAAGAGGGAATTTGGAGATAAAACTCACATCCAACTGGAAAATGTTACCCTCTTCCCCCCACACCACCTGCTTTTATCCAGACCCAAGAATCTCTTGGAACACTTCTCACGCTATGCATTTGATAGGAGGCAACACAAGCATGACCATACACCCCAAAGCAGAGATGTTCTCTTACTTCACAAATCCCATCAATGCAAACATCATTTTTGTGTGGGGAGCAAGGAGTTCCGTCTTTCACCTTGCTGGACATGGCAAAAAAGAATTCAAAGTTCTCAGCCTTGCAGTACAGCTTACATCGATCTTCCTCTAGAAGCAAAGAGATCAAAAGAGGTCATGGTCAAGAGGAAATCATAGGAAAATGACACGAGTACCAAAAAGATGAGTTAAATTTAATTAGAAAGCTATTACGATCAAGATGGAAGATGTTACACACAGTTTTCTGGGCAGATGTGTGTGGCTTTTAAAAATATGAGTTCCTTTTAGTAGTCCATATAACGTCTGCTTTAACATTGATACATGAGAATTTTATTTCTCTAATCCTGAGTAAAGAGCCATAATACACGTGGTTGGTGGGTTGTGTCACTACCCTCCTTGGATAGTAGATATTTAAGGCTTTACAGGCCCTGAGGTCAGCCATTAACATTATGTAAATGAAGGACAATTGCTGTGTCCCAATAAAACGTTATTTTTTTTATTTTTTATTTTTTTTGCGGTACGCGGGCCTCTCACTGTTGTGGCCTCTCCCGTTGCGGAGCACAGGCTCCGGACGCACAGGCTCAGCGGCCATGGCCCACGGGCCCAGCCGCTCCGCGGCATGTGGGATCTTCCCGGACCGGGGCACGAACCCGTGTCCCCGGCCTCGGCAGGCAGACTCTCAACCACTGCGCCACCAGGGAAGCCCTAAAACGTTATTTTTAAAAAACGGGCCAGATTTGGCCCACAGGTCATAGTCTGCTGACTGTGATTTAGGACACGGATTATTTTACATATTTATTCAGTCTGTTAAGAGCGAAAATTCTAGGCACTTTGGAAAAAAGGCATATGGTCAATAATGTTTATAAAACATATAGAAAAGAATCATGAAAAGGAGGAGGAAGCAAACAAACTAAACATTCAGGTTAAAAAAATGTAATTTTTATTGATAATTAAGTCCCTGAGAGGTTTCTGGTATCACAGGCAAAAACAAAGAAGCATTATCTCTATAGAGCACTTGTTATCAGAAAGGAGTTGTGCCTATTTCTCCAATAGAAAGAGTTCTTTCTTGGCCAGGAATTCCAGATGACGTTTCTCCCATGAGACCTGATGTGCAACCGTGTGATATCCCTGATAAGTCTTACAACAAACGTGTAAACAGTTTGCAAACGGTTGTGCTTCATAAAACCTCTCAATAAAAGACAAAGTCAAAAATATGAAGGCAAAAAAAAAAAAAAAATATGAAGGCAGTGAAATTATTATGGTCCAAATATGCAGCCATGTGGATGGATTCCATTTTTTTCTCACCTAGGAATTCTTTCTAATACAAGTTTTATCTCACGCCTCCTACCCTGTGCATATGAGATTAGGGAGCTGGAAGGCATGTTACCCTCTTTTTTCTCCCTCATTCCCAGGAATTAACAAGTTCTAGAAAGTTCAGTTTTTCCAGTACAGGTTCCTGGGAAAGTTTAGGAACTAGTCTATTAGAAAGAAACAAAGAAGCTGGGGCAGGGGATAAATTAGGAGTTTGGGATTAACAGATACACACTACTATATATAAACAGATAAACAACAAGGTCCTACTCCATAGCACAGGGAACTATACTCAATATCTTGTAATAACCTGTAATGAAAAAGAATCTGAAAAAAAATATATATATATACACACCAACTGAATCACTTTCCTGTACACCTGAAACTAACACAACATTGTAAATCAACTATACTTCAATTAAAAAAAAAGAAACAAGGGGCTTCCCCAGTGGCGCAGTGGTTGAGAGTCCGCCTGCCGATGCAGGGGACACGGGTTTGTGCCCCGGTCCGGGAAGATCCCACATGCCGTGGAGTGGCTGGGCCCGTGAGCCATGGCCGCTGAGCCTGTGCGTCCGGAGCCCGTGCTCCGCAACGGGAGAGGCCACAATAGTGAGAGGCCCGCGTACCGCAAAAAAAAAAGAAAAAAAGAAACAAGAAGAAGGAAACTCATCACTGGAAGACAAAGACTGTCTATGTTTATGAATAAATTCTTTCCCAAACTGCATGAATGGCACAGACCTTCAAATCATGGTCAGTCTTTTCGATTTTAAATAAGTATCAAAAGGAGAAGAGGGAAGGATGAGAAGGCCTTAACTTTTCTGTCTCCCACTCTAGGATGTGCGACCCTAAGTGTCTGTTTTTTATTCTTTATTTTTATTTTTTGGCCAAGCGGCATGTGGGATCTTAGTTCCCTGACCAGGGATAGAACCCATGCCCCCTGCAGTGGAAGCGCGGAGTCTAAACCACTGGACTGCCAGGGAAGTTCCTGGGGTCTCTGTTTTATTCAATGTACTCGCCGCTGTATCTAGCAGAGTGTCTCCCAGGCAGTAAGTACTCAGTCAACATCTGTTGAGTGAATGAATGAAATGCCAGGCTCCCTACCTGGTAAAAACTGCAATAATATTAGTGAAAGAAATTTGAAATCAAAAACCATCTTATAAGTCACAAAGTTTATCTGCTTCACTTTCTCTTTATGTATTCAACCCACAACTTATCTAAAGGATGGTAACAACAGATTCTGTGCACACTATATTTAAAGGAAGATGTGGGAAAGACCAAGGATTATCCAAGACGACAAAGCAAAGGAAGGACAAGAGAGTCTTGGAGAAAGAACCATAGATGAGAAACATGGAATTAGGGGTGAATACAGCCAAGAGAAAATAAGTCTTCAAGTGTCAGAACTGAGAGCAACTGCAGCTATCCTAAATGTTCGTGGGAACCTGCTGCATGGTACCCTTCCTAGGTAATTTCTTAGTTCCTGATAGAATGTCTCCAGTGATAGAGCATTTACTGCTCAGGATGGGACACGCTTCCATTAAGGACAGTTGATATTTATTTATTCATTTGTTCCAAAAGTTATAAATATGTTCCAAGTGCTGTTCTTAGATGAGAGAGATACAAGCATACTCAAAACGGACAGAGGCTTCAACCCTGGGGAACCTAATAATTCTTGTGGGGAGAAAGATAATGAATAAATGCCAATATAATATCAATTCTCGCACCAAGAGCAATGAAGAATAAAGCAGGGCAAAGGATTCAGAAAATGACAGGAAGGAAGGTCTCTCTGAGGACACGGCCATAGGAACCATAGGAATTTCTGAGCACGTGAATTAATTCTGCTTTCAGAAGCAATTTCCAATAAATTGACACCTCCCTCTGTTCAACCTCTCTTTGAATTTTTGAAGGTAACTAGTTTCTCTCCTACAGTCAACATCTGTCAGTCCCTCGCTGCTTTCTCCTAAGACACAGATTTCAGAATTTTAATGTCGGTCCCAATTTGTGCTTTTAGACAAGCAGCTTTTGGACCCAGAACTAGATTCACACTCCTGCAACGGCTGGGCTGGTGTTGAGCAAAGCTGTAGTACCATCCCCTTGGATTTGGAGATGTTACTTGTCCTAACGACGTCTCTGATTATATAGGTTCATTCTGAGCTTTCGCACAGAAGCAGCCCTCCATCTTATTTCCCATGAATTATCGTTAAATTTGGTCTTTTCCCATCCTGCATATGTACAATTGGGATTCACGTTAATCCCTTTTCCAAAGGAAGAGTGGATGAGTTCTGATAAAGCAAGTGAATGGAAAAAATGAAAAGGAAACAGCCAAAATGGTGACAGCTTATTCTGCACAGGTAACACAAAGTACGTTAAATTTGGTACTTGTACTTTGTACATATGGTAACTAAAATAAATTCTGATGCTAAGCCAAGATCAAATCAAACCAACATAAAAGGTCAAATACAAGCCATTACTTTAAGGTATAATAAGTACCAAGAACTTACTATAGAGACATTTTTCATTCATGATGCGTGTGTGTGTGTGTGCGTGTGCGTGTGTGTGTCTACACTCTGCAAACAGGCCTTTCCATGCTTATAATCATCTACCACCCTCAGGTACCGAGTGTGGTGTCTCTATGGCGCATATATGGTTTCATGAGTTTTTGGTCTGGACAATTCATACCAATTTCAATTAACATCCCTGGGAGACTTAATTGCTGAAATGTCAAAGGTAAGTTTAGAAACGTAAGTACATTCCAAACACATGAACTCTTCGACTTATACATGTGGGAGGAAAGGGGTGTCTTGTGAAAAAAAAAAAAAAAAAGTGTGGAAAAATAAACAAAACCTAAAGAAATGAATGAAAAACTGGGCCAGGACGGGTCTGGGGAATGAAAGGTAAACATGGAAACTTTTTTACACAGGCAGCAACTTCTTCTGTGCTGTTCATGCACGTTACTGTTCACATAGAAACATATTTGTTTGAGGTTCGTAGAGACCAAATTACCTTCCACTTTCATATAGGGTTTCCACTGGTAGAACCATCCACGGAAAGGTTTGCTGTTATATTCTGCACACTGCTGGGCTCGAAAATCCAAGCTATTTCCATTACAAGGGTTAATATTGCACAGCTGATATACACGGCTAGAGCCATGACAGAACTTGCCACCATACTGAGGCCTAAAAAGAAAATTAAAGATCTTCAATACTAGCAATCAAAAGGCTATTAGTCACAGGCAATAATATAAGGAGGGACAGTCAAGATGATCATGGTCACAGTGTATGCAGTCCATACAGTCCATTACAAAAATGGAAATATGTAGTCTACTACCCTTGTGTCCCAACCCTTCTTATACCCATGGCAGACATAACTAATCAATCAAGGATTTTTCTTTTTCTTTGCTTTCTTTTCTCAGCATAGCCCTTGGGTAGCCACTACCACTGCTCATCAATTTCCATGTTAGACCAAACTTACTTGCCACCTCTGAGCCAATTTTTACATTCTGGCGATTTCCATAAAGACTGATGAAGGCATACTCTTGACACTCATCCTATCACCTCATGTGTTAGGGAAATCTGTAAACACACCTAAATGTTCTTGTTAATGTAGATGCGTGCTTGTGTGCTACCCATGCAAACACACACGCCCCATTTGTTGGCATCAAAGCTCTTCCAACGCAGACCCAACTCCTCCCCAGCTTGTCTGCCATCTCTGACCACTCCCATAATCCTCCTACAGCTTGCCATGCACCTGCTGTGATGCAGAACAGCGGTCCCCAACCTTTTTGGCACCAGGCACCAGTTTCGTGGAAGACAGTTCTTCCAGGAACCGGGGTGGGGGGCGGAAGGCAGGGGATGGTTCGGGAGGCAACGCGAGCCATGGGGAGCGGCAGATGAGGCTTCACTCCCTCACCCGCCACTCACCTCCTGCTGTGCGGCCCGATTCCTAACAGGCCGTGGACCGGTACCAGTCCGCAGCCCGGGGGCTGGGGACCCCTGACGTAGAAGGTCAGTCAGGACACTGAGGATATTACATGCCATATTTTCCAATCCAGCTTTGTCAGTCACTGAGCTGATAGCTTGATGACTGTCAGACTCACGCGTGCTTTATTCTAATGGATTCTAAATTCTGGGGGGAAAAACATGTCCTTGTTTTCATCTGCAGCATCACTTTTTAACGTTGCAGGTGGCCTGCTCCTTTCCTGCCAAGCACAATGGGAAATGGATTTCCAGAGCAGGGAATCCCATTAGAACATAAATAATTGTGATCTAATGGCAAGCTCTTTAAGATCTCGCTAGGCAGACTGCAAAGACCAGAAAGCAAAGTAAAAAGGAGCGTCAGCCACACTGAAAGTTACCAGGGACATCTTACCCAGCTGACTCCTCGCACAAAGCAACTGCTTCTTTTCATTCCCACTTTGTTTTGTCGTTTTCTCCTAAGGCTAGATCCCAACTACGGATCACCTCGTACAAAAGCTCAGGGCAAACATGTAACATGAAAGAAGGCTCCAAGTTAATAAATTTCTGTGATTAAAATTCCTTGTCTCTTTAGGAAGCACAGGAATGCTATAAAACACCCCTGGATTTGCTTCGGCACATTT
Source organism: Monodon monoceros (assembly GCF_005190385.1). NCBI lineage: Eukaryota > Metazoa > Chordata > Mammalia > Artiodactyla > Monodontidae > Monodon > Monodon monoceros. The sequence continues at coordinate 10,474,464 of NW_021703766.1, read as the reverse complement.
TATCAAATTCCCCTATGCTAAAATGGATTCAACAGAAACGGGAAGTGTCACACCGCCAGAATGAGATTTTTCAGCTATTTCAAAACATTCTGGAACAACTACTAAAACATTCAACAGTCACTGTGCTAGATTAAATCCCTGAAGACTTCGTAAATCATTATCCGAAAAGCATTTCGAAAAACCTTAAAGTGCCATATGAGAGCCTTACTCTATTCCTGCTCATCTTTATGAGTCATAATTAAAATTTTCTCAGCGTAAGTTTTTCTTGTCGGAGAGTTTACAAATAAGCTTCATTTAGGCTACTCAAATTCAATAAAGTGAAAGAGGACCACGTGTGACTGCTTCAAGTCAGACGCTGTAACGTGGGAAAGACCTCAAAACTCATAGAGCCATCCCCTCATTTTATAGATGAAGTGGAAAACGGCTAATAGAGCTTCCAAAATGTGCTCAGTGAAGGTCACATGTCTAGAAAGAGACAGAACAGAGCTCAACCTCATCCCTTTGGGCTCTCCCGGATGCCGGTCCTGCCCTGCCAGGCATGCATTTAACTGAGTTAGGCTAGAGGGGCGGGGCATGAGAAGACCAAGAGGGAGACAGTGATGTCCAGTGGTTAGGGAACTGGCCTTGGACAGTGAAGCAGACCTGAATCGAAACAGACTCTGCCCTTTCCCAGCTTAACTTTAGGCAATTTTAGTTAACCACCTAATCTGTAAAATGAGGACAGCTGTGATGATTACCTGAGAGAATGTTGGTAAAGAATTTAGGGCAGAGTCTACAGCCCAGCTAGCACAAATAAATTGCAACTATTTTAAAGTGCTTTCTACTTTTAATGACTGGCAAGAATTTGGACTTTGCCATCAAATCCTCAATTACAGATACATTTTTTTCTGCAGCTTTGAACGTATTAGGATAAATTAACAGAAAATTCTACCATGATGTCCCTTGGTACAATGAGTTCTTTATCATTAAAAAAAAAAAAACACCAGAAAACAAATATCTAGGCACCTGATTTTTTCTTTGTATTAAGCTACTATAAAGTATACCCATATTTGCTTCTGCATAATTTACCAACTCCTGACTACAAATGGTTATTCTTGGCTGAGTGGCTGATCATTAATATCAGTTGGGAGGCTCTGTTTAAAAAAAAAATATATATATATATATGTATATAACACATACATATACACATATACACACATATATTTATACATACATATATTTACATATATGTGATTTACATACACACACGGACACATATACATAAATGATATTCCTGGGCCCTCTGCAGGCTTTCTCAATAAAAATACATGATGAGGGATATCAAGAAATCAGTGCTTTTTAAAGCACACTTGATGATTCTGATAATCAGCCGAGCCCAGAATTTACTGGTTGAAAAATGGGCCAGAGATATGATTCAACGATTCTCCTGGCACTGTGACTCCAGTGGCGTGACATTCTTTCTCAAATCGACTCATGTTTTAGGAGAGTTCTAGAATGCTTTAGCAAGCTTACTTATCACTATTTGAATTTTACTATTTGAATTTTCACTATTAATTTTCTTGAACAGAGTGTATAGGCATTTCACGAGGCTCTCTTCCAGGGACCCAGAAAAAATGTTCACTGTAAGGACTAAGACAGTGGGATCTTGGTCTGACTCTCCCATGTCCAGCTTGGGGACCCAGCAAGAGCTGCTCCTCTGAATGGGACCCTCTGTCTCCCCTGGCTACCCATTTGCAAAATAACTAGAGGAAACAACAGGTTTCAACTCACGTATCTGTTCTAACCTGATTGGGAGCAAACGCCTGGAGAAGTCTTTTGAGAAGGCACAGTGGGGAGGCTGTGATCAATTAATAAGGTCTGTCACAGACACGGGAAGAAGAAGAAGGGCCATATTTGCCAGGTACTGGCCATTCCAGAACCAGATAACCTTTCAATTCTTTTGAAGCTGAAAAGTTGGATAAATCCATGACCCAACCAGAAATAATTCATTTTTTATGAAACAAACTATGTTCTGAGAAAACCATCATTACTGTGCAATGAAATGCTCGCATTGCTTTTCACGTGAAAAAATGAAATGGTTAGGCTGATCTGAACAGACCAAGTGTTTAAACTGAAGCAAGCGAGAAATAAGTAACTTGAAAGAGGGAGAAAAAAACAGCTTTACGACAACAATGTGAAACAAGAATGGAGAACTGATTCAATTGTCTTGAAGCAGCAGATCATTTACTTGTTTTATTTGTGACTTCGTGCATAATTAAAGAGAATCCTGATTAGCCTTAATCTTGTTTAAAATGATAAAACTGCACCAAGTAGAACTACTCGAGTGATTAATTCTTTTATAGGCATCTCTAAAGTTACAGTATGCTATTTCCATGAACAAGGCCCTATTATAACGAGTGTTCTCAATCCCACAGATATGAGAGAGGTTTTAATTTAAATCTCAGGGGCGTCATTCATGCACTTCACCAGCAGAGTTATTAAATTAGGTAATCTCTTTCTTTCTTGGGGAAGTAGCGAGATTGTAAAATGTTGCGATGTATGAAAACCAGATTCATGAAATATGCTGCAAAAATGAAAAGTAATACAATGATTTTAACAATTCTATCCAAGACACGGGCTACATTCAAAGTATGAGGAGGGTGTTTTTAATAATCTGGTATAAACTGCAAATGTATCACAAGCCTCCCTACCATTAGACCTAGTTATTGGGTCTGATTAGAGCAGAGCATCTCAACTGGGAATGACTTTGCCCCCTACAGGATGCTTGGCCAAGTCTGGAGATATTTTCGTTGCCATAACTTGGAGGTTGGGGGGAGGGGGACTCATCCTACTGGCATCGAGTGGATAGAGGTCAGGATTACTACTAAACACCCTGCCACATACAGGACAAACCCCCAAAACAAAAAATTTTCAGCCTAAAATGTCAAGAGTGCCAAAGCTGAGCGATCCTAGATCAGCCTGAGATACTGCAAGCACCCAACAAACCATGGTCAAAGCATCTCCAAACCCTCCCTTACATTTTGGAACAAACTGGCCTCTTGATCCAGCTCAGATGAAGTACAGTTTGTCTTTTCAAAAATTTCCTTTTGCTCTAATTTCATTATTTATTTAAGTTTGCAATCCACCAAACATTTATGCAATGCTTGCCACGTACCAGGCAATTTTGAAAAGCCCTTTACAAGTACCAGCTCAGTTGAGGTAGGTCCCATCATTATCCCCTTTTTACAAATGAGGGACCCAGAGCAGGGAGAGTTAGCCGTCCAAGGCCGCCTAGCAAGGAAGGGGTGGACAGGAGGCCCACTTAGGTTCCTGGGCTTGAGAGTCTCTGTTCTCAACCTCCATGCTATGTCACCAACCGAATCGTGTGGTAAAATTAAACCCACTAGGTTTTCAGGGTCCCATCAGTTATCTTCTCACCCCCATAGCCTTCTCCAAAGTCCAATTTCATCAGGAAGGCCTCTGCTCGCTGCTTCTGAGCACTGACCCTCTGTTACCCGTGTTCCTGGCGAGTTTAAGTTTAAAAACCACACGGGCCCCAGAACCTTTTGCCGAATGCCCACTGGATGCTCCCCAGCGTGCCGGGAATTCTAGAGACACAATCTCTAATCCGGCCAGACCATGTGAGGTGGGCGCTGTCATCTCCATTTTATACATAAATCCAACCTCCAAGTTCAAGCGATCTTCCCAAAGCCACACAATTAATAAGTGACAGACCCAGGATGTGGAGTCATATCTTTCCATCTCCAAGTTCTGAGCTCTTTCGACATCACCACTCCAGTCAGGAAATGTACACCTCACACTTGTTTCACATGGGAATTAGAGCAGATAAAAGTAACCTAAAACCACCTTCATTTCACAGAGCACAGAGGGCAGCTCAGACTCCCAGCACCACCAGATCAGATGGTGCCCACAAGCCAATCTCAACCCAGGGATGTTTTGATCAGTCCTCCCAGCATTTTATCTTTCTAAAGAAAATTGAATTTGGTGTCAATATTTTAAAAATTGGGAAATTTCACGCAACAGTTTTTCGGATTTCTGGTTTCTCTCGAAAAGTCAGGCTGATCTGTCAACACATGTTGATGTACATTCCTGTAAGGCAAAAATCAGCATACTTTCTCCAGTTCATCAGTTTGCAACACACACACACATACACACACAGAGTCTACCAGCCAAGCTTCTCTGTTCTACAATATCCCAGGCATGCAGCTCTAATTGAGACGCACAAAGGAATTCACACCATTACTGGAGTCCGTGACAGCAGACTCACACAGAGAATAACTCCTTTGCTGCTTTGAGGTTTCTGCCCATCATACCTCCCCCAGTGCATACAGCCTTTATATACAAGCAGTAAAACCCTAATTCGTTGATTGCTATTAAGCAGATGGAATAAAACTACAGTTATAAACAGGTATAAACAAGACAGACAAATATGCAAATATGTAACAGGCTGAAGGTTCATGCCTTACAAATGCTGACTTCGTGTCAGAGCCTTACTTGGGGTTATTGCAGTGTCTCTCCTGATACTTCACGCCTCCACCACACGTTCGGGAACACTCTGACCACTTCGACCAGGCGGACCACTGGCCGTGGATGGGCCGAGGCCCGTGCTCCCCAAACTTGACACACTGGCCTTGCCGACACCACTGTGAAAAGAATGTGTGACTTTCAGAGGCCACCTGGGAAAGCATGCGGAGATGCCTTGATAGCATCCCTTTCGCTGGCTGTGCTTACACGCTGGTACCCTGCCTTCCCCACGTTCATTCTGAAAGGCTGACATCTAGGGAGAAGGGGCATTTGTCACCAGAAGGCCGAGTATGAGAGGACAGGCTTTGTGAGCTGTCCAGGTGACGTGTTCAGATAAGGATCTACCCTACCGCCTACGGAGGCAGCGCAGACACGAAGGCGAGCCTCCCCTGACATTTGGAAACAATGGGGCTCAGAGAACCCTTGGGCTCATTTTTCTTCCGGGAGAATCAGCTTTTCAGATATGAACACAGAATTTATCATGATTATCACATCCAAAAGACAGATATAAGGATGCATACATTTTTATTTCAAATCATCCCTATAGAGCATTTCTGTTGAAACCGAGTAGCTTTCAGGCTACACAAATTGTGTTTTTAGATAACACCTTTGCCCTTCTGTCTGTAGGAAAGGTCCCCGTGTCAGACCCTCTGATGACTTTGAACTGAGTGTCTTTTCTGAATCAGCTCTGGGTCTCTCATGTGCTGGTGATCTGCTCAGTCCGAGAGCTGTTTTCTGTGCTGACCTTTCCATTTGAGTTCTTCTTTGTCATCCAGTCCAGTTCTGTGGGTCACCTCTGTCCTCTGGGGTTGCACTCACCGCTGGGAGTGCTTTCTTTTTTCCCCCTGTGGCGCTTTTATTACGAGCAAGTTCTGCATGATTTAGAGCATAATTGCACACTTGCCTAAAAGCCTCTGCAATTAGATCCAAAGGGTTGGGGTTTGGATCGTGCCAGGTTCTGCCGAGGAGTGGGGATCGGTTACAGAATTACGGGGAGTTGGTTACGCGTTCAAATCTCCACTTTTCCCCCGTGATACACTTGGCTTCGTGGTGGTTTGTTGTGAGGCTTGGTTGCTAGCGCGCTTTGACTAGGTCAAGAGATGGCTTCCTTCCTTCAGTTTCTTGCCATGTGCTGATGAATTCCTCTGTTTTCCATTTTTCTTTTCCCTGGATTAATTGCTACTTCAGAGTTTGCATGCAATCATATAACGTTGTTGAGAACTTTGACGGGGGAAGCAATGGGTCATTTGAGGATTTTGTCAACCATAAGCACGAACCTGAATCTTCCCCACCAAGAATGGCTGCGTCTCTCAGGCACTGAGCTCAGTGGCTGGGACAAAATAATAACAAGAGCCAAAAATAACAACAACAGCAGCTACAGTTTATTAAGTTGCTTCTCTGTGTGCACAATGGTGCTGGGGGGGAGATGGGGGAAAACTTCATATGCAGTGTCTAACGTAACCTTCACAAAGCACGTCGCAGTTAATAACTATTTTCTGAGTGAAAGAAATTTAGCAAAGAAATACTAACTTGCTCAAAGTCAAACTACCCAGCTAGCTACACAACCAGCTGAGACCGGGTTTAAACTCAGTAACCTAAGGACATATTTACTACTCACCTCGGAGGCAAATGACTGACCAATGCATCTTAACTCGAAATTTTTTTTATTTTTTAGAAATATGGTTTTGAGATCTGTTCCAATCCTTCAATTAACTTGCCTTTCTTTTATTTCAATATTCATCCTGGTATCAAGTTAAGCTGCTCAGAGATTGGTCTCCTCTGGCGTTTTTAATCAGTAGAGAAATCAGGAATACATAGGAATATACACACATACATGCACGATCTGCATGTTTATTACATATAAAACGTAATACATAAGATATAGACACATGTAGTTATATGGATCTATGCATATATGCTTCTATCACTGCTTCTAATTTCAAATTAAATGGCCATGACTTGGGCAAATACCTTTTATAATAGACAGCAAGCACAAACCTATCTTTCCTCGTACACATAACCTAGATAGAAGTATGAGACTTTCATATCCTCACGTTTACCCAGTATTCGTGGCACAAATACCACTGAAGGACCAGCGAGAAGGGGGCAGGGGGGATTCAGGTGGGTTTCAGTTACAATGAAAGAAACAAAACATGGGGTGACTGCTACTCTACAGGACATGGCCCTGGCCTCATGGAGTTTACAGTCTAATGAATAGCCAATTACATCCCCTAGCGGAAGAAGACTCCAAGAACCATATCTATGAGTGCAGTGTAATTATACTGGAGTGAAGCTGGGTGGAAGTTACCAGAATACTCTCAACTGAGGGTGACCTTACCGGTAAGGGCTTTTCTGCAGTTTATTGTATAACCATAGTCTGGTGTTTCAAAATAGTGAGGTGGGGGCAGTGGTCTAAGGACATCTATTTTCTAATTTCTGGCTTGATTAATCTCATGCTATATGTACTTAAGTCTAATCCAGAAGCAGTCTAGCCCCTGTCGAACTAGATCCTGGGTGTATTTACATAACAGACCTTTGATCTATGCCATTTATCACTTATTTTCCTCATTTACTATATAAATCTTTTCTCGTACATCCCTCTCATGTTTAATGCTGTTGCTTTCTTAATGAAAGAATGCCCACTAATCCTCAAGTTGCAAGTTCGAAACTCTGACACTCCAAAAATAAAAATGATGTGAGCGGTATTTACATATTCGATTAATTCATTGTTTTGTATCACCACAGCTAAAACACCCTTCTGCACATTTTCGCTGAGAATCCTTACCGAGATTTCCTAAGACCAGGCCATCTGATTAAAAATTGCATACGATGCTTCAATTTTTTAAATGTTTATTTTCTTTAAAATAAAAACAGTCAAAAAATAAAATCTTTTTAGAGGTATTGAAGAAATGCCTTAACGAATATCAGAAAGCATCTTCTGAATATTCATTTATTTCGTGTGTCTGTGTCTTTGCCTTTATTGCTGGTCTCTTCGAAAAAGTCTCTCTTTCACCCAACTGAGGAACTTCAAATTCAAATTCCTTCACCCGACTGAAGAACTTCAAATTCAAATTCCAACAGCCATCTCGGGGCACCCATTCATCGTAGTTTATTCTAAGTGCACCCCTATTTCCAAGCAGGATTCATTTCTGATTCACTTGGGCTTCGACAGAAGCTACGCGCTTCAAGAAGACGTGTTTAAAAAGAACCAAAGTTATTGGCTTCTGTGCAGGTTCCCCCACTGGACTGTAAATGTTTGAAGAGATAAAATGGAGTTTTATTTATCTCTATAGGTATTTCACTGATATCTAGTGGTCAAGAAATTATGATGGAATTGAATTCAATTTAAGTGGCCAATTCTTTTCTACAGGCTTGGCTGTCTCAAGAGAGCCAATGGCAGAGGCCAAAAAACCTGCAAAATCTCCAGCTCTCTCATTGTTCACAGCTTCTCTGTCATGGTCTTTCAAAGTTATGCCCCAAATCTGGATCATTTTACTGGGACCTCAAGTGTATCTTTTTTTTTTTTTTTTTTTTGCGGTACTCGGGCCTCTCACTGTTGCGGCCTCTCCCATTGCGGAGCACAGGGTCCGGACGCGCAGGCTCAGCGGCCATGGCTCATGGGCCCAGCCGCCCCGCGGCACGTGGGATCTTCCCGGACCGGGGCACGAACCCGTGTCCCCCGCATCGGCAGGCGGACTCTCAACCACTGCGCCACCAGGGAAGCCCCATCCTCAAGTGTATCTTCCCCTCCAGACTCTACTGGGAAAGGGGGAGAAAAACAGTAACTCATATATGAGAGTCCTTCCTTCAAAACGCAGAAATCTCCCATAATCTTCTGTAACAGAAATGGTTCTTTGGGTTGAAGATATTGAAAGCGAAAAGCCTTTCTGTACAACCTAGATGGAGATGCAGCTTGCCCCTCAAGAGATGTTGCTAGAAGGGACAGGATGCTGCTATCGGGCATGTCAGAAGCTCAATGATTGGTCCTGTGAGGTGCATCACAGAGGCTTTGTATGGAGGCACAGTCCTTCCTTTGCTACTAAAGGAAATATTTGCTTCCCAAGGCTTGTCTACACTGAATCAAGTTTAAAAAACAAACAGTAAGCAATGAAGCCCTCCAGCTCGCTGAACTAGAAACATTTGAACCCAAGCCTCCATCTAAAAATGGAAAACAAAGGCAAAAGGAAAGAAAACTTCTTAAAAGATGGAGCCAACTCGGTTATATTCGCAGTGAGTTTTAGAATAGCTGCTAAAGAATGCTGGTTAATTGAAAGCAAAGTCCGAAAACAGATGAAGCCAAAGTGTTCCGGTCTGAGGTAACAGTACAAATAGTTTGGGTTCTATACTTTATTAAGTCTCTAGAACTAAAAACTAACAAGTAGGCAGTTTACCATACTCAAGCCACAAACGGTCCCTTCCGCGGCAGGCATGAACTTGGTCTCACACCTGTGGCCCACTCGGTGGCACCAAAGTGATTTGCAAATGTCCTGAAAGGAAAGAAAGAGATGGCAAGGGTGACGATACAATAAAAACAAAAATATCCAAAGCTGTTGTATAAAACATTCTATTTTCTGGTGGCCGAAATGGGACATTATCCAGAAAGTAGAGTCAAGTGAAGTTAGTAGTAGCAAGGTAACCAGTAATATGTCCTAGCAGATACGTAAGCAGGAAACTTCTACACTACCCATATATTCACGTGTGTTTAGTAATGACTGGGAGGTAACAATAGTTAATTTGGAGACTATTTGCCTTTTAACTAAGAGATCTGGTTTCTAACCATCATCACCACCATCATTATCACCACCAACATTTAAGTAGAACAGACCAAGACTGGAATAATGCATGTCTGATTCAAATCCTTGTCCTGCATTTCCAGGTTGCAGGACCTATGGACATGTTATAGAAGCCCTTTAAACAGCAGTTTCCTCACCTGTGAATAAGTGATAAAATTAGCACGTGCCTCAACAGGGTTGTTCTCAAGGATAAATGGTGTAAATGATCATCATCGTTCCTTCTTCACCTTTATAATAATTTTCAAGCATTTGGACAATTTAATTCTTTCACTAGGCCTAGGAAATAATATAACTCTCATGCTGGATTGTAGTAGGCAGAATGATGGCCCCCAAAACAACCATGTCCTAATCCTTGGAACCTGTGACTATATTAGGTTACATAGCAAAGGAGAATTAAAGTTGCAGATAAAATTAATGTTGCTAATCTGTTGACCTTGAGATGGGGAAGCGCTTAGATTTTCCAGATGGGCCCAAGGTAATCACAAGGGTCCTTAAACAGGGAAGAGGAAGACAGAAGAGAACCGGAGAGATGGCAGCGGGGGGAGGACTCAGGGAGGTGTTGCTGATTCTGAAGATGGGGGAAGAGGCCGTGACCCAAGAATGCCAGCCACTTTGGGAAGCTGGAGAAGGCAAGAGAATGGCCTCTCTTCTAGACCTTCCAGAAGGAACACGACCTGGCCAACACTTGATTTTAGCCCAGTGTGATGCATTTCAGATGTCTACCTCCAGAACTGCAGGAAAATAAATTTGAGTTGTTTTAAGTCACTACGTTTGTGGAAATTTATTACAGCAGGCATAGGAAATAAATACTGTCGTTAACACCATTTAGTGGTGAACAGCAATTCCTCTTATAAACTCATTGAGATGAGGAAACTGAGCAAGATATTGACAGTTTCAAGCTGTAAAGTCCCCCAGCTGGTAAGTGGCAAAGGCAGGACTCAAACTGGCCTGATTTCAGAGTCCGGATCCTTGACCATTGCTCTGGACCTGGATGTGCCATCAATGGATGCTAGAAAGCTCTCAACTTCTCCAGGCCTTGGCTGCCTATCTATAAAGGAGCGGGGAGGACTTCCTTGGTGGCACAGTGGTTGAGAATCTGCCTGCCAATGCAGGGGACATGGGTTCAAACCCTGGTCTAGGACAATGCCGCATGCCGCGGAGCAACTAAGCCCGTGCGCCACAACTACTGAGCCTGAGCTCTAGAGCCCGTGAGTCACAACTACTGAGCCCCCATGACACAACTACTGAGCCCATGCGCCTAGGGCCCATGCTCCGCAACAAGAGAAGCCACCGCAATGAGAAGCCCGCGCACCTCAACGAAGAGTAGTCCCCACTCGCTGCAACTAGAGAAAGCCCGCGCACAGCAATGAAGACCCAATGCAGCCAAAAATTAAAAAATAATTTAAAAAAAGAAAAAAATAAAGGAAGGGGACTGAACCAGATTCCTTCCAGCTCAAAAGGTGGAGTTGCTTTTCAGAATGACATCATTAATGGAATGTCAAAATCATGAATCGCCAAACTCATTCCATTTTGTTCACCACATTCTATTGACTAAGGTAGAAAGTGAACACATCTATTTTTGGGAAAATAGTAACAATGAGGGAGGATACAAAATGATTTTTGTGGTCACTTCTTGTACTCCTGAAAATTCAATGAACCAGGCAGGCACCTGATTCTCCAAGCATTCCAGTTAATAGACACTTCATGGTTAGAAAATATGGCAAGAACATACTTAGAAATATTTCACAAAAAAAGTGTTCCACAGGACTGAGAAAAGAAAACACAAGGAAACGAGAGATACAGGCAGTGAGCCTGGTCTTACGGACCGTAAAATTCTTCTCCCAAAAAGAGAAGGGAAGGACCTCCAGGACACTGCTTGGAAACACCACCAGGAGCAGCAGCCCCAGATAGGCACCACACATACTATTTCCAAAGCTCAATACAGCTCAGAAGACACAATATGGAAACATTTCACATGGAAATGGACCTGCTACTGACATTAGTAGAAAGCCTAAGGCAGCCTTCCAACAAAATGAATGAGGTTCATCATCTCCGTGTGCTCCCATATTGGGTCATAGATGGGACAAGTTAAGCTGGGAAAAGGATAATCTACATCAAAATAGAGGAAAGGGAGGTAACCATTGAAACAAAGCCGCAGTTCGAAAGGCTTTCAGAATTAAATTGTTTTCCCTCTTACAGCCAGGGGAAAGCCATAACCCACACCCGGAGCCGAGGTGGCAGCCACCAAAATGACCCCAGGGTGGACCAAAGCAAAGGAGACCCCCTCATCCCACAGCCAACGCCAAGCCACAGGGCTAAGGAAAGGGGGTAGCTGGAGAAGACCAGGAAAATAAAGCAAAACACAAAAACACAGGGATTCCAGAGTGAAATACGACAGGCTGTATGAACATGTTATTTCTTTTGCGGTGAAGTACAGAAGTCAAATGTAATTATAGCCAACGACATGCTCTGACGACCCGAGAGCCCTCTGAGAAGGCTTCCTTTCAAAGTAAACAGAAATGAGAGTTTGCACTTTTTGCTTATTCTTCCCTCTTTTTTCCCCCAGCCTATTCATCTAACTTTTCCTTATCTATATAATTCCCTAGACTTAAGTCATAATTTAAGGGAAAGGAAAATAACCACGGAGACTCCAAAGGTCTCAGGTTGCCTGGATGTGGCTCTTTAAGGAAAGAGTCTCAATGCTGTGTGTTGTTCTGTCCTGTCCCTGGTTGGCCACCTTCTCCTGTTGTATTCTAAAGATTGGATGCCCCTTCAGGGGAAGCGTGACATACTCAAAACGTTAATGGTCCTTGCATATCAAACTCTATCAAGCGTCTCAAGCTTAACATGTCCAAAACAAAATTCCCCAGCTGTCCCCGCAAATCTGTCCCGTGTTCAGCCTTCTCCAGCTCACTAGCGTTTGCCAAATTAAGATCCACATACCATGGAGGATACACCAAAAAATGTGGATGGTGTATGCATAAATTTTTCTAATGGTTACGCATTTAAATTGCACTAGAAAAATATGCACCGGGGCACGAACCCGTGTCCCCTGCATCAGCAGGCGGACTCTCAACCACTGCGCCACCAGGGAAGCCCTGGACTTTTATTTTTTTTTAAAGTGAGTTGATTCATAGAAAAGCAACAAGTGAAAAATAATACAGAGATATGGCACAACTAATAAAGGTAATTGTTAAGGACTGAATATTAATGCTGAAGTTTAGGAAACACTGGTGTTAACTAATGAAGAAGAGGAAGCTTAACATCAATGTGGGTGATGCAGTTTGTTTAGCTTCCACCAAGGAAGCTTTTTTTCTTGTGACTCTGGGCAAATGGAATACATTCTCTGAGCTCCACTTAAAAAGTGGGTGATAGGGCTTCCCTGGTGGTGCAGTGGTTGAGAGTCCGCCTGCCGATGCAGGGGACGTGGGTTCGTGCCCTGGTCCGGGAAGGTCCCACATGCCACGGAGCGGCTGGGCCCGTGAGCCACGGCCACTGAGCCTGCGCGTCCGGAGCCTGTGGTCCGCAACGGGAGAGGCCACAGCAGTGAGAGGCCTGCGTACCGCAAAAAAATAAAAAATAAGTGGGTGATAATTCTCACTTCAAAAGTTTTTGTGAAGATTGAGGAAAAGTAAAATAAGTCTCTAAGTGGAATGCCTTATGTGGAGCAGAGGCTCACTTGGCAATTGCTGGGGGGTGATGGTGGATGGTGGTGACGGAGGACAGTAGTGATGGTGATAGCGATGGCGGTGGTGTTGCTGATGGTGGTGGTAATGGTAGTGGTGATGGTGGTGGACAAAAAGGAAGAGGGAGAAGAAAGGAGGAGGAGAAGGAATAGGAATAGAGAGGGGAAGAGGAGCTATAAATCTCCAAAATTTCCATGTATCCAGATACCTAGAATTTCCACGATTCTCTCTGGATACTAGGAATTAATCAACTTAAAAATGATTCTACTTTTTAGGGATGTTGAGATGGTCAGTGATGTAGTTGTCAACCAGTTGGAACCATGCTTCTCCCATTTCTACGTCCTGGACTTTTGCGCCTTCCCATATATCTTTTTCACAGAAAGGTAAGTCTTCCTTTTTTTTTTAATTTTTAATTTTATATTGGAGTATAGTTGATTAACAATGTTGTGTTACTTTCAGGTGTAGAGCAAAGATGAATGGATAAAGAAGGTGTGGTACATATACACAATGGAATATTACTCAGCCATAATAAAGAATGAATTAATGCCATTTGTGGCAACATGAATGGACCTGGAGACTTTCATACTAAGTGAAGTCAGACAGAGAAAGACAAATACCGTATGATATCGCTTATATGCGGAATCTAAAAGAAATGATACAAATCAACTTATTTACAAAACATGTATGTCTTTCTTGAATGAAAGATGACACAAAAATTTTGTTAAGATTACTCAAGATACACCTTGATACTCAAAAAAACAAAAGATTACTCAACATACATACAAAAGAAGTGTTAAGATTACTCAAGACACATACAAAAAAAGTTAGCTGCCGATGATCGTGTTCCTATTACCGTAAAAGGCATATGTATGTCTTCTGAGGTGGTGATGATCTTATATGAATTACATTAAAAGGGAATATGAAACAATGATAACAAAAACAGTTACGAGCAGTAGGTAAAAGCTACTGTATCTAGATTTACTACTTGTGATAAAATCTCTGTCTACAGAGGAGGAATTTTCTTCCAAGGACGCAGTCAGACGGTATTTAAACCAGGCACGGTCTACAGGGGATAAGCCTGGATAATTCACTGAGAGTAAAATTGCCACTTAATTATCACGCCAAACAGATGACATTTTAGAGATAACCCAGACTCTAACCCTTGGCCTCAGCAAACCAAATGTTTATACTTCTGGTAGATACACAGACGCACGATAGAATTTTAACCTAAGTTTGAAATCACAAGCAAACATACCTTCACAAAACCAAGGCTGCATAGCTTGGCTTTGGCTCCGAATTGCCACTTGCACTGTGTGTCAGCATCGTAAATCTGTCCTGGTAGTTGGTCCGGATATTTATACTGTCCTGTTTGCTTGGGCTCATCCACCAGACACCCAGCCTGAGGTGTACTGCAGTGATAACACATCCTTATTAGTTACCATGTCTATCTGTGATCTGGCCACACAAAACAACATACCTCTGAAGGCATTCACGTGAAGAAAAATGTAACATGGCAAAGAAATAGGTACATGCTTAACGTTAAAAGAGGGAGTCCTGTCCCGTCTAAGAAGATGAAATTTACACAACTGCAAAGGGCTGTACATGGTACTGGAAGTTATAGCCATCCAGCTTGTGAGGCCTGACCTACTAGGAGGTGGGAGAAGTCAGTATATTTGAAAACTTTCCCCAATAGTCTCATTCAACAATGTTCAACAAATTTGACTGAGTGCCTACTCTGTGGTGAGTATTCAAGTTACAAAATAAACTAGTTAGAGACAGTTACTTGTCTTCAAAGAGCTGAAAGTCATGCTGTGTTTTTTTACAGACAATGGGGCAGTGGTCAAAGATGTGTTTTACCTCAAATAATCTTTATGAGCAAAAAACGAAAAAGATTTTGAAACAAATCAGGGAATCAGGAGAAAGGATGTGTTGAGCAAAAAAAAAATCAGTCTTCATGGGATGGATTTTCATAGAAAGCACCTTATCTCCACTTACTTAAATAATTAAACTAGGATGTCACTGAGAGGTAAAACAGTATGGTGGTTATGTGGCATTTTGGAGTCAGACAGATGGGGGTCCTAGTCAACCATGCAATCAAGATCAACTCTTATACATCTCATTACTGACATAATTTGACTTCCATAAGAGTTGTTAACACATCAAGCGAGACAATGTAACATGCTCACCACAGTGCAGGAAGCATTCAAAGTTAGCTTCTGTTGCTGTGATTATTATTATACACAAAAAAGCATTTAACTATATCATAAAAATGATGGAAGTTCAATCTATACTAAATTGACCTTGATTTATAATATTTATTGATTTCATTCTCACATGAGATAGAAGAGATAACTTCAGGCCCTGGATCATAAATTTAAAATGAATTAGAAAATCTTCTATGTGTGAAAGTCACATAGCGAGAGGCTTGTCAATTTTTTACTGTCCTTTGGGGCATCGTTTGGTTAGACACCCTTCCATTGAATCAGCCTTGCCTGTGTGTATGGCTAATTCTGTAAACATTTGCAAATAATATGCACTGGCACAGGTTCAAAACAAAAAGTATCAGGGGAATAATAATTCTCAAAGAAACGTGGTTAGTTTCCCTAATATCTGGTCAAAGGGAGATGCGATAAGAACCTGAGTGTTCTTACGAGTCAACATAAACAAGCTATATCTACAAACATATAAAATAATACAATACATGTATGTTTAACCACAACTCTAGTGTTGTAAAATGGTCAAATATATATAATATTTAAGAAAATCAAAGGAAATGTCCAAGAGTTTCAAGTTTGTGTTCATCATTTACTATGAATCAAATAGTGCTATCTTCCTAACTCCCATTTTACTAATGAAATCTAGGAGTTTTGAGTTATTGAAGGGATTTTACGTAGCTATCATCGTGCCCTTTGGATGTCTCTTGGACACTGAGCTAGCTCGTGGCCATTTCAAACAAAATAGCCAATCAACACAAGGCTCCATTCACTGTAACACAAGCACACCATTTTAGCACTTTTAATACTCTTATGACTGAGGTGACTGATCAGATTAAAATAACTAGTTACAGTAAAAAGGCAATATATCCAGCAACCTCTGGACATCATAGAGGAGAGAGAGTTCTAAGCACAGACCATGGAGTCACAACAGACCTAAGTGTGAGGCTTATGTTGACAACTTACCAGCTATAGACCCTTAAGCACAATTAACCTCCCTAAGACTCAATTTCCTCAACTCTAGAATGAGGATGATAATAGGATCGACGTGAGGATGGAATGGGGCAATATATGAGGAGCATTTAGCACAATATTAGACCTTCACTGTATTTCTTCAACAATAATCATGACAATATCATCGTCATCAATCCACCAAGTATTTGTTTTCATGTCTGTTGAGCACCGTTCACGGTCACTACTCCAAACCTGGGAACGCCCCTGGCTCTGGTCTGTGTTACCTGAGGAATTTCTTCAGGTACTGCCGGCTGCACGAGGACCATGAGAACACCCCATTGTTTCCGGTCAGCGTGGGAGACATGATGTTGCCTTCCGCTTTCCTGCAGGGGTTGCCTTCCCCATCGTGAACCATGCCGAAACTAAAACACAAAGAAGAAAACAGAAAGCCTTCTGGGAACCCGTTGCCCAAACTATAAGCAGAGGAAGAAAAAGATGTATTGAGAATCAGGGAACCCAAGTGAGGGACAGAGTCACTGAGATTGTAAGAAAAGGGAAAGACAAAATGAGGTACTATCTATTGTTGTAAAATTCATGTAGAAAATTCTAAAGAATGCTAAGGGCTTTTTTATATTATATCTTGGCCGCAAAATCAAAGAATGGCATACGTGCTACAGATTTTAAGGGCAAGAAACTGGTCAAGATTTCCAAGTTAAACTAAAATGATGAGACAGTCAAATTCTTTTATTTCAAACAGCAAAAATTTTTTTCTTGCCACCCATATGGAACTGTGGTAAGAAACTTCAGAATGAGTAGGAGGTAAGTACAGACAGAAGCTGGTTATACTTGTTTATTGACTCTTTACGCATTAGTGTGACATATAAACTTCTAATGCTGATCACTTTATTGCTGAAATCACAGACTCTTTATATAATTAAATTCCCCTACCTACAGCCATAAACATCTTTGAAAATTAATGGTTGAATCCATCTACTGAAGGCGCATGATGGACTTCTTTGGAATGCATTTTTTGAGAAGACTTTAATTTGGTCTATTTCACCAAAGAAGGTTCTAGCAATAACAGAGTAAAAATAATTTTAGGTGGTTTACCTAGAAATCATATCCATTACACCTCAATGACTCCCAAATCTCCCAACTGGTAGCATAAATGTGACATTAAAGTTTATATGCACATAGAATACACACACCACAAAGACAGAGCTTACTTCAGGCCATATTAAACTGGAAGGGGATGGGGAAATAAGCTTCTTTGGTCATCTCCAAAAAATTCAGGGCCCAAAAAAGCTTTTTCTGACTTTTCTCTGGAGGTAGAGAATGGAGGGATACCAATTTATCATTGATTTAGATTGTTCTTAGCCTAATTATTTAGAGGAGTAAAACGTGTCTCTTAAGAACATATTTTTAAGAGGCAGGTAGGATTTCTGTGGAAATAAGCATGCTAGTCTGATATAATAATTTATCAATATAGCCATCCTTCGAAGGTAGCCTATTCCAAATAAACAACTGTATTATAACCATAGGTATGATCCTATTGTGACCCATGTCTGCAAACTAGCTATTTTCCCATCATTCCTTCCAATTTACCAGGCAAGGAATGGCAGGATGTTGGTATACTGTGGTCCTATCAGTGAGTACCTCAGGGCTTTAGAGGTGACGGATTCACACATAGGTATTAATTAACCTCAAAACACACTCGGGGAAAGCATTTCCTCATCCTCCACTTTGCCCAATTCAGTTCATCGTTGTACCTAACCAGGAAACTAAGGGGGTTTGTTTGGGAGACACTCTTTCTCAAAATATTTGTGAAAGTCAAAAGCAGAAGGAAATTTACATGTAAAGCACCACAGGAAAGGGTAAGAATCACAGAAATGAGGATAAGGTGGGGAGAGATCAAAGCCATTACTCTAAGAGGAGAAGGTCATCAAATCAGTATTTCACTGTAGTTTTACGGACATAAGAAAACCAAGTTTGAATTGAATTTTGAACTTGAAATTTCTTAATTTTCTAATTTACTTTGATTTAACAGCCTTTTAGAAGATAACATGAGTTTTCTTTAGCACATGTCAAAAGTCTTGTCAAAATCTCATCAATTGTCTGTTTCAAAATGTAACTCTGTTAGGCCATGTTATTTAGAATTTGAGTACGTACTTTCCATTATATCTGTTCTTCCTCCTACCTCTGACTCTCCTCACCCCACCTGGAGAATGTCTTTGGTTTTCCTTACTAATGTGTTGGATTTTGATCTTGGTAACTTTAACTCATGACCAAAGATGATTACATTTTTTAAAGGCCAATACGTTTTTTTAAAATTTATTTATTTTTAATTTATTTATTTTTGACTGCATTGGGTCTTCGTTACTGTGCGCGGCCTTTCTCTAGTTGTGGCGAGTGAGGGCTACTCTTTGTTGTGGTGCGCGGGCTTCTCATCGCGGTGGCTTCTCTTGTTGCGGAGCACGGGCTCTAGGTGCGTGGGTTTCAGTAGTTGTGGCATGCGGGCTGAGTAGTTGTGGCTCGCGGACTCTAGAGAGCAAGCTCAGTAGTTGTGACACACGGGCTTAGTTGCTCCGCGGCATGTGGGATCTTCCTGGACCAGGGATCGAACCAGTGTCCCCTGCATTGGCAGGGGGGTTCCCAACCACTGTGCCACCAGGGAAGTCCCTAAAGGCCAATACTTTTTTAAAAGTGAGAGACTGGTTCATGTGGACCTCATGCTGGTGAAACATTTAGATATTTTATTTTCTGCACTTATCAGGGACCTTGTGCCTAATGGGCATTTTTGCACCACTGTTGCAATAAAATTGGTTCATTCATATCTTGCTATAAAAGCAGTTGTGCATAGACATAAAATGCTGGGTGACTGTTGGATAACAGTAATGGTCAAGATTCAAATTTTCTGAAGATAATAAATAGCTCACAAGACACACTAATACCAAAATACCAAAATATAAATCATAGTTGCGAAATAGATCGCATTTGCTTTTATTTTTAAGTCAGAAATTAACTAATGCTCTGAAAACGAGCATTCAGTATAAATGCTGAGTACAAGACACATATACATACACTCCTAAACTCATACACCCTCTGAAACAGTCATTTTGTGAAGCAGTATGCTTATTCCAATATAGATGCTACTGCTTAAATAATGTTTGAAAATTCTCTGTAGAACTGTATGTGTACCAGGTTATATGCTTCATAAAATACATTCATCTCATTACTCTTAGGTTTCTTATTCCTCCTTTCTAACCCTATTCTCACAAAAGAATTAAATTGAAAGAATATTAAGGACACACAATGACACCGAGGAAAAGAATATCCAGCATACAGAATACACAAAAGTTTTTAAACAATTAACATGTCATTACATTCTAGGAATTGACATGTCCCCATGATTATTTCTGTAGTATAATGAACTAAAAGTATCTTTACTGCTGCAAAACTTGGAAGAGAATAAACACATGCCTAAATGACCAACGGATCCATTAGATAACTCGCAGTCCATTTATGCACACAATGTACCATTGAGTAGCTATCAAATGTTCTTTAACAAAAGCCTCGACAATGACTGGCCTTTGATTGAGCCCTCCTTATAGTCAAGTACTATTCTAAGCTTTACACAAGATTTATCCTATTTATTCTACCCAGGTCAATAATAATCCTTAGAGGAATGTCAACGAATCACCCAACTGGTTTTCATATAAAGTGGTATATCAAGGGGTCACTTACTTGTGCCCTGACTCATGGGCGATGGTGAAGGCCAGGCCAAGTCCCGTGTCCTCATTGATGGTACAACTTCGGTACTTACTGCACATCCCACTGATGGGGGCAAACCCTGTTGAAAGAGCAATTTCAAACCCAAATTCGAAAGGAACACACACAGATACCTGATCATTTCCGATGCCCTCAAAATGTTCTGCACAGTTTTAGTTCAAAGGATTAATGTATTTTCTTTTTTTGGTAGAAAAACACTAGAGGTATACGCCTCTCTGTCCTCTCTAAATAGATAAGAGTAGGACTTAATACTTTCTTGCTTTTAAAAGATATTGTCATCAACTGACCCTCCTAACACTGTATGAAGGCAGTATGAGTATTGTAATTCCCATTTTATATACAGGATGGATAGCAAGTCACAGGATATGTATATGCCTGATCTAAGCTCATTATTTGGGTCAGAACAATTGCTAAAATGACAGCTAAACCTATGTAAAACAGTCACTTAACAGTAGTATTAGCATCAAAGCTCAAGGTGTATTTTCTAAGAGAAAACAAGGTATATTTTCTAAGAGACGCACCCTCATTTTTTTCTAAAGCAGATAACATGCAAAGGCCTAAAGAGTGTTAGCAGATTAACTTTATTTTTCTCCTAGGAGCAGTTATAAAATCATTCCAGCCTGTTCTCGAGTTTATCTTGAACTACGTTATAGTGTTGAATGCCTTTCTTCCCAAGTGTGGGTCTTCATAACTAGTAGAACAAGGATAAGTACCCAAGAGTATGAAATATATGCTTGTGAATTGACTGCTTCCACATTGCTGCCATGACGTAAGTGAGGTCATCTGGTAAATCTAATGTATAGGCAAACCTCGTGGATGGCACCATCATCATCAATGCTAAATAAATGGCAGTTAAATACAATACACTGTCCTATATGCCTCGTATACATCTACGTGTGTATAATTATATATTAGAAACTGAGGCTCAGAAAGGTGAATTAATTTGTACAAGATCTCACAGTCATAAATTCTAGACTCAGGATTTAAGTGCAGACATATTCGAAGTCAACACCCATGTTCTTTGCATTAGGACATGCTGCTTTAAATAAGTGACTTACAGAACAGTTGTTAGGGTTATGTCCTGACATAACTGTACTTGTTTCTCCAAGCCTTTCCGTATATTTTGGTCTCTGACTGACTGATAAAACTACCTCTTCTCAGAATCCCTCTTCAAAACAGCAACAATGCACTGGGCTATCAAATGTCACTTTGCAAATTCCAAGCTGAGAATATGACTGAATGTATACCACCCGCATCATAAAAACCCAACCTATGGAACAACACCCCAAACGGTTGATTCTCAGTCATGCATCGTGTTTTGAAGACAGTGATTAATGGTGAACTATTAAAATAAACTTATTTTATAGGACATAATACAGGCATTACAGAGAATTTTTTTAACATCTTTATTGGAGTATAATTGCTTTACAATGGTGTGTTAGTTTCTGCTTTATAACAAAGTGAATCAGTTATACATATACATATGTTTCCATATCTCTTCCCTGCCTCCCTCCCACCCTCCCTATCCCACCCCTCTAGCTGATCTCCCTGTGCTATGCGGCTGCTTCCCACTAGCTATCTGTTTTATATTTGGTAGTGTATATATGTCCATGCCACTCTCTCACTTTGTCACAGCTTACCCTTCCCCCTCTCCATATCCTCAAGTCCATTCTCTAGTAGGTCTGTGTCTTTATTCCCGTCTTGCCCCTAGGTTCTTCATGATCTTCTTTTTTTTCTTAGATTCCATATATATGTGTTAGCATACGGTATTTCTTTTTCTCTTTCTGACTTACCTCACTCTGTATGACAGACTCTAGGTCCATCCACCTCACTACAAATAACTCAATTTCGTTTCTTTTTATGGCTGAGGAATATTCCATTGTATATACGTGCCACCTCTTCTTTATCCATTCATCTGTCGATGGACACTTAGGTTGCTTCCATGTCCTGGCTATTGTAAATAGAGCTGCAATGAACATTATGGTACATGACTCTTTTTGAATTCTGGTTTTCTCAGAGTATATGCCCAGTAGTGGGATTGCTGGGTCATATGGTAGTTCTATTTGTAGTTTTTTAAGGAACCTCCATACTGTTCTCCATGGTGGCTGTATCAATTTACATTCCCACCAACAGTGCAAGAGGGTTCCCTTTTCTCCACACCCTCTCCAGCATTTATTGTTTCTAGATTTTTTGATGATGGCCATTCTGACTGGTGTGAGGTGATATCTCATTGTAGTTTTGATTTGCATTTCCCTAATGATTAATGATGTTGAGCATTCTTTCGTGTGTTTGTTGGCAGTCTGTATATCTTCTTTGGAGAAATGTCTATTTAGGTCTTCTGCCCATTTTTGGATTGGGTTGTTTGTTTTTTTGATATTGAGCTGCATGAGCTGCTTGTAAATTTTGGAGATTAATCCTTCGTCAGTTGCTTTATTTGCAAATAGTTTCTCCCATTCTGAGGGTTGTCTTTTGGTCTTGTTTATGGTTTCCTTTGCTGTGCAAAAGCTTTTAAGTTTCATTAGGTCCCATTTGTTTATTTTTGTTTTTATTTCCATTACTCTAGGAGGTGGGTCAAAAAGGATCTTGCTGTGATTTACGTCATAGAGTGTTCTGCCTATGTTTTCCTCTAAGAGTTTGATAGTTTCTGGCCTTACATTTAGGTCTTTAATCCATTTTGAGTTTATTTTTGTGTATGGTGTTAGGGAGTGTTCTAATCTCATCCTTTTACATGTACCGGTCCAGTTTTCCCAGCGCCACTTATTGAAGAGGCTGTCTTTTCTCCACTGTATATTCTTGCCTCCTTTATCAAAGATAAGGTGACCATATGTGCGTGGGTTTATCTCTGGGCTTTCTATCCTGTTCCATTGATCTGTATTTCTGTTTTTGTGCCAGTACCATACTGTCTTGATTACTGTAGCTTTGTAGTATAGTCTGAAGTCAGGGAGCCTGATTCCTCCAGCTCCATTTTTCATTCTCAAGATTGCTTTGGCTATTTGGGGGTCTTCTGTGTTTCCATACAAATTATGAAATTTTTTTGTTCTAGTTCTGTGAAAAATGCCAGTGGTAGTTTGATAGGGATTGCACTGAATCTGTAGATTGCTTTGGGTAGTACAGTCATTTTCACAATGTTGATTCTTCCAATCCAAGAACACGGTATATCTCTCCATCCATCTGTATCATCTTTAATTTCTTTCAACAGTGTCTTATAATTTTCTGCATACAGGTCTTTTGTCTCCTTAGGTAGGTTTATTCCTAGGTATTTTATTCTTTTTGTTGCAATGGTAAATAGGAGTGTTTTCTTAATTTCACTTTCAGATTTTTCATCATTACTGTATAGGAATGCCAAAGATTTCTGTGCATTAATTTTGTATCCTGCTACTTTACCAATTACAGAGAATTTGAAAAATACAAAATATAAAAAATTCTAAAAGTCCAATCTACTTTTTTTTAAAACAAATTTATTTTATATATTTATTTTGGGCTGTGTTGGGTCTTCGTTGCTGTGCGCGGGCTTTCTCTAGTTGCAGCGTGCAGGCTTCTCATTGAGGTGGCTTCTCTTGTTGCGGAGCATGGGCTCTAGGCACTCGGGCTTCAGTAGTTGTGGCTCGCTGGCTCAGTCATCATGGCTCGCGGGCTCTAGAGCACAGGATCAGTAGTTGTGGCGCACGGGCTTAGTTGCTCCGTGGCATGTGGGATCTTCCCGGAACAGGGTTCGAACCCGTGTCCCTTGCATTGGCAGGTGGATTCTTAACCACTGTGCCGTCAGGGAAGCCCATTAAAGTCTAATCTACTTTTATCTTTAATATATTATGAAGGATTATAAAGCACTTCAAGGAAAAATATATTTTGAGGAAAAAATGGGAGTAAATCATGTAAACTTTTCTCAGTACCCCCAAATTTTTACCATCAATCTGGACTATCAGTTGTGTCTGAAAAATATGGTTCCCACTGCCTGTTTTAGGAAAGGAAGTTTTATTGGAACACAGCCATGCTCACTTGTTTACATACTGTCTTTTTCACTAATACAGTGGAAGTGAGTAGTTTCAACAGAGCTTATATGACACACGCAAAGCCTAACATATTTACTGTCTTGCCCTTTACAGAAAACATTTGCCCACCCCGATCTAGATGAGCATCAATTCATTAAAAAAAATTGTTGAATTCCTACTGTGTGCAACAGACTATACTAGAAAATATAATATAGATGTGAAAGATAGAGTTCTAATTCACTGTCTTTTACAAATATGGAAGAGCTGAGTCCTTCAAAGTTCAAGTAACTTTCTAAAAGAAGCGTGCTACCTAGGGGCACAGTTGAATGCCATGGAGACCAGTCAAGTTCTTTTCAGCTATCCAGTTCTGCAGTCAAGATGCTTATGGAATAACCTACAACTTGTGTAGTTACATGACAATTTATCTCATGCCTAAAGGATCATCAAAAGGTTTAAAGAAAAACACAACAGGAATAAAGTAAAGGGGTCCCCATTCCACACTGAGTTCAGTTAAAAAGAACAAAATTCAGCAGAGGGTACAATGAAGATACTCCACAATTTGCAGATTAAGTCTCCTTATTAAGAAACCTGAGGGCCATCCACCCAATAGAAAGTTTCCAGACTGTGTTTTTAGCTAACATGGGTGTGCATGAAGCATTTGCTCATATCATACCTAGAGTATCACATGGTTCGTTCTTCCAGGAACAGATATCAAATCCCGTGAGTAAGATGGCGTGGTCATGCCTCTTCCCATTCTTTCCAATGAGGGCAGACTGCCACTGACAAAAACTATTCAGAGATTGGTCTGCATGATGGTTGATCAATAATCCTCCCTATGGGAAACCCACACAAATTAAAGTGTGAATTTGTCACAGAGATGAGAATGTTACATCATTCCATTTGTACAGGCAAACACAGAAGCATCTTGTTTCTGGAGGAAGGGTCAGCAGAGGAAAACATTTGAGCTAAGGCTGGACATACTGGTGTTAAAAAAAAAAAACTAAAAATATTTTGGGTAAATGCTCACAGTATTGATAGTTACTACAGAGTTTCAGTAGTGTGCTTTATGACCAACCGTGTTTCCACAACAAATAAACTGGCATCAGTTAGAAACACCTTTGTTCATCTCACGCTGGTACCATATTTATAGAACTGTTATTACTTTTAGAACATAATTATTAATTAATGGGGATAAAGTTCCATGGCTTCTTCAACAAAGCATGAGGACGGTACTGACCATAGCTTGTTTACCCCTATGTCAAAATTTCCAGCCAAGGGCTCGGCACATCATAGGTTACAATCCATCAACCAATAAAATGAAAGCTCGCTGAATGGATGAAGAAACAAATAGCCACAATATTCTAAAGAATAAGAAAGGACTTAGTCTTCAAATAATTTTTATCAAAATGTTTTCTCAGAACTATTGACTTGGGTCAAATTGAGGGTTTTAGGCAAAATCTTTAATTATCAGTGAATTAGGAGGTTGCTGTCTTTGAGTCCTTGGGCAAAGTGTGAGTGGTAAGTTAGACAGAAGGGTCTCCCGAACAACACACACCTTTTCTGCCCTTCCAAAATTCTAAGAATAATTTGATACGTTGTTAACCTCTGTAGCGCTATAGACCTGGGCAGTTAGGTTCATTTTTGTCTGGTCTCTGACTTTCTGCTTTGTCCATTCATTACTGGAGTTACAGATGGAGAGGAAAAGCCTCAGGGGACTTAAAAATAGTTGTATTGGTAATCCCCACCTCAGAAAATATAGTTTCAACATCAAAATGCTACAAAGCAGTAGGCGCCATGCAACTTAACACTTTATTATATGTTCTGTCTTGCATCTCACTGTTAGCAGGTCAAGGGCAGTTAAATATTCCTTGTTCAGTTTCTGTAGTACCTAAGGTGGTTGGTTTTGGGAGACAGTAGGTTTACCACCAGAATTTTCAGATGACTTATTTCCAGTATATTTTCAAAATACCCTCTGTACCTACCCAGCATCTCCAACTTGCAAAATCCAGCTAACTCTTAAAGCTCTTACCAAATGCACTTTCCTTGTGAAGCTTCCATAATATTTATATAACGTAATATCCATACTTTACTTTTGTATTCATATTATATATGCACATTTAATCATATTGGATATCACCGTATATTGAAAAATATATATTGCATATATATTGTATGTTTATATATAAATAATTATTTTGTGATGTTTCAGTATTTAAATGCACAACCCTATTAGATTGTACTTTCCTTGAGGGTAATTTGAAATTTTCCAATTTGAATTTCTAATGACAATGACATGGGTTGGCACATAGTAGGTGTTCAATAAGTGTATTCTGAATGGCAGGATGAATGATGAAGTAAATGAAGTTTGGCACTTACAGGTTCTTGTTCCAGAAGAATGAGGCTGACTACAACAATGTTTATATCACTTCCAATGGTCCCATCTTTAAAGAGGCTGGAAACCTGTTGGAACAAATTGAAATCAAACAAAAGTAAAAGAAACAAAATTTGAAAATTTCCGAAACTGCCAGGGGAGATCAGACATATATATAAGCATGTATGTTTTGATTTTACCAAATACATGTAGGTATGAAGCCAATTTCCTCCAAATTTAATTTTTTTCAATAAAATCATGTGGCTACACCTGCTATTCAACCCATGCGAGGGAATTCCATGATTTTTAGCTATCTTGGAGAGGCAGGGGGTTGGGGTCCTGACAATCTCTCTTACCATGTTCATGACCGTGAGAATGTACGTGGTGACATTGGCCTTGCCATGCTTTTCCACCATTTTCTTATCTGCTACCACAAGGGTTTCCACGTTTAGGCCTTTGTGTGACTTTCCAGCTGATCTTCTGGGCCGCCCTGTGCTCCCGTATTCATCAAACATGAGATAGGTATCCTCTGTGGGAGGCTTAGGGGCATCTACAAGGAACAGAAGAGCATTTGGAGGGCTATCAGCAGAGATCATCCAGGGGACACAGACAGAAATCTAAACAAGGGGAGGAGAGAGACCATGTAACCAACACTTCACTCATCTCCTGATAAATGATGCCACTGGTACCTGTCCTGGGGCTATGGACCTAAACTATGGTCAAGAGAGATTCTGTCAAAAGAAGGCTGGTTGGATGGATGGATGGATGGATGGATGGATGGATGGATGGATGGATGGACGGACGGATGGACAAATGGATTCAGTAACTCAAAAATGTTCTTCTAAAGAGTCAAAGAAAACAAGCTACAATTCTGGTTGGAAGAGTGGGTCAAGAAAAATCAGTATTGTGGGAAGGAAATGCTCATTTTATTTTATTGTCAAGAAACTGCAGAAACAAGACATTATCCTTTGCTTTGAATTCATTATCACACTCTGTATATTATTTTCTAAATAAAATTTAGAAATATGTATCCTGTAGAACACTGCCCATGTTCTTGTTTCATCAACACAAACTTTAATGTAGCACAAAATAAGTGGTCAATAAGGGCTCTTTGACCTGATATTAATTTAGCTGCTGGGGAGACAGCATAGTCAGAAGTGATATTTAAAATTAATACTTTGTAACAGATAAGGTGCAGGCATGGATACTGGCCACATTCTCTGAGCAGAGACCCGGAAGTACCCGTTGGATTAAGCACGACCCCTTTAGTTAATGGGCTGTGACAGATCCAAGGGTTGCTGGGAAGGAAAACGCATTTGAAAAGCTCAGGACAGTACGTACTACTAATATAGATATATTTTAATACTTTAACAACTGGTATAGTCATTATAGTGAAGTCAACGCTCCCCAGAGAGAAATTAAAACATCAAATCATTGAGAGTTAGAGTTAAAACCTCAAGTACGCCATTTTGATAAATGACTCTGAGTTTGTTTCCTCATCAATGAAAAGAGTATAATATCCAACCATAAGTTTGCTCTAAAGATTAGCTTTTACATCTCATATCAAATACATATCACTGCCACTATAAATATCATTACTATCATTAATTAATGCCACTACTAGTATAAAATTCATGCCAAATAGATGTTCTTTAAAAAGGATGTTTCAGTTACACCCAAATCCCCAAAACGAATTAAAATGGTAGAAAGTGTCTTGCATTTTCCTCCTGATCGGCACGGCAGGGATACCACTTCCTCTTCTCCGTGGATATCACCTGGCTGCTCTGTCCAACTGGCTAGTCATGTGCTGCTTACGGCTCCTGAGACTTTGAAATGGGGCTGGCGCCACTGAAGGAACCAAATTTTTAATTTTATTGAATTTTTATTCATTTTGTTTTACACTTAAAAAGTAATATTTGTTTCAGCTGTTGAAAACCTTAAGCATATTTGGAACAGTCTGACTATGTAAGTCTACTTTTAAACTTGAAATTTTATGAAATCGAGATACAGATGAAGTATTTCTGGTGAGAATTTATTGTCTGATTTGAAATTGTTCTCGAAGTGTTAAATCCATAGATTTCCAAAACTTAATATGAAAAAAGAATATAAAATACTTCATTTTAATTTGTTTTCATTGATTATATTGATGACATGTTGAGATATTTTGTATATATTGTGTTAAATATATTATTAATATTAATTTACCCATTTAAACATTTTTTAATGTGGGATTTAAAAAATGTAAAATTACATTTGGGGCAGGTGTTATATTTCTATTGGACACTGCTGGTCTGAAAAATGCAGACGGTTGGGCCCGGGTCACAAATCAAGTCCAAGGGTCCTTATGTTTCATCGCCACCTCCAATCAGGTGCCAGTATTCTTGTTAACTGGGAAGTCTTTCCCTCAAATCCTCAAAAGGAACACCCAACCGCACCTGGGAATTCACCTCTGATTTCTTTCATCATTTGGAAGACTGGGTCCTTTTCTCACGGTACAGAAACTAAAATAACATTGGGACCTTCGACTAAAAAGTAAAAGATGTTAAAAGAGGAAAATAAATCTTTCTAGTTTAACTTAGAAAAAATGATCACCCAGTTTTTGTCTGACAGGGATGATTTATGGTTCATCTCCAAGATTAATTTCAGTGGGGGCTTAGTGTAGCCCAATTTTAACCTGCAAAGTCAGCACACCCAATGGCACTTGGGAAAACCTGTCGAGGGCCCAGAGAGGAACAGAACAAGAAAAAGTTTCCTTACATACATTTCTTGCGTCGTCCACAAAAATGCTGCTTTTGCAACCTTCCGTGGTGATGTTTTCTTTCTGGACTCCAAGATGTGTGGGGAGTGCGACTTGGGGGGTGACCAGCAGAGTTCCCGCTGGAGCTCAGGTAGCCATGGCAACGCTGGACCTTCTCCTCCGCCGTCCTTTTGTATAGCACGTGAGGATGGTGGCCTGCAGGGGAGCTGTAGTTGTGTTCCTGGGCCAGGAGCTGAGGTAATGGCGAGATGAGGAATTCATTTTTTCGTGTCCTTATGAGACCTGACTAAAAAGCCAAACACAAAGAAAACATTAAGGATACCACGCATCCCTTTTTTGATGTGTTCATTTTCAGCAACTGTTTATCGGCTTCTTCCCATATGCAGGCACTGTGCTAAATGCTTGGTGTGTATCATGTCGTTTTATTTGCACCATGAGCAGTGGCAACTGTTATTACCCCCATTTTACAGATGAGAAAACTTAGGCTAAGATGGTAAGTAGGAAAGCTAGTACTGGCACCCAGAATTCTCCACCTACTGGAGCAGGACTGTTAATTACTACTCCAGGCTGCCAGCCTTGATGTTTGGGACTCAAGGGCTAAGCCATGTAACATCCTGGGAGTCTCCACATCTAGGACATGGCAGACACTGTGGTAAACACAGGACAGAGTGATGAACTGAAAAACAGCCCCACCCTGAAAGAGCTTATAGTGTGCGCAGTGAAAACAAAGACATTCCGTCTTGATTTCATAAGCGCTCGACAAAAGAAGTAGCAAGGATTGCAAAGTGAGAGACTATCACTTATCTCCAAGTAGAGGTCTGGGGAATCCAATGGGTTGCACCATCACGAAGAGACATATCTGCTAAACTGAGAAGAAAGAGGGGACTGGGGCGAGCCCATCCAATCACAACGTCACTTTCAGGCTCATGGCACAATACGTCTATCTTTGTACCTGATATTTTGGCCACAGCACACCCCTGCCTTGTCACCTGCACGCTTCGTGCTCTCTCTTCTCTGCATTTGGCTTAGAATTTCCCTGATCTCCAGGCGCTGCTATGGAAAGTGTAGTCTGTGGACCAGCAACTCCGGCCTCAGCCGGGGGTCTGGTTAGAAATGTAGACTCTTAGGTCTCTCCCCAGAGCTGCGGACTCAGTATCTACATTTTATGTAGATCCCGGGTGATCTGCCCGTTAACATTTGCAAAGCACTGACATAGGCCAGCAATTCTTAAACTTTGCTGAACATAGGAAACGTCTGCAGATCTGAATACACACACACACACACACACACACACACACACACACACACACACACA